>NW_023270871.1:7972456-7990994 GCF_011800145.1 Mirounga leonina
TTCCTTCCTTCCTTCCTTCCTTCCTTCCTTCCTTCCTTCCTTCCTTCTTTCCAGTGCCTCCTGTCTAAAATGAGTGTCCAGTTGGAATCTCAGCTTTCGTAAGCTGCAAGGGTGACCAGGAAGGGGGAAGGAGGGTGGATGCAAAATGCACTGACCGCAGCTGGAGGCAGATGGATTCCTTAAGGACCTCGAGGGCTTTAAAAGAGCTAGGAGGGAAGATTGGGATGGTGGTGTGCTTGACAAAATATTTTGGTGACAAAGCTCAGCCATAAGCTGGACATATGGTTGACTTGGGTAGGCCTGAAAAAAAAATCGCAGTCGATGAAATTTTTTTTTTTTTGATGTTCTGTATGTCTTTTTCCTGAATCTAGATTTCCTTTTTTCTTCTTTCTTAACCTTCTTCTGGGCACAGCCCTATTGGTTAGGAGGAATTTATGTGACAATTTTTTATGTCACTCTTCCAAGGAATACTCACATGGTGAACATATTAATTATTGGAATGTATTGATTGGATGTTGGTTTAGTTGCTTGTAATGGAGGTGGAAAACAAGACTTTAAACAAGATAAAATTTTTCTTCTCTTGCTCCTCTGAGTGTGGGCAGCTATGGTGACTCTGCATAGTCATCAGGGGCCTGGTTTTTCCTATGTTGTTATTCCCTTTTGAGTATTGCTCTCATCTGCTCACCACCTTGTTCTGCCAGCATGAAGGAGAAAGGAGGAAAGGGGAGAATGAGGGCATTCCTGTTTCCTTTAAGGGCATGACCAGGAAGTTGCATTTGCATCCTGTTAGTTCAGACGTGTTCATGTGGTTCCGCTGGGATGCAAAGGAGACTGACATTTCCCTTCCTTCCTTCCCTCCCTCCCTCCTTCCCTCCTTCCTTCCCTTCTTTCTTTCCTTCCTTTTTCCTGTGTGCTTGTCTTAGCTCAGGCTGCTATAACCACATACCATAGACTGGGGGCTTAAACAATAGACATTTATTTCTTATAGTTCTAGAGGCTGGGAAGTCCAACATAAGGTGCTGGTAGATTCTGTTCCTGGTGAGAACTTTCTTCCTGGCTTGCAGATGGCCACTTTCTCCTATGTCCTTACATAATGGTGAGAGAGGAAGAGAAAACTCTGGTCTCTCTTCCTTTTCTTAGAAAGACACTAATCCCATCATGGGGGCTGCACCCTTATTATCTCATCTAAACCTAATTACTTCCCTAAGATCCCACTTCCAAATACTATCACATTGCGGGTTAGGGCTTCAACATAGATTTTGGGGGGCTGTAAGCATTCAGACCATAATATTACCTCCTCCCGGAAAAAATTTGGGATTCTATTTCATTAGAAAGGGAGACTAGATATTGAGATGTTAATTATCAGTCTCTGTGGCATTAATAGAGAAGCTAATACTTAATATAGTGGGGTTAGGATTTTCATGGAATTTGACTGAAAGATAATTTCTAGGGTGGGATCATATACTTGGGTTTATTTCCTCATTCAACAAATATTTACTGAGTATGACAGGGACCATGCTAGAAAGTACTAGGAATACATTGATAAGAAAAACATACATGTTTCTTACTCTCATGAAACTTACATTTGTAGTGGGGGTGAGAAATCTATAAAATAACCATACATAAATATGTATTACAAATGGTGGTAAGTGCTATAAGGGAATAATACTGAGTACTATGTGATTATGTAGCAGGGCAATTTGTGAAGACTTCCTTGAGTAAAATTTGAGCTGAGTTTTGAAGAATAAGAAAGATAGAGGGAAAAGCATCTTCGGCAGTGGAGACAGTGTGTGCAAAGGCCCTGAGGTGGAAAGGAACATGGCTTGTTTGAGGAACTTAAGGTGGAACATGACAGCTGAAGTGAAGAGGGGTATGTGGTGAGTCCGTAGACATAGAAAAGGCTTTTTAGGCAGAGGTGTGGAGGTTGTCATAAGGTTGTTGATTTTATCCTAAGAGCAGTGTGCTATTATTCAAATATTTTTAGCCAGGGTTGACATGATCAGATTTGCATTTGGAAAAGCTCACACTGGTGGCCTGAGGGAGAACAGATTCTAGTAGTTGTAGAAAGACCAATTAGGAAGTTATTGGAGGGATCCACATTAGAGATGATAGTAGCTTGGAATTAAGCAGTAGCAGTGTGATTGTGGGGCATGGATGTATACAGGAGATATTTAGGACATTAAAAAAAAAAGTTAACACATCTAGTGAGATATTGGCTATAGAGGACAATGGAGAGTAGGAATTGGAGAAGACTTTTTGGTTTCTAGTTGAAGCAGTTGGATGAATGATGGTGCCATTTATTGCATGGGGTCATTGAAAACGAACTACGTTTTAAGGAAAAGAGCATGAGTTTGGATATGTTTGAGGCCCTTTGAAATGGTCAGAGATGTTAAGAAGGCAGTTGTTTATATGGCTAGAAGTTCAGAGAGTGGCCTAGTTGGAGATACAAATATATTTGGGCAACACTAAAAAAATGAGAGGCAATTTAGACAATGCCTTGTGTGGTCCAGAGAAAGAGGAATGTCTAGTGAAGCACTAGGGGAACTAGAACTTTTTACAGGCTGATTAGGAAGTGGATGAAACAGCAAAACAACTAAAACAGAAAGTGAGAAGAGAGCAAAGTAGGAGCCTGGGGTGTTGAGGAAGACAAAGTAAGACGTGTGAGAAGGAAGTGTCAGATGCTCATGAGAAATCAAATAAAGCAAGAGTTGAACATAGATGGACATTTTGCTAAGTGAAATAAGCCAGACAGAAAAAGACAAAAACTTCATGACCTCACTTATATGTGGAATCTAAAAAAAAGTTGAATTTAGAGAAGCAAAGAGTAGAAGGATAGTTACCAGGTGCTGGGGTGTGTGTCTGGGGGTGGGAGGGGAAAGAGGAGAATAGGAAGATGGTAGTCAAAGCGTACAAATTTGCAGTTATGTAGTATGAGTAAGTCTAGAGATCTAATGTACATGCATGAAGAATATACTTAATAATACCATATTGAACACTGGAAATATGCTAAGAGTAGATTTCAGCTGCATTCATCCCACACAAAAAATGGTAAATGGTAACTGCATGAAGAGATGGTATGTTGATTAGTTTGACTGTAGTCATCATTTTACTATGTATGTGTGTATCAAATAATCGTGTTGTACACCTTAAATATATACGTTTTTTTTTTAATTTTTTTAAAAGATTTTATTTATTCATTTGAGAGAGAGAGAATGAGAGAGAGAGAGAGAGCACGTGAGAGGGGGGAGGGTCGGAGGGAGAAGCAGACTCCCTGCCGAGCAGGGAGCCCGATGCGGGACTCGATCCCGGGACTCCAGGATCATGACCTGAGCCGAAGGCAGTCGCTTAACCAACTGAGCCACCCAGGCGCCCTATATACAGTTTTTATTAAAAAAAGAACCAAAATGTCCTTTCATTTTAGCAAAAAGAACTGTTAGTGACATTAGAAAGAGTCATTTTGGAGCGCCTGGGTGGCTCAGTTGGTTAAGTGTCAGCCTTCGGCTCAGTCATGATCTGAGGGTCCTGAGATTAGTCTCGCATCAGGCTGTCTGCTTAGCAGGGAGTCTGCTTCTTCCTCTGCCTCTGACCCTCCACCCTGTTTATGCGCTCTCTTGTTCTCTCTCTCTCTTGCTCTCAAATAAATAAAAATCTTTAAAAAAAAGGAAGAGTCATTTTGGATGCATGAAAGAACTAAGAAGTGCACTAAAGGGGAGGAAAGAGAGGTTGGCACTTTAGGAGCAAATTGGATGGGTATTTTATCTTTAGGTCATGGTCTCACTTTTATTTAATTTATTTTATTTGTTTACTTTTGATCCTTGGTCTCAAACTCACTGCTCTTTTCTCTCATTGGCCCCATTCTTATATATTTAATTTGCATCATTCATTTCAACTTTTGTACTTTTAGTTACCAGTATGTTTATTCATGAAAAATATGTATGATTTTGATTTTTCTTTTTTTAAAATCATATAAATGCTATTGTGCTACACATATTCTTCTGTTTTTTTGCATTTTTTTTGCCCTACCACTCAACACTACATATTTTAACACTATCCAAGTAGACCTAGTTTGTCTCTTTTCTTGCTGTATTATGGTCTATTTTGTGCACGAGAGACATTTATTTCTGTTTTTTTTTTTTTTTTTTTAAGATTTTATTTATTTATTTGTCAGAGAGAGAGACAGAAGACAAGCAGGGGGAGAGGCAGGCAGAGGGAGAAGCAGGCTCCCTGCTGAGCAAGGAGCCCGATGTGGGACTCGATCCCAGGACCCTGGGATCATGACCTGAGCCGAAGGCAGCCGCTTAACTAGCTGAGCCACCCAGGCGTCCCTATTTCTGTTTTTGTAAGGTGGAAATTTAGGTTGTTTTTGAGCTTTTGATATCATAAATGATGATGTAATAAACACTATTGTATGTGTCTTTTGTACTTGGTTTAGGAATTTCTCTGGAGTGTATGCCTGGGAGTGGGTTTATTGACTATAGAATATGCACACACTTAGTTTCATACGTGCTGCTGAGTTACTCAGTAGAATGGCCGTCCAGGTACATTCCTGCTGCCTGTGTGTAGGGGCCCCGTTTCCTCATATGCTCTTCAGCACTGGATTCTGACATTTTGTTTTGGGGCAGATAGTGTCTTCGATTTGTGGAAACATAATGATGAATATCCTTGTAATGAATGATTAGATCTGTATGGAGGAATGTAAGGAAAAAAGGAATATAAATGCAAATAACTCAAATATTTTATAATAAAATTATTAAGTTCTGGCCAATTTTCCAAGGTAGCCCACATATCTTCTTGCTTGGATTACTGTTCCCCCTCATTTATTTTATGTGCTTTAAGAATCCAAGAACTAGATAAAATATTTATAGACGAATTTATAAAAAATGTATCCTCCAGAACCTAAATAAAATGAGCAATTGTAAGTTGATAGTAGGCTATTCATCTAATTGTAAGAGTTGTATTAAACTCTTGGTGGAAAGCTGCTCTTAGGGACGGTTTCCCAATTGTCCTTCTTTCAAGGTTTTGGGTTGGCTGAGAAAACTTCCTAAAATTTTTGGGAGCACTTTGACATGTTAATAAGGTTCTGAGTCACCCAGTTCTGTGGAAATTATACAATCAAGAAAAAATGAAAAGTTAGTTTATATTCTTATTTCCTATTTGTGTGTTTTATATTTGTTTTGTAATAACACAAAATATTTAGTTTGTATTTCTTTTGGAATTCATTATAACTCTATAACCCCATCCTCCTCTCTTCCCTTCTGGTATGGGTGGACATATTCCCAAAGTATTTCAATTCTGCTTATATTCCACATTATCTATCACAAGGTTGTTACTGTTTACCCACTCAAATTCAGGTATTTCCAGTGCATGCAAGATTTTAAAGGACTCTTTAAATAGTAAACTGAAACTACAAGTGATTATTAAAAATAACCACACTAACACATATAACTCATAGGAAAGTTCTAACTAACGCCTAAGACTGTGGGTTAGTTGGTCACCAATCTCTCCTCACTAGGGATTTGCGAGTGTTTGATAGCCAAGGGATTTGGTTTATATCTCAGCATATTATTATTTTTTCTGACTTTTTGGTCTTAATTCTCATTTTTTATCCCATTAATCCTGTTGACTGAGGAAATAATGATCTTTTAGGTTCTTTTAACTTGTAAGAAACAGAGACATGCTCAGATTACCTTACTTAATGCGGTTTATTGTAAGGATACCCTGGGAAATAAGGAAGCAAGAAACAGTTTTGGCTGCCAGATAGTCAGGCCTCAAGGAGACTGCAGTGTACTTTGGGATACAGTTCTTAATGACTCCCACACTCTGAGACTCAGAAATCCAGAACTCATTACTCCTTATTTTGTGTGTCACCACTAGGCTGACATTATTTGCTATTTCTGCATCTACTGCCCCTGACACTTCTCCCTGACCACCCCCCTCTTCGTAAATGCCAGTTCAGACCTCCCCCAAGAGGGTGGTATAGTTAATCATCTTCTATTTTAGAGTGCTCCCCCAACCCCCACACTAAGCTGCGTTCTCTCATGAGATGCCTCTCAGTGACTGCCTCTGGGTCAGCTGATCATTCCTGGTCCAGACTGTGCATGGGTATCCGGATACCTTATGTGTGAGTATGTGGCATGGAAGGACTCGGCAACTTCCTCCAAGTGCTCAGTGTAACCAGTAAGGACCTTGCTGGACCAGACAATACAAATTACATCTGGCTGTTTTGTTAAGCATGCAGGATAAATGTATATACTTCATCTGCAGGCATTTATATGTCTGCATAATCCTTTGAAGGGTTTCCTTCAAAGCAAATGTGACTAACTTGTCCTGGGTATTTCTGGGTTTGAGCACTGAAAGTCCCTCATCCTGGGAAATTCCTCATTCCCAGGCAAATTGGGAGGGTTGGTCACCTTAAAGCCTGTTCTTTCCCCTTTTCCCTCCTTTTGCTCCCTTCCTTCTTCCTTTCCTCCCTCCCTTCCTCCTTCTCTCCCTCCCTCCCTCCCTCCCTTCCTTCCTTCCTTCCTTCCTTCCTTCCTTCCTTCCTTCCTTCCTTCCTTCCTTCCTTCCTTCCTTCCTTCCACAAATAGTTATTGAGTGCCTATTACGTCAATCTTTGTGCTGGGTGGTGGACAAATATGGGTGGTAGAGAAGTAGTGGTGAATGGGACAGATGCATTTCATATTCTTTCTGAAATTACAGTCTCTGGTGGTAGACAGAACCTGAATGAGTAACTGTAAGTATGAAGAGTGAATGGAAAGGCAAAGTGCAGGGTAGCCTGGGAGAGAATAATGGGACCTGGGGGTTGCCATTTGATTTAGTGGGTAGTGAGGAAATGGCTGAGGAAAAAAAGACAAGCCCTCATTCTCATGGATTACAAACAACTGTGTGTGTGTGTGTGTGTGTGTGTATTGAGGGAGATAATCAACAAGTAAACAGGGTGGGTGCTCTGAAGAAAATAAAACCAGGTGATGAGATAGTAACCTGGCAAGAGGCCAGGTGGTAAGGGAAATTCTCTTTGAGAAGGTGACATTGTGGCCAAGACTCACACGGCAAGGAGGAGGTAACTATCCACAGTAATAGGAATGGCAAGGAGGTTTGTGTCACTAGAGTTAGAGTATTGAGTGGTTGATGAGACCAGAGGAACAGGCAGAATCCAGGTCACATAGGGTCTTGGGTTTGTAGGCCATGGTAAGAAATTTTATTCTGAGGGTGATGCAGTAGGTTTTATGTAACCTGATCTCAATTCAAGGAATTGTTCCCTTCTTGAGTTAGATGATTAACTCTGAAGTTACTGAAGTAATAGGAACTATAATATTTGAGCTACAGGGATTAAGGTGATAGTGTCATTCAAGGTTATAGAGAATTTAAGAACTGATGGCCTGTGGAGAAAGAAATTACTTCATATTCAAGATATTAAGTTTAAGAGCGATAGTGAAGCATAAAAATTGCTGTCTAATAATTTTAATTGAAGGCTGATCTTTAATATTTGGAAGCCATTGTGTATTTGTACTAGTGGCTGAACAGATATGATCATGTTAATTTCCCAAAGCAATGAGTACAGAAAGAGAAAATCAGAACCTAGGATCATGTGTGAAGATAAGTCCAATTTTACTGTATCAAATGTTTGAACATTGTTTTTGAGGCATTTATAATGGCAAAATGTCTTGAGCTCAGGGAATAAATGCTCAATAACAATAGTTCACTTACTAAAACAGACTTTCAAGACCTGTATAGACTAACTGTAAAAACCTTTGCCTTAGGGAGGATGACCTGATTCTCAAACTTTTTTTTTTTTTAAGATTTTATTTATTTATTTGACAGAGAGAGACACAGTGAGAGAGGAACACAAGCAAGGAGAGTGGGAGAGGGAGAAGCAGGCTTCCTGCTGAGCAGGGAGCCTGATGTGGGGCTCGATCCCAGGACCCTGGGATTATGACCTGAGCCGAAGGCAGACGCTTAATGACTGAGCCACCCAGGCGCCTCTGATTCTCAAACTTTAAAAGTAACACTAATTGTCCATGGAAACTCGTACTCCAATTTTAACTTGGTCACTTACACAAAGTGGATGACTACATGGTATTCCTTCAGAATGGGAAAATTTTGGATGTTTTAAAAGAAACATGCAAACTGTGAATTTTATGGGAACATTGCAGACAAAAAAACATGAGTCTGGTTTGAGTCAATTTGCTGCTTTTCTTTGAGCAGCCTATTTTTGGTGAAAAGTTGAGTCTCTTTAGCAAGAAAAGTAGTCAGAACAATTGGCGATATTTCTCATTTTATATGCCCACGAATCAGAAAGACCAGCTGATACTCAGCTCATCTTTCAGGTAAAGACTGACAAGGGAGCAAATGAAGAAAAAGTGGTAAGGAAAGAGAGAGGAGGGACCAGTGAAGAGCTGAGGGTTCGGGACCCAAGGGGATATGTTACTAGTCTAAAGTGGTCTTCATGTGTTACCTCAAAAGGCAGGGAGTGGAGTAATGGACTCAGCTTCTTTGCCAGTGTAAGCCAGGGCAGTCAGAGAGAGAGGAAGAGAGGACCCTCGCCATTTCCTGTGTTATGATAACAGGTGCTCTGAGTTCAGTAAGGTAGGTGTGATTTCCACTGTACAGATGAGATAGGGGCAGGGTGACATAACGCATACAAAATCTCAGAGACAGTAAATATGAGAACTAGAGCAAGAGCTACGGCAGTCATGTGTTCCTAATTTTCCAGCAGAGTCATGATTTCAGAGCTCTGCTCCGTGGTACCCACAGAATATTTTTATTTGTGAAACCATGTGTCTGAAGTCACTAGAAGCCATGTATTTTGGGTCCTGGTCCAGCACTCTTTCCACTGTATTTCCCACACAGACTCCCAGAAGGAGTCTGTCAGATCCTGTAACTTTGATGCATATTATTCCATAAGTTTACCCAATTGATATCCAACAGGGAAGTGAAATTCTTCTCACAGTTGGGAGATGACTCACCCTTAAATTATGGGTGGCACTGGGCAACCTATCTGAGGTGGAAACTTCTGTAATATGACTAAGCTGTGGTGTGCAGAAAGGCTTTTTTTTTTTTTGCGGCAGTAATAAATATTATGGAAAAACAAGTCATTGGTTTTGTGTGGAAGAATAAGGGGAAGCATTTTATCTTCCTAACTAAAACATTGGAACATTTTGGCAGTGTGGATGAGAAAGATATTAGAAATAGGCCTGAGATGTATATCCCAGAAAGAGAAAAATGTCTTGGCATGATACTAATCTACTTAACCTTCAGGGTGAGACTGTCATCCATGATGTACTGTTCAGGAATTATTTTGTCTTAAAAAAAAAAATTTTCAAGATGCAGCCATTAATGATTTTGCCATGGGGAATTCCAAAGTTCAGTAGTGATTCAAGAACACAATATAACACAGTTTGAAGCAAAGCATCTTGACTGGTGAGACATTCAAATAGATACAGACCATATTTGTGAAGAGTAAGGGGTAGCTTGTTTTGAATGTAGGTACTATACAAAGTGAAGACCATAAGTTATGAACAGAAAAAGTCTTTGTAAGTTTAATAATTTCTAACTAAAGAGTAGACTAGTGGGTATATACTCTGATCTTAAAAATAAGTTTTGTAGAGAGTGTCTTATCTAATTAACATTCCACTGAAAGCATAGGGTATCATGTAAGCTGGGGATAATTAGAAAAATAGGTCTTGCAGAAGGTCTCTGATTTACAGTACTTTTTGCTGGATAACAAATGATTGGGTTTCTAGAAGACACTTATTGAATACTTTACCAAATAATGTAGAGTATTAAAAATAGGAAGCTTACAGTGAAGTAGTGAAGACAAGGCATCCAAATATGGAGAGCTGATCATTCTCTGATTCTTATCTCCCTCTCCTTTCTATCTTCTTTATCATTAGGCAAGCAGTATTATTTCCATTATCCCACCGAATACTAAACCCACTTGAACCTCCTTGTCTTTTCTCACACACTTCTTAGAAAACAGCTTCTTCCCTTAATCTCTGCAGATCCAAATCCTACCAGTCCTTCTGGCCCAGCGTGTGGTTGTGTGTTGCTAAGTTGAAAGAAAGGACTTTAGAATTGAGGAAGTTGGGAAGTTAAGAGAGTAGACATTGGTGCGTGGGAATCATCATCAGCCTGAATGTTGAAGTCACTGAGAGTGATGACTGATAGATATGTGGAAGGGAGGACTGAGCAAGGGGGAGATAGAATGAAAAGAGACGAGAGTATTTTAGAAACTGGTATTTGATGGAAAAGAGGGTGAGGAAAAGGAGGCATGCGTGGGAGGTTTCCTTTTAGAAGAGGAAAGGTAATTGAGTGGGAATTGTAGGAAAGTGGATGGGCAACCATGTTTGGGAGGAAAGGAGAACTTTTAGAGGGAACCCCAGAAGTGGGGTATTCAAGTCATCAGCCTGTGGTGTCCCCAGAAGGTGGCCTGGTTGCATTTAAGAGCAGGAGGAAGCGAAATAAGTCAATCAGAGAAAGACATACCATATGGTCTCACTGATATGAGGAATTCTTAATCTCAGGAAACAAACTGAGGGTTGCTGGTGGGGGGTGGGAGGGATGGGGTGGCTGGGTGATTGATAGCCACTGGGGAGGGTATGTGCTATGGTGAGCGCTGTGAATTGTGTAAGACTGTTGAATCACAGACCTGTATCTCTGAAACAAATAATACATTGTATGTTAAAAAAAGAAGATAGTAGGAAGGGTAAAATAAAGGGGGGAAATTGGAGGGGGAGATGAACCATGAGAGACTATGGACTCTGAGAAACAAACTGAGGGTTCTGGGTGGGGGTGGGGGGTGGGTTAGCCCAGTGGTGGGTATTAAAGAGGGCATGTACTGCATGGAGCACTGGGTGTTATACGCAAACAATGAATCATGGAACACTACATCAAATCCTAATAATGTAATGTATGG
Organism: Mirounga leonina; assembly: GCF_011800145.1. Classification (NCBI taxonomy): domain Eukaryota; kingdom Metazoa; phylum Chordata; class Mammalia; order Carnivora; family Phocidae; genus Mirounga; species Mirounga leonina. The sequence continues at coordinate 7,983,372 of NW_023270871.1, forward strand.
TGATTAACATAACATAATAATAATAATAATAATAATAATAATAATAATAATAATAATAAAAAACAGAAAGTGGAAGGACGAATCCAATGAAAACCTGAGCCTGCAGAGAGGCTAGGACTTGGTTCCTGATTGAACAGGACTTCCACAGAGCAGAGAGGCAGCGGGGCCCATTGGGCAGAGGAAGTGGTGGTATGACAGGGACCATGTGGAGTAGGAAAAAAAGCATGGTGGCAATTGGGAGGGGTGGAGGCTTGCCCAGAGGATGCTGAGGGTGAATAACCGGATCAGATTAGGAGAGAGCGGAGAGGGATATAGTAAGAAAAGGAAGAAGTGAATGTGGCAGAGGTTTGACTGTATGGTCATGTATGATTTTTTACTGGGTTTGGTATCAATGGACTGTGGATTTCACGACTGACTCTCTCAGCTGATAGAGCTTTGGGGCTGGGAAATTAAAGTGGTCGAGTCTGTTTCTTAATTTGTAAAATGGGGAATCATGACACTGGACAGACATTTTTCATGAGTTGTCTTGATAGATTGCTCAGTAAACGAAATTATTTATTTATTTGTTTATTCCCCCCCCTTTTTTTTTTTCCATTTTCATTGGTTAAACTAAGTTATTTAAATTCAACAATTATAGTCATTTTTTTCTTAAAGAATTGATCAGCCCCAGAGTTCCCATTGGAATGATATGCATCCCAAGGAATGACTTCCTCCACTGAGCAAAACAGCATTTTCTTCTCAGGTGAGCTACACTAAATGAAATGGGGTTCAACAAAGTTGCCATAAGGAATTGAATCTTGGAATCCAATGAAAGATAGAAGGAGATTAAAATTAGTGGAACCTTAAGAGTTGTAATTGTTTTTCGACCTCGGCGGTTTTCTGCTAACTTAAGGAAAAAAAAAAAGGAAACAAAAACCTCTATGTCTTTTTCCTATGGATCGTTAGATGTCTACTTTATTCTCACATGCTCAGGCCGGTCATTTTATTGAAAATTGTTGCCAATGCTGTGTGCTGTGTTTAGGAAAAGGGTGCTAGAGGGGAGTAATTACAAGTACTCTGGCCTTTCATCAAAACCCAGGAATCTTAAGTGACAGCTGTCTGAGGGACTTGTCGTTCAGTTAGGCGGTTTGAAACGCTGCCAGTGGTTAAAAACCTGTGTGTGGTTCGTGAGTTTGCAGCCAGCAGGGTCCGTGCAGTCTCACAAGAGTGCTTGCATTTCATTGGGAACCACTGTTTTGTTGGGCCAGAAGGATGCTGGGCAGACATCCTGGCCACGATGTTTATTTCTGGAGGGCAGAAATCACAATGGAAATTGGACCTGAGTCTAGCAGAAAATGATCCCCCTCCCCCCTCCAAAATGTATAATGTGGCAGTTAGAAATGAAATGTCTGTCTATGTTTTTAGCCCACAGAGAAGATGCAGCAGGGGTTAGTACCAGGGGAGGACTGCTGTATTTTCTTTATATTCTTTGTGTCCTTCCCATCACGTGGAGACCTCATTTCTCCTTCAATGGATAATGATTGTCTCTTTCATAAATAGTGTTGCCCGAGATGCATGTGGGATGAGAAGAAAGTAGAAAGCAAAGTACTTTTTAGAATTCGCAAATTATGAGGGGAGTTAAAACAGTGAACAATTTCAGGGCAGTTCATAAGCCCTGGTGGTGAGTCCGAGTACGATGGGGTTCAGCAGAGCCTGAGTTAGGAAATGGCCTCCCACAAGTGGGGCTCCTAATGACTTGCTCCTGGGACAGCATTAGGCCAGCAAGCCCATGCTGCAGGCTTGGGAGTACCACCCCCTAAACCAGAGGATGCCATCAGTCTTTGCTTCCTCTGTTTTCATTGGCTTCTGCTTGGCTTTTTTTCTTGTTGTCTGAGCTCGATATTGGAGGCCAAATATTTATTTGTTAACCCATTATCCATGGATACAGTATGACTTTTAGCTCTTAGTAGGGGTTAGGACTTTTTTTTTTTTTTTTTTTAAGATTTTATTTATTTATTTGACAGAGAGAGACACAGCGAGAGAGGGAATACAAGCAGGGGCAGAGGGAGAAGGAGAAGCAGGGTCCCCGCTGAGCAGGGAGCCCGATATGGGGCTTGATCCCAGGACCCTGGGATCATGACCTGAGCTGAAGGCAGACGCTTAACGACTGAGCCACCCAGGCTCTCCTTTTTATTTTTTATTATTTTTTATTTAAAAAAATTTTTTTAGGACTGTCTTGACGAGGGCTCTTTCACGGTATATATTCCTAATCTTAAGGCCTTTTACAATATTGTACTAAAACATTTTAAAGCTATTATAGATACATATAATAGAAATAAATAGTAAATAGAGAAGTTATTTCTTAGAACCTGCTAGTGGAAACTATGCCGAGTTTCTTACCTCAATTTTATGCTATTGCAAAAAAAATATATTTAAGATGAATGTTGTGCAACTAATGTAAGATAAAGATATTTAAGTACAAACAAGCAAAAAGAGGTTAACCTACTCTCAGGTTTTCTGTCCTTCCTTGATGTCATCCAAATGACCTATTGCCAGAATTATATTGCCTTTTTAAAAATTTGGTGGTCATGCAGGAAGCCTTTCTTATCAAAGTCTGTCCTTGCACCACCAATTTAAGAAGCCTATTCTCTGAGAACAAAGGACATCCCCGTTCAAAAAGTTGCCCCCGTAACCCTAACCTGATACCTGTCTGCCGTTAAACCTTTTACAGTAGATCATTCCTCAGGCACCCAAAGGCATCTCTTCCCCCAGCGCCACATTTATCAGCAGAAGAAAAGCAAACACCACCATCTTGCAGGTACACAGTGTCTCCACACCTATTACGGTTGAGGGCAGTGGTGACCTCATCCTGGCCCAAACCACCCACGAGTAGCCTTTGATGTTCCCGAGCCTCATGTTTTAATACAGTCTGAACACCCTACGTTTGAACTGCGAGAGTCCTGCTTCCAGCCACATGAGAAGTGATATCAAAGATGGTCCCATTTTAATGCACTTCCTCTTTCAGACCGGGCAACAGGCAAGGGAAAACCTGGGGAGGCTGTGTTTCTTCTCTGTTTTCTCCCCCTCCTGCCCATCCACACTCCACCTCTCTTTCCCTACGCCGTCTACACACCACGTGTCTGTCGCTGGAAGGATTGACCGGTTCCGGGAAAGGATAGAGTCCTCAGCGGAAATGAACCCATTTCTTTTTACAAATGAAAAAAAAAAATTACACCAGAGATAGATCTGCATGGACTTTTCCCAGCAGAGTGGGTGACATTCACATTTGGGGTTAGGCCCTTGGTGGATTTATAACGCAGAGGGAGAAAAGTCACAAGAGGATGATCATTAGCCAGTGCGCTGAGGAAGTCAGGAGTTTAAGGCTGATGATCATTTGAGTGGGGAAAAAGATTAACAATCATACCAGAGATTCATTTTATAGATGAGGATATTCTTGGTATGAAATCGACTCAAGGCCCTTTATGGAAAAAGATCCCGTGATCAAATTAGTTCAAGTACCGAATGGTGTTGAAAGGCTCTGAGAGCCCTGGGTATTATATAAGACTGATGAATCACTGACCTCTGCCTCTGAAACCAATAATACATTCATTATATGTTAATTACTTGAATTTAAATAAAAAATGGAAAAAAAAAAGAAAGGCTCTGAGAAGCTAGCTATCTTTCATTATAATACAAACACACTTAGGGGAGTTAAATCTTATGTTCAGAAACTTAAAGATCATTTTTGTTTACAGACTCTTAAGAATAATAAGATACATTCTGTGATTATGTGTCTCATACTCTTCTAAGTATTTGATAGATTTAATTCATTTAACCCTCATTACAACACTATGAGGTAGGTACTATTACTGTCCTTCCAGTTTTCCAGATGGGACACCTGAGGCATAGAGAAGTTAGATAACTAGCTCCAGGTGACCCAGCTAGGAAGTAGCAGAAATAGGTTCTAAAGCCAGGCTTTTGGCTCCTGAGTCCCTGCTCTAAATCACCCCATGATACTGTCTCTGACAGTTACCTGACTGGGAAAGTCAGAAATACAATTTTTTCATTTCTCATTACAATAATTTCTAAAATAGAAATTATTAGATTTATTTTTTTAAAGAAAAACACATTTCTATATTTGTGTTTTTCTCACATGATGTATAAATGTTTAGTTATCAACCTCTGTGCTTCCCTGCCAAGCGGCAGTGTTCACGAGGAAGAAAAGCTACGAAGCTTTGACTAACTTGTCTCATTTCCGTACCTCATGGGAGGGAAAAATGTCTTTGGAAATATCTTGACATTACTTTCTTTGAAATTGTGAAAGCCTTTTGTTTACCAAGCAGTGTAACTGTTAAAAGTAAAACTTCCTCTATGTTCTGAATTTTGGCCCAGTTGGTGAATCTTTCAGGAGTGTTGAAAGCAGGGCTTTAATTAGCAATTTTATCAGTTAACCTAGTCACTCATCTCCAATTCTTATCTGAGTCCTTGGTAGAACAGGCACTTAGGGACATCAGAAAAAGGCCGACTTGTCAGAGTGACAGTTGAGAGGCCTTCTGTGGAGGGAAAAAGAAAGATCTCAGAATGGACAGTATTAAATGGAATCTGATACCAATCTGAAAGAAATGATCTCACCAAAGGAAGCTAGAGTAGGACTTGGTTTCTCTTGTATTTTTCTGTAATCCTCTATGGTATGTCACCTTTGTTAGTCAAGACAGTGGTCTTGCAGTGATGTGAAGATGGAGCCTAAAATAGGGGAAATTTCTAAACCAGCTAGTTAGTCACTGAGTTGAACATAACCCTGGAGGGGTTCTTCACTCTGCAAAACCAAAGGACTGTTTGGAAAATGAACATAGGGCTTGGAGAAGTCAGTTTCCTGGTGAAAGTGAGAAAAATACCAATAACATCAAGTGTATAAAAGAATAATAACCTTCTCTAATGCAATCCAATTGGAGAGGCTTGAGTCCTTAACTAAGTTCAATTTATTTTTCCTTTATGGTATGACTGACTTCTTATAATCCTGATTTTGCTAAACATCCTGTTTTTCCTGTATTTGAGCTGTATTAAAATGTATCACTACCTGGAAATAAACCTCTACTTCTTAAGAAATGAAAAGCACTTAAGCTATAAAAAGAAGATCCATAAATTCATTATCTCAGCATGGGTCTGCTATAATTGCAACAGCAGAGCGAGAAATAGGAGAAAAAAATTCCATAAGGGATACATTGGAGCCAGGAGATATTTATGCTTGCCTAAGCAGTTCTGATGATTTGATAGTTGAAATGTTTATGCTTTTGTTCACTTAGATAACGTACTTAGGACATCTATTTTAAACAACAGATAATTGTACTGCTGTACTGAGGGCTCTGACACAGTGGTAGTTGGTATCTGATGATTATTAAAACAAACTTAGATGGTTGTTGCATAGGGTGACTATTTTTGGCAGAGCAATTACTTAGTGTTTCATGCTAAAAATGATAGTGTTTTAGATTTATTATAAAACCACAGAAAAACACATTTTTCTTCAGAAGCAGAAGGATGGAACATTAGTTAGAGCTTAAGGAAAGCTTACTTTGATCTTATTTTTCTCTCGTTCAACCTTGAAAAGTAAAATTGGTATATGACCTGGTTTTGTCTTTTGTTCTATATTCTTTTTTCTTCCATATTGTTTGATTTAATTTCAAAGTGGCCAAAAGTGCCAAAATCAAAGACCGGGCCCTGAAGGATATTGAATGTCATGGTCATTATTCTAATAATAAGAGGTTTGTTGAGCTGCTTTGATTTCCACAAGCTTCCTAGCCCCTTTTCTGAGAAGAAAAAAAAAAAAAAACCCTTTGCCTCAAGTTTTCTCACATGTAGGCAAGCTAAATATCATGCCAGTCTTCGAACTTGTAGCCAGTTGGAATCTCTGCTGCCTTCACTTAGTGAGATACAGAGAATTATTAGCAAATAAAATGCAAAGCTCACCTTTATTAGGCTGTGATTTCTACAGGTAAACTCTGTGGGAGATTTGAATTTTACACTTTGCTAGTTCCAGTGATGCAACTCTTGCAACACAATTCCTGACTCTTCATGGGGCTAAAGATTTCTCTGAATTCTAGGATGACTGTAATACTTATGTATGTATAATAAGTATAGAATAAGCTCTGCATATGATTGGTAATAACTTTAAGTAGTTATGGATTAGTGAGTTTCAAGCATCTCTCTCCCTGGCCATTACTTTCTAATTTCCCAGCTCACACCCTCTAGCATCCAGACACCTCCATTTATCTGGGTCTACAATCTCGCGTTCCATCCTCTCTCAGTATCCCTCCCACTCTCATATCCCTACTTTCCTCCTTATCTGACTAACAGTCTATCATTATAATCACTTACTTACATACACCTTCAACTCTTTGCCCCTTTCTGACTTTGTTGTACTAACTACTTGTCTGCTCTGATCCTGTGCAGCTGAACATGGATGGAAAACACACACACAAGCAAGCTGAGTGGCCTCATTTTCAGTCCGTGACCACTAACCTCAAGTGAGCCTCAAGATGACCACAATCTGTTTATATTTCTCTAATCCGTTCATTCTGTCTCCTAGTGGAGGCAGTGGTTCTCAACCAGAGGTGATTTGTGCAACCCCTTCCCCCCCACCAAAGGGGATTGGTTAAGTCTGGAGATGTTTTTGGTTGTCACAGTTTGGAGCAGGGAGTGCTCCTGGCATCTAGCGGGTAGAGAGCAGGGATTCTGCTAAACATACTGTGATGCACAGGTGGTCCCACTGTCCCCACAAAGAATTATCCTGCCTCAAATGTCTACAGGCCAGTTGAGAATCCCTGTGTCAAGCATTTTATATCTTTTCTCTTTTTAAACTTCCAACACTCTCTCTGTCCTGTGCTTTCAGCTAATGAGCTTTTTCATTGGAGGAAATAAAAGCAATCTGAAAAGACTTGCTTTAGTTCCAACCAGCATTCCTTCCTGTCATTATGGATGCCCCTCTCTGGTCCCACATAAGGCCAACCCATCTACCTGTGTACTAGCTCCCATGCCCCCTTCTCTACCCAGGGACAGAGTGCCAGGAAGTTTCCATTTTCTCTCTTGAATTACCAGTTTCCCCCCTTGATTATTTCCATTAGCAAAGCAACATGCTGATAATATCTCCTATCTTAAAAATGAAAACAAACAAAACCCTCAAATCTCTCTTGATTTCATATCCCCCTTTAAGGGCAGCATGGTCCCTAATGTTTCTCCTCCCACACTCTCTTGAACTTGCTCAAAACAGACTTTTCATCCCCTCTACTCCAGAGAAAAAGTTCTCATAAAGGTTACCAATCATGTGTCCACTGTTTTATCCAGTGATCATTTATTCTTCTTCAACTTTCTTGTGCCACCAGAGACTTTTTTACATAGTCAGTCGCTTCCTCTTTCTTGAAAACGTTTCTTCACCTGACTTCAGGACCACACTCTCCTAGTTTTCTTCCTCCTTTATGTGTCTCTCCTCTCAGCTTCCTTTGTTGGTCTCTCTGTGTGGTATAAGAAGGAGGGTATTTGGCCTTTATTGCCAAAGGCTTCCTGGTATAGAGCTCTTAAAATGCCAGGAATTTCCCAAGTGATAAGAGTGATAGGAATCTCTTTTGTTCTGACTAGGTGACTCTTGGGGGG
>NW_023270871.1:7991004-8239248 GCF_011800145.1 Mirounga leonina
GGGGGGCCCTTAGGCAGCTTCAGGATGGGGGCTGGCCACCAAAAAGATCAAGTCTTGATTAAAAGCTTGGAAATTTCAGCCCCATCCCCCCAGCCTCTGGGGAAAGGAGAGGGGCTAGAGACTGAGTTAATCACAGGTGGTCATAATCATGGCTATGTAATGAAACGTCCATAAAAATCTCTAAATGATGGGACTCAAGGAGCTTCTGAATTGGCAAACACATCCATGTGCCAGGGAGGGTAGTGCATCCAACTCCAGGGGGACAGAGGCCCCTGTACTCAGGACCCTTCTGAACCTAGCTGTATGTACCTCTTCATCTAGCTGTTCATTTATATCCTTTATAATAAAAAGTAATACTAAGTATGACATTTTTTCTGAGTTCTGTGAGTCATTCTAGAAAATTATTAAACTTGGGGAAGGGGGTTTGTGGGAAACCCTGACTTTGTAGCTGAGTCTGACAACTTGGTAACGTGTGTGGTGACCTTGGGGACCTGATACTGGCCACTGGTGTCTAAAGTGAGGGTGGCCTTGTGGAATGAGTCCTCAGACATGGAGAGTCTGACTCTGGCTCTGGGTAGGTAGTATCAGAATTACATTTAGATTTACTAAATCATAACTAAAGGTAAAGCTTGCCAGTGGAATTTAGAGACGGATCCAACTCCCAGGGAGTTGCATAAGGAAAAGCAAACCAATAAGAAAAAACAAAATGTACAATCCTTTGATTATTGTTATCTGTAATAGCTAAAATGAAATTAAAACAGTGCTGGGTCTGATCTTGATGCTAGACCAAACTCAGAGTTTGGTTAGTCTGAGTTTTGACCACTAGCCTCAAAGCAGCTCCCAAAGGGAAAAATTATATAAGACAGCAAAGAATACTTCTACGACCTCTGGCACTAAGAAGGTAAAGAAGGTAATCCATGTATGGGGAAGGCAAAATCAAGAAATTATTGAAACCAGGGGGGTATGGTGTAAAAGAGTTGTCTCATTTTGTGGATTGGTATCGTCAGCTTTCTGAAGAGTATTTACTAAAATGGACTGTGAGGATGACTAATTAAGAGCAGTAGAGATTCTTTGGCGTTGAATGCTGTGCAGTGGAAGAGCATGTTTGGATTGATGCAGAACCCACAGCTCACTACGGAACAATCACAGATGGCAGTACATGGATCCAGACACACGTTAGGTTATTCCGAAGGGAACAGTCCCTGTGGCGACTGTTAACTCTGAGAACAGACCTTGACCGACTTTCTCTGTAAAGGCCAAGTGGAACACCCCAGATGAAGCAGCTGATAAGCTTCATATGCAAGCCACATGGGACTGGCTTCATGATAATCAGGATATTCACTCACTGAATATGCCTCTTACCAATTCATGGTCCCTTTTGCATGGATGTCTGGTGAAACCCTACTGCTGCACTATCGAGCAACAGTATAGCAAGTCTGAATTGAATTTGCTGTCTCACCTTCTCCTCCTGGACCTTACACGTACTGATAAAAACATTAGATTAATTAATAAGAGAATGCAGAGGCAGAGGGGAAAGTCAAGGAACTTGTCTTAGCAGGGTGGGAAATTTTAAATGGTTATTAAGAAATGGGGTGAATAAAGCAAATATTGATAGGAGCAAAACAAAGAGGAAAAAAAAGACAAGATTGAAGAAAATCATCCCCACAGAGTGAAAATCTTTGGATGGTTATTAAGAAATGGGATGAATAAAATAGACATTGATAGGGTTGAAACAAAAGTTTTAATACAGCACATCCTTTGGGTGGATCAAAGGGATCCCCTGCTGGTCCTCCAACATTAAAGTGCTCTAAACTAGTCCCTGTATTTACCTTGGTTTGTAGAAATTTTAAAAGCCATAAGGTATCAACATAGGTAAGTCAATAAATGTGATACATGACATTAACAGAATGAAAGATAAAAATCATATGATCATCTCATTAGATGCAGAGAAAGCGTTTGACAAAATGCCACATCCTTTCACGATAAAAACCCTCAACAAATTGGGTATAGAAGGAACGTGAATGTGTTTGCAGTTGTGTCTCTTTTACCTGAATGTCTTTTGTGGATAGACATTGTGTCTGACTGGAGAGCTGGTCCCTTAAAATAGAAAGCATGTGAATCTGCCTTTCAAGCAATATTAATTGGGCATGTTAAATGGGAACCAGTAAAATTATCTGAGCCCACACAGTGTGGAACAAGCTGGAGGGCTAGCACAGACAGATTCTCGGTATGGAGTGTAGACTGGGGCTTCAGGCATAAGCTCCTGAGTGTCTCCCAGCATTGACGACTAGGACTTTGGACCAGAGAATTTTCATTTGTCTTAGTCTGTTTGGGCTGCTATGACATAGTACCGTGGACTTGGTGGCTACTAAACAACAGAGTTTTTTCCTCATATTTCTGGAGGCGATGAGTCTGAGATAAGGGAGCCAGCAAGGTCAAATTCTGGTGAGGACCCTCTTCCAGGTTACAGACTGCCAACTTCTGGTCATATCTGAACATGGCAGGGAACGGAGTGGGGAAGTAAGGTTTCTCATTACTCTTATAAGGGCACTAATCCCTTTCTTTTTTTTTTTTTTTTAAAGATTTTATTTATTTGACAGAGAGAGATAGCAAGAGAGGGACCACAAGCAGGGGGAGTGGGAGAGGGAGAAGCAGACTTCCCGCCGAGCAGGGAGCCTGATGCGGGGCTCGATCCCAGGACCCCGGGATCATGACCTGAGCCGAAGGCAGACGCTTAACGACTGAGCCACCCAGGCGCCCCGGCACTAATCCCTTTCATGAGATGACCTCATCTAATCATAATTACTTCCCAAAGGCTCCACCTCCTAAATATCATTACATTGAGGAGTAGGGTTTCAACATAGGAATGTTGGTGGAAACAGATACTCAGTTCATTATATCAGATGAAGGGCAATTATTAGCTTGCTGTCAAATATTAATTGAAACTACCCTTATGACTGAGGGATATAAAATAATCTTGAAATATGAAATACCCATGATGTTTTGGATGATGTTGAAACAATACTCTAATGGGGAGGACAGTGCCCGCAGAGTTCCATACTAAAATGGATATGGTTTATACTAGATCATACTACTAAAGGGATACAAGGAGGAGATATTCATGAGCCTCTTTTCCCTAGGGCTGAATTTGGAATTGCTTTAGGAGCAGCCAGATTCTATTATCATTTGGACAGTGCCCTAGAAACAGTTCTGGACTGACCAACAAAGAGCTGTTTGGCTTATGGATGGCAGTTCCAAGGTAAATGGATAGCATCCTTTTTGGAATGCCACCACTCTGACTGAAAAAGGTAAAAACAAATCAACTCAGTGGGCTGAATTGCATGCTCTTTTTCTAGCAGTGATGGAAGAATTGAACAATGACAAGAGTCCCTATGTTTTGGTTTTTATTGACTCACGGGTGAAGGCTGATGGCTTGGCCATGTGGTCACGCAAAAGGAAAGTGGAAATCTGGCTTACTGCAGGGATGCCCATATGGGACACTGCTCTGTGGAAATCACTATGGAAATTTGAGAGCTGCAATAAAGTAAGACATATCTATGCCCATCAGAAGAACCCCCTTCCAGGTTCAGAAGGTGATTGGAACCACCAAATGGACTTCTTGGTGCACTCTCTTGAAGTGGCCACCTAGATCCATGAATTGAGTGGGCTTAGTGTGGACTGCAGCTGTGCAGAGATAGGCTGAACCTAGACACAGTCTTCTTGTACCCTCTGAGACACAAAATGCCAACAAGAATGGTTATGTCAACAAGAGAGGCAGAGATTGCAGATGGCTATGAGGACGATTCCTGGGAGGAAAGCACCACACATAGCTAGCAAGGGTATTATACTGGACCAATGCAGGTAGCCTAGGGGGCTATGACTGGGTCCTGAAATATATGGACGCTTAACCCGTATGGGATTTGCATACTTGGTGATAGATGCAAATGCTCAAGTACTACTGAAGATTTGGAACAGAAGATACTGTACCAATTTGGGCTGCTGAATTACATTTCTTCAGACTAAGCAACATAAGTATCCAAGAGTGGGTAAAGAGCTGTCATATCAAATGGATATAATCATATTTCTTAGCATCCTCAGAGTAATGGTCTAATAAAGAATTGGAGTGGGCAGTTACAAAATTTGCTGTCCTAAATGGGGGGAGATATAGGTATAAAAGGCTGGCTCACATGAATGGGTGCTTCTACCCCTATAGGAGAGGGTAACGGCTAGATGGATAGATTCTGTACATTTCTTCCCTGTATCACCTCAACTTTTGCTTTTTCCCTGATGCAATGGCCCCAGGACCAGGGATGCAACTTTGGGTGCCAGAAACAGGGATGATTCCTAAGCAAGTAACTTGTAACTATGCCTTTGAGCCTTTATGCCAGAATTCCTAAAGGACTGATGGTGGTGGTGGTGGGGCGGGGGGATGGATTGTGTCTTCATGCCACCTGGCAAAGTTCAGGCTGACAGCCTGTGTTGCCTAGCGGTTTGGATAGCCCACTAGTTCTGTACCTGTGTAACCCTACCCTGTGTGAATGGGAGTGAGCGGAGAGGAAAGCGTTTGCTGTATTAGTATTGCTGCTAGCAACGTGGAACAGCAGAAGCTCTAAACCCAATGTCCCTTCCGACGGCGGAAATGTTAATCTTTTGATTTCCATTTTTCAGGTTATATCTAATACAGCTGATGTCATTTGAGAAGGAATTTCTGAGAACTGCTTCCTACCGGTATTTCAAAATGTGTGGTGTATGGCAGCCAGCAGATCACTGTGTAACTATAAACCTTGGTGTGATAAAATCCTTAGAAAGATCCCTGGTTATAATGAACAAAATGTAATGGCAGCATGCTCACCATGCTTGCACATCAGTCTTGTTCTCTGGATGGAAAGCTATTAAGTAAAAGAGGGATAAAGAGTAGGTTCCTGATGGGATTAAAGCAGTGAGCATCGTGTGTAGAGCCTATTCTCGTGGGTAACGGCCCCACATTGAGATGACGAAGGTTGTAAGAGGCCTCGTGGCACTCAAACTAAATTGCATGTAGGTGTGAATACCACTCATCTGACTCTAGTATGGGAGGCCAGACATTTTTGGCTGCAAAACATGCATACTCACTGCACTCAGGCCATTAGTACCTAATGACGACAGTGTGCATGGCGAATTAAGCAGCATTGACCCATAAGACAGAAAAGGGCTTCTGTGGAAATAGGTGCCAGTCTCGGTATCTCGGGACAAACGGAATTTACTTTTAATGAGGGGCAGTGTTCAGAGGAAAAGGATTTATTAGCTAGAATAAGCAGATGAGAGGGAGTTCTCTTTAGGAGGAAGGCAAAGGATGGAAGTCAGCCTCGAAGATGAGGCTTTAGCAAAGTAGATCAGGCAGACTCAACAATAATGCTGGATGACGCTAGAACCTAGCACTGGGAAAGTGCCTGCATCCTGACCCAGCAGAGTATCTTGACTGTTTTAATACAAATAGAAGCTGAAGTGGGTATAGGACGATGGTCCTAGATCCTAGCCAAATTTATAAACACATCTCATAATTTCTAGAAGTATATTCTTCCTCATAGTAAATTTTTCAGTGTGGCAATAACATATTTACTTATAGACTTAAATGTCTTTAGGTCCTCTGTCGAAGGAAGTCAGAAGTGGATAAACTTATGTTCAATAATTTTAGTATTTTATCTTATTTGGAAGTGATCTAGCTATTCAATAAATATTCATCATTTAACTCATCTCAGTATAACTTTAAGGTTTCAAATTACCAAAAAGATTTTTGGAGGCTATTTTTTTTGAAGATTTATTTATTTATTTATTTATTTGTCAGAGAGAGAGAGAGAGAGAGAGCGAGCACAAGCAGGGGGAGTGGCAGGCAGAGGGAGAGGGAGAAACGGGCTCCCTGCTGAGCAAGGAGCCACTTGAGGTACTCGATCCCAGGACCCTGGGCCGAAGGCAGATGCTTAGCTGACTGAGCTACCTAGGCATCCCTGGAAACTATTTTTAAGTACACATATCATAAAGCATAATCATTGTTAAAAATACATTTATAAACTTTTATCTTATATCTATTAAATTTTCTTGTTCTTAACAATTTTGTTTGGATTAGTCTTGGAAATTTTATGAGATATTAAATAGCCAACCATTATTTTAAGTTATCTCTTACTGACAAATTCTGTGACGGAGATAAAGTTAGTTGACTTTTAGTAAACCTAGACACAGGTAAAAGTATTATTTTAAAGCTGATAAAGACATGCCTGTTTTAATGAAACCAAAAAACTTAAACTAGCTTTTATTTACTGAAGATTATCCTAGATTGCCTACATTTCTGAGAGTATACTTGATTTATATAAATGCTTGTTTGTTTTAGCCAATTAGATAGAGCTCTTTACAAATTGATTTTGGTAATACCACCTGGAGGTAGAAAGAAAATCACAGATCTATAACACACATACATAGACACACATAAACATATATATATATATACACACACACACACACATATATATATATATATGGATAGTTTCTCTTTTAAAATTTTAGCTATGAGACAGGTACAGTAATGCAGAACTCACTAGTTTATGAAAGAAGAGTTGGATCCAAATCGTGTCTCTGGCCGATGGAATAAGTTACCTGTTCAGATGGCTAAAGCTTTTACTAATATTTGTAGAAGAGACTTTAAGATTTTTCATAGTTTTCAAAGCAGCTATTTCCCCCCCCTCATTATGATAAGAATTACCTTGGTTCCTAGAGAAGAGCAGGTAGAACACTTACATCTCAAAAGACACAGAAAAAGAATGCAAGTTCTACCAAAAAGACTTTTAATCCCTAAATCCGGGTTTTTTACAATATCTGCAAGCCTTTTGAGATGAATAGGGAGGTTGTGGGATTGGGAAAACAGGGATGTGAACTTTGAATTGCTTGTAGAGCCTTATTTCTGTTTTTGTGAAAACTAGATTTGTAGGGTAAGTACAGTTGTTTTTAACTCTTCAAAGAACTGGGTTGCAACCTGAATGATATCAAGAGGCTGCCTCACGCGTCCAACTAGATTATGCTCAGTTTACGTTTGTATATCAGGGAGAACATCGTCAACCAAGATGAAAATCAAAAGATAACTATGTTCTAGATAGAGCTGTGTGTCTTTGGAATGTTTCAATAAATCCTTCTCCAAAGGCTTCAGAATGTTTTTCTTTCCCTCTTCCTACATAGTTCGTTGCAGCTTGGGGGAGAAAGGGTCAAAAAAAGTTCCCATCAGGCTCTGAATATCAGTTTCTAATTTGGTCAACTTCTGACCATAGAGCTGTTACAGGATTTTTGTTCCGTTAGTGCCTGCCATTCTTGGTCATGCCCCTGCGAAGAATGAAGAGGTAGACCAGACAAAGAGCGGTAGGCAGCAAAGCAAAGTATGTTGAGCGATAATAGGACAAAGCTTCCAGCGAGGGAGGGGACCCGAGAGGGTTGCTGTTTTGGCATTCAAGTCTAGGGGTTTTTATAAGCTCTTTTGTGGAACTATCTTGAGCATCCTGAGTGTGGACCCCCTGTGGATTGGCTGCTAAGGTGTGCCAGTCAGGGCTTTGATCATGCACCTGTCTCCCTCTCGGATTATTATTCAGGTGTTGATGATCTTTTGGGCTGACATCTGGAGACTAACTGCTTCAGCTTGTGATAGTGACCAGTGTTTTATGGTTAATTGTTTTGTTGCAGGATGTTTTGCAAAAGTCACTTCTGCAGAGGCTGCTAGACAGGTGGTCTTGTCTAAGCTGTAAAACAGGATGCTAGTGTGGTTTTGTCCTAGCTGTCCTGCTCCCTGTTTTCTTGTTGGGGACCCAGGCCCTGACTACCTATGTGTCCAGGTAACTCCTAACAGAGGTTCTCAGAAAATCCTTTCAAATATCTTGTCAGGTTTCAGCCTGAATGAACAGTAAATATTCCTGGCAGTATTGAATAACGCCTCGGACACGAGAGGCATTCCCAAAGAGGGTGCAAAAATATTTTCCTCCCAAGATCCAGAGCCACTTCCAAAGATAAGCGAAAGGAAGACTCAGATAATTCCCTTGAGAGCTGGCAACAGTCAGCAGAACCCTACCTACACATGAGGTGCCACCCACATTTCTGCCTGACGGTTTTTTTGAGGCCCCAACCTGAGAGTTGCCAAGCCAGATTCTCAGGACACAGAGAAGACAAATGAGAAGGCAAAAGCTGTCCCTGGAAGAGAAAAGATCAACAACCAATGGGTGCCTGAAAGCAAATTCTGAAGGCACAGTGTGAAATTTCACCTTCTTCTCTCAAGCAGTCACCACAGATAGGCATCTGGGAGAGCTGAGTTTGGTAGGAATTCTCACCATTTGCCGGCTTTCTGCCTGTTTTCCCAGGATTCTGTCTCCAGGCTCTGGAGTGAATGGGGTGTCCCAGCGGGTCTCATCCTGGTCACCAGAAACTGTCAAGGAGGAAAAATAATTCTCCCTTTTGCCTTTGTTGGTGAGTGCTTGGCTGAGACAGCTTTTGTTCTAGGTAACCTTGTCAATGGATAAATTTATCTAGGTGAGAAGTTCTCCACTGTGGCCACCGTAATTCAGGATTCTCTTTGGTAAAATTAATCTGCTTGTTCAGACTTAAAATTTCATTCACTGGAGGCCTCACACTTGACTCAGTCCAGTTTAAGTCTGTCACCTTTCTTCTACTCCTGACACAATCTAGTCAATTTTCAGATACTCCCATTTAACTCAGAGTAAAATCCAGAGCTCTTAAAATGGTCTAGAAGGCTATAGATGATGTAGCCCCTGTTCTGGCCTACCAGTCTTCCACCCATTCATGACACACCATCTCTGGTCTTGCTGTTTGTCCCACATGCCTGACATGCTCCTGTCTTAAGGCCTTTTATACTTGCTCTTTCCTCTACCTGGAATATAGTTCCAGACAGTCCAGTGTCTCTCCCTCATTTTATTCAAGCATTTGTAGAACTATATCCTTCTCAGTGAAGCCTGCTCTGGCCATCTTATTTAAAATTGCAACCTCAGTGAGTCCCAGAATTCTTTGTCATTCCTTCTTGCTGTGCTTTTTTCCATACCGCTTATACCCAGATGTTACACCGTATGTTTTACTTTAAAAAAATCTATATTCCTCTATGAACATGTACGTTTCATAAAGGTCACATTTTGTGTGTATTTTGTTCACTGCTGTATCCTTAGCACTAGAACGGTTCCGGGAACATAGTAGATACAGGACAGATATATATTAGATGGATAAATGAATACGAAAATTGTAACTGGATATCATACAAATTATTCAGTGACAGAAAGTCATCTAAGTTTAAGAAAAAGCCCTAAGCAACAGTGTTAGAGAGATACGTAATGTGGGTAATATTGAGTAAATGTTGACTACTCAGTTCCGGGGACTATGCTAGTTTCTTTAGATATAGTATCCAATTAAATATTAACAGTAATTCCTGTGACATGGGTATTCAGTGATTTTATAGCAACAGTAACCAAGAGGAGTAAAATGAATAACTGAAGTTCACATGGTTAATAAGTAGAAGAGACAGATTTCAAAGCTAATAGTGAGTCCAGGTATAAACTTTCTGTGTTAATCCTGCTTCTCACAAAGAGGTAGAGAAAGGCCAAGAGACACTGACATGGCTTATTGGCGTCACAGCTTCCTCTGGTGGATGTCATTGAATTTAGATCTTTTCTGCCCCCCAGAGCTTCTTAAAAATATTTGTATCTTAAAATAATCACATATAGCAGGATCTGGACCATATTTACAAAAAAATAATGACCAGATTTTTAATTAAGTGTCATAATTATTTTTTATTTTAGGAATTCTTTTTGGGAAAACCATCTCAAGGTTATACTGTTGTATCAAGCGAAATTACACTGCAATGTTAACTATAATTTGGAAGTGCTTTTTGAAGCTGTAGAAAAACTTTTATCTTCCTGACTTAAATAATTTTCAAAGGTTGCATCACCTTATACATTTTTGAGAGTGCCTCTATTTTCTGTGCTGTTCCAATTATGCACTATATAAAATATAGTGCAACAATAGTCACTTTCTTTTGAATTTATTCCTGTACGCATGGAGACATTTTCTAACTCCTACCCTCACAAGTTTCCTAAAAGGAGATCCTTTTAGTAGAAAAGTGAAAAAGTGGATAGGGTTCAATTAACTTATTTAATTATATGGATTTCTCTTTTGGAACAGGAAAATTAGATAAGCCTTCTGATGGATAGATTTATATTTTATTTATGACTTTACCATCGTCAATTTATGGCAAAAAAATTTTCTATGATAATAGGGGTCACAGAGCAGCCGGTGACTGGATACCAATGTCTGATGATTCACACCAGTCCTTTTATTTTGTAATCTTTTAAAGGACATTTATTAACTTTCACAGGGTATCTTTCTATGGGCTGGGAGAAAGGTTTATCATACGGAACAAACTCAAAGAAAGATATTAACTTGTATGGGGTTGAACAGCACAAAATCAGTGGTCCATTACCCTGAATGGTAGCTGTAGGTCAGCAAATAACTAAGATGAAGAAGTGATCTTTTTCATGATAATAGGGTCACAAAGGTCTATCAGTGTTGAAAAACAGAAGTTATATGTAAAAGCAAAAAATTGAAAACATGATATAGCTACAACTTGAAATACTATAGAGTCATTAAAAATTGTAATATTGAAGAATTCTATGAACATGGGGAATTGTTCACAATATAGAATCAAGTAAAAAGACTACAAGACAATGTGTAAAATAGGGTATACTTTTTGGAAACATATATCCATATTTGCACATAAAAATGTTAAGAGTGCTTATACTTGAGAGATGGTGTATTCCTGAGGTTATTGTAGTAACCTCATTAATTTTACTGGATCCGTTGCTGTGTGGGGGTGGAGAGGGTGGGGTGTGGCTATTCCAAATCAAGGATTCAGGGTGACATTGTTTCCACCATCTTTAATTGGGGTTTCCAGTGTCCCCTGGACATTGATAATGAACTGGCAGATGGGAACAGAAGGAGAGTACAAGATGTCTAGAGGTTTTCTGGGCCAGGCTAAAAGTGGAGCAAATCACTTCCGCCACGTTGGCCAGAACTCAGTTCTATGGCCTCATCTCATTGTAGGAAGAGTAGTTAGTGTTGTCTGCTTGTGTGTCCAGGAGAAAAAGGAAATGGATTTTGGTAAACACAGAGCAGTCTCTTTCTCATGTAAGATCCAGGGTAATATGTATACTCATTTGCATGCTTTACTCTGTTTATAAAGTGGTCACTGGATTTCTGTGTCTGTGCTTAAGGCAGAAAGCCACATATATCATCACTTGATTTTGTGTTGATTCTATTACTGTTGCTGCCACCAGATCTTGAGACTGAGAACAGGGTTCTCTAGATGAAGGGACCTATGGTGGATACTCACCTAGGATGAGCTTTCTAATGTTACATTGGCCCACTCATAATGAAATATGAGATACAATGTCAACCATTATTTCTTTGTGAGTCAGAGCCGTGAAAATTTGCCCTTAGTTTTGAGGATCATAAACCACAAATCATAATAGAAAATGGCCACAAAAATAAAGTGGCTAATTGCATCCACACAAGTTTTATGTACTTGGCATTTAGTACATAGTAGGTGCTGGAGAAACGCTCATTGACTGACTGATAGTCTTCCCACATTTTTCTTTCTTTTTTTTTTTTTTAAAGATTTTATTTATTTATTTGACACAGAGAGAGAGAGAGACAGCTAGAGAGGGAATACAAGCAGGGGGAGTGGGAGAGGGAGAAGCAGGCTTCCCGCCGAGCAGGGAGCCTGATGCGGGGCTCGATCCCAGGACCCTGGGATCATGACCTGAGCCGAAGGCAGACGCTTAACGACTAAGCCACCCAGGCGCCTCCATTCCCACATTTTTCTGAGTGATGTTCTTTTCCTGTCCATAAGCTAGGAGCCCCAGGAAGGCAAAGACAGTGCCTTCAT
Organism: Mirounga leonina; assembly: GCF_011800145.1. NCBI lineage: Eukaryota > Metazoa > Chordata > Mammalia > Carnivora > Phocidae > Mirounga > Mirounga leonina. Next base: position 8,002,958 of record NW_023270871.1, read on the forward strand.
TTTGTAAATCTCTTTTGGTATATGCTTGTATAATTCATTTTTAGTCTTCTTCTATGATACAATGGGGAATATACAAGATTATGTTGTTAAGGACAAATGGAAAGCTCTCTGGGTTTAGAAGTAGAAGCCAAACTTAGGAAATAATCGGTTCTCTGACAAGTTCGTGGACACAATGGCATTCACTGATTTTTTTTTGGATGATTTAGGCAAGTAATTTCTCTTCTCTGTCTAGTATTTCTTCATCTGTAAAATAAGTATTATACTAATAATACCTGCTCTATTTCTGGTATTGCTGTGAAGATCAAAATGTTCTTAGTTTTTGCTTACAAACTTAAAGGATGTATATGACCTATCTAGACTTTAGAAATAGTCTTTTATAGTATTCAGTTAAATTCCGCTGAATAGTCTCCATTTGTCTCTCTGGATCCATTCTTCCATGTTCACTCTCCTGTTACCCAGGAGGCTGATCTCTGTGGATTTTTATCAGCCGGGCACGCTTGACCTATGGGTTATGCCTAAGAGAAGGACCAACAAGGGACTGGATGGCTGGAAGAAGGGGAATTCGGGATATTTATTCCACAGTTTCTTCCCTATAAGGTTGGGGGTCAGCAGAGGCTGTATTCCTCTACCAAAGGCCATGACTCCTATCTGGTAGGTCTCTCCTATAGTTACAGCTTTTTCCAGGTTCCTGTAATGTCTCTTTCTCCTTATCCTTTCAAGCTTAGGGGTGGCGGTGGTCTCAGGTTTTTTTTTTTTTTTTTAATTGAAGTATAGTTGGCATACAATATTACATTAGTTTTAGGTGTATAGCATAATGATTCGACATTTATTTATTTTTTTAGAAAAGATTTTATTTATTTATTTGAGAGAGAGAGAGCACATGAGAGGGGGGAGGGTCAGAGGGAGAAGCAGACCCCCCGCTGAGCAGGGAGCCCGATGCGGGACTCCATCCTGGGACTCCAGGATCATGACCGGAGCCGAGCCACCTAGGTGCTGCATGATTCGACATTTATATACATTACAGAATGATCACCATGATACGTCTAGTTGCCATCTATTAGCATACAGAGTCATTACAGTATTATTAAGTATATTCCCTTTGCTGTACTTTACATCCTTGTAACTTACCTAGTTTATAACTGGAAGTTTGTACCTCTTAATTCCCTTCACCTATTTTGGCCCCCCCCCTCCCCTCCCCTTTGGCAGCCCCCAGAGTCTGTTTCTGTTTTGTTTTGTTTGTTTGTTTTTTAAGATCTACATAGAGGTGAAGTCATACTGTATTTGTGGTTCTCTGTCTGACCTATTTTGCTTGGTCTTAGGGTGTTTTTATCCTCCCCCTGGTTGCCTCTCACATTGCCCATCTCTGAAAGTGGCCCTGCACTCCTTTTGAGTGTGCCTTGAATCCTGCGGGACTCTGACCTATACATGTTCCAAAGACATTTGTGCTGCATCATCATGCATGATCTGCCACACGTGAGAAAATGACGGTGGTTAATCCACGAGCTGTGACAAGAGATTTCTTCAGAGATGGAAGCAATCTGCATACTCCCCCTGGATGCATTATGCAGTAGCAACATAGGCTAAGCCTGTCTATAGGAAGCTGAACAAAATTCCTGACAACTAGGGTCTTAAAATTTCATAGGCATCATCAACTTAGGAGAAACGATGAAAGGGCATATAAACATCAGGACATTTCAGATGCAAATTATTTATAAGTTGTGCAAATATTGTGTGTGCCCAGGAACATAGGATATAAGGCATGCAACCACGTTTCATCCAGGTCAACCCCTAAGCAGAAGGCTCTCCTATTCTCTTCTGCTTGGGTAACTTTTGTCCACCTCCTCAGAGAAGTTGGATTTTTCCTCTGAAGATTTCACCTTTGGTGTCCTTTCTTCAAAATGTTTCTCTGGCACACTACAGGGGTTTTATGTGTAATTCAGTTGACTTTACATTTCAGTTTGACTGCGACAGTTTCAATTTAATTAAGCACTGGTTTAATTATTAGTATCACCCCCTTATACTCTTAAAAGTGTCCCAGTTTGAATGAGAAGTTACACTGACCCCTATGTATAATGATCCTTCACTGTTATTTGTGGAGATCTTAAGATACAACTATGTGCAACCTTTGTAAGTTTCAAATACAAAGCCTCATCCACGACACAGCCTCATTCAAATACACAGCCTCATCCAATACACGGCCTCATCCAATACACAGCTTCACTTACATAGACTCTTCTATGGCAGTGTGTGGCTCTTGGTTTATCTCTGAGTATGAGTATGGTAGACTTAACTCTCTGGTCGTTTAGTTTTTCTTTCTTGGCCTCAGGTGTACCATTCAATTCCAAGTGGAAATAGCTTTCTCTGTAGGCATTTCAACCTTATATAAATCCAGCCTTCCTTTCTAAAGCAGCAAGCTTCTTTTTCTGAACTATAAGCTATTCTTTGATAGTTGAATAGCTGTACATTTTCTCCCTCTTGGCAGAAATCATTCTGAGTTTTTTTCTTTGTTTTTCGGATTTCATTCTGTTCTCCAGTTTAAAAAGTGCCATGACAAAGTATCATGACATCAGTTTTAAAAGTATCATGCATATCCAGATTTCTCTATGCACCACGTCAAATTTGTTTGTTATTCTTCGAGTTCTTCATGTTTTTGAAATTTATTTCTCTCCAAAAAGCCTATATTTTACTTTATCATTACACTCTCTCCTTGAAATCATTAGTATAGTTCTTCCACATTTCGCTCAGTATAAACATTCATAAATTTTAAGTTCACTTTACAATATAATTGTATTAGCCCTGGGAGATGGTAGAATTTTGATCCTCCTTGGGAGCTGGAGGAGAGGAGTTTTAACCATGACACCTCACTGAGGATTTCTGAAATATGAAATCACAGGCAGCATTTTATCTTTTGCAGTCACTACCACATTGTCAGAGATGAAAAGCTTATTAAAGCCCTGAGATAGGATGCATGGAGTTAAGTAACTTGGCAACTGCATGGAATTTTCCCTCTAGCAAATAATATTTGTTACATAACCATCTATTCATGAAACACACATCATCAAGAAAATGTTTCATACTGTTGAGATATTGTTGAATAAGAACTGAAATATCTGTTGCTGTCAATTACTCCAGTCTCTGTGTATTTTTAAAATAGTTTATTGGTCAAGATATTATTTTGTCATTTATTATCCATTTACTCATTCCATCAGGAATTATTTATTGAGCAGTTACTGTATGTCAGACGTTGTGTTAGGCACCAGGGATAAAATGATGCATGTGAAAGATGCACTCATTGCTTTCAGGGGGTTGCAGATTGGCAGAACACATAGGTACAAGTAGAACAGTGTGATAAGAAGTAGTGATCAGACAAGACTTCCTGAGAAACACCAGACCAAGCTGGGCCTGAGAAACCAGGTGTGAGTTGGCCAGGATAGAAGTGGAGGGGCTGGGGGAAGGAAAAGGATGGAGTGTGTGACAGGAGGAGAGAGGATAGCATGGGTACAGGTCTGCTGCTCAGGGAGAACAGGACACATTGAGGGAACCAAATGGTCTGGCTGTTACATAGAGTGTGAGGGGAAGGGAGAGGTTGGAAGCAGAGGGCTGATAGGTTGTAAGCCAAGGGGAAGAGATAGGATCTAATGGGGAGGGCACATAGGAATAATCTGACATCAGATTCAAGGATCTGGTCCGACATACTTTCCTGGGATATATTTCTACCATTGATCAGTATATGCTCTAGGGCTCCCACGCTATCGACCATGGGCTGTCGCTCTTTGAGGAATGTCCTCTTTCATCCATCTCCAAAGTCTCTGTTCTCCATTCAACTTTCCTAGTTTTCATGGTTGGGAAATGCCCTCTTCCTGTTGTGAACTCCCACAGCTCTGTGTACCTCCCTTAATGAGGCTTTACCCATTGTTTTTCTTATGTTTATGGCGTATCTTAGCTCTCTGCCAGATCATGTCTTGAGGACAAGAGTTTGTCTTATTCATCTGTTTATCTCTGATAGCAGTTGTCTAAGAACAAATACGACATTTGTTTGGTTCATATCCATCTCCAATGAATCCATTACAGTTTGGAAACATTCAACCTCATGCAATACAGATGTTGGACTTTGGGGATCTTCCTCCTTTTCTCAATTCTGAGTGTACTTGCAGCATTGTTGGTATACTGAGAGCTGGCCTGAACGTCACTCCTCTGACGTCAGTGGAGAATAGAACCCACACCAGCAGCAATCGTACCTTGGGGGTTGCAGGCTGCTCTTTTGCTATTGTAATGCTCTAGTGTAGACAAGAGGACTAACAGAGAGCCTACTAGACAAGATCTGTGGATTCCCAGATCTGTTGGGGAGGATTTGGAAGGAGATTAGAGTTTTTGTGAAACAGGTCGGGGTTAAGCTAGAGAAATATATTTGTAAGGCTGCCTTCATGTTCCAGCTTTTACTCCCAGTCTGCATGCATGATAAACATAAATTACCTACATTATATTTCCTTCGTTTCCTCAAAAGTACCTATAAACATCTTCTGGGAGGGGGACCCTGATCTTACAGAGTTATTAACTTGTGTGGTTAGGGAAGCACAGACACCTTCCCTGTGATTGGGAGCTGGGAAGGTGTAGCAGTATGATATTGCAGGACCTATCTCCAGCTCGCAGCCGCCAGCTCACATTTGGGGCTATCGGGGCAGGGCACCAGGCTCTCCCGGGTGATCTGGGTTCTGGGGTCCATGCAGTGAAGTTGCAGCTGTGTGAAGTGGTCAGCTCTCAGCCAGATTAGCATCATCATCACTGAGGGAAGCACCAGTCCTTTTCCTGACCTCTTGGGGAGCTGGAGTCCAAATCTTGCTATTGACCAGTTTTAATTGTTTTAAGCACTTGGCCATAGTCAGTTTCCAACACAGTTTGTGGGAGGCCAAACTTCTCTCTGGGAGGTCACCTGCAGGAGATAAGTTATCCCTATTCCTTTCTAAACATATGAGGTTAGAGGTGTGGAAAATATTGTATTGCCTTTTTATATATGATCTAATCATTGTACTCTGCTTATATATTGCTTAGCTCTATAATAGGCACAACTGAGTTTTTAGCTTTTTTTAGACGTAAAAAGCTTGTATTTTTATGTTACAAAGGTAATAACACTGTGTAGAAAAATTGAAAAAAATCAGGTAACATAAAAGAAGAGGTTAAAACAGAAGTAGTATTTTTCCATAGGTCTTTTTTCTTTCTAGAAAAAAGTGTACACATATACACAGAAATGTATTTGTATACATATATATATACACTTTTTAATTAGATTTTTGTTGATAGTTTTGGACTTCAAAATAATATCAGACATTTGAATATTGAGGGTTTATACAGGAATTTCACACAGATGTGCATACATATGGGCAACTTTGGAGAATATTAAGAGTGACTTATGGCTACATTATTGAATTAGATTATTTATGGAGTTAGTGGATTAAAATTGTTTATAATCCAGGGCGCCTGGGTGGCTCAGATGGTTAGGCGTCTGCCTTCGGCTCAGGTCGTGATCTCAGGGTCCTGGGATCGAGTACCGCATCGGGTTTCCTGCTCAGTGCGGAGCCTGCTTCTCCCTCTCCCTCTGCCACTCCCTCTGCTTGTGCTCTTCTGTCTATCTCTCTGTCAAATAAATAAATAAAATCTTTAAAAAAAATTGTTTATAATCCAAAATAAAGAAGGCCTATATAAATTGTAGAACAGTTCTGGTAACAGTGAACTAAATGTCAACAGAATTGTAGTGTACTCAGAGAATTCTATCAAGTGATAAACTTATTAACTAAGACATGGTGTATAATGATCTAGAAAGCCCATACTATCTGAGAAGCAATCATGTGACAAGGGTCACCATGAGATAATGACACAGATCATTCTGGTAGGTTCCCTAATGTAATGCCCATTTTTTTCTGTGTTGACTAAGTCTCTTTTCCGGTGGGTCAGCATAGTTGTAAAGAGTCTCAAACAGGTTTTATTGTTCCATTTGGGGAGAAAACACTTTGCCAGGCAAAACCACTGAGAGTTAGCTTGTTGAGTTTTACTATTAATGCTCCAAGGACTATTGATTCTTTCCTTTGAGGCAAGAAATTTGACGGCAGTTTGTGTTGGATATAATATATTATTTGATAAAGTAAAATATATATATGAATTTTAACTTTTTTCTTTTCCATCATTGAGAGTTTTTTTTTTTTAATGTAAGCCACAGGAAAAATATTGCCTCACAACTCTCTAAAGGGAAAATTACATGGATGCAGGGAAGGAGTAATTTGTTGGGAGAAGATGAGGCAGTTCTTCCACAAAACGTGGACATCATCAAAGCACTGTTCTTGGATGGTGGCTGCCAAGCTTATATGGCATTTCACTGATGTTTAACATTTATAATTACTGACACTGCATGAGTTCTGAATAAAAGCATTGTCTTGGGAACTTGAAATCTAAATTAAACCACTTCCAAACACTGAAGAAATGATGACTTTTAGGAGTGCCAAAATGATTCAAGATGAGATGCCTACAAAGAGCTCTAATGAGAAATATCAAAGTCGCCTTCAAGATGAAAGTTTGCAAAGAATAGGTAAGATATTTTAGATAAAAAGTTCATCTTCTGACTAGTTGACATCTGGTATGTGAATAGCTCGTTTATATGGAATGAGATATGTAGAATTGAGGCAGTGCCCCATATAAGTTAATTTTAACATATTAATGCTTTAAACTTTAGGCATTTAAAAAAAAGATTTGTTTATTTATTTTAGAGAGAGAGAGCAAGCAGGGGTAGAGGCAGAGGCAGAGGGAGAGAATCTCAAGCAGACTCCATGCTGAGTGCGGAGCCTGATGTGAGGCCCAATCCCAGGACCCTGAGATCACTACTGGAGCCAAAATCAACAGTTGGATGCTCAACCGACTGAGCCACCAAGGTTCCGCTAAACTTTAGGCATTTTTATTATTATGTATCACATACCTAACTAGGGATTTTAAATACAAAGCATTTGAAGGATGATTTAGTTCTTTTTGATCACTTGGAGTCACAAATGTGAATAGCAGATATTACTTTGTATAGAAACAATGCAGTGAGAAACTACTGAAGTAGGTATTTTTAAAATTTTTTAATTTAAAAATTTTTTCATTTTAATTCTAGTTAGTTAACATACAGTGTTATATTCATTTCAGGTGTACAATATAGTGATTTAGTACTTCCATACATCACCTGGTGCCCATCACCACAGGTGTAGTCCTTAATCCCCATCATCTATTTGACCCATCCCCCACTTCCCACCTCCACTCTGGTAACCATCAGTTTGTTCTCTATAATTAAAAGTCTGTTTCTTGATTTGTCTCTCTCTTTCTTTTTTACTCTTTGCTCGTTTGTTTTGTTTCTTAAAATCCACATATGAGTGAAATCATATGATATTTGTCATTGTCTAGCTTATTTCACTTAACCTAATACTGTCTAGCTCCATCCATATCATTGTAAATGGTAAGATTTCATTCTTTTATGGCTGAATAATATTCCATTGTGCGTGTGTGTGTGTGTATACACATACATACATATATACATACATATATATATTCATATCTTCTTTATCCGTTCTTCAGTAGATGGACACTTGGGCTGCTTCCGTAATTTGGCTGTTGTAAATAATGCTCCTATAAACATTGTGGTGAATGTATCCTTCTGAATTAGCGTTTTTGTATTCTTTGGGTGAATACCGAATAGTGCAATTCCTGGATTATACGGTAGCTCTATTTTTAACTTTCTGAGGAACCTCCATATGTTTTCCAGAGCTCCTGCACCAGTTTGCATTCCCAACAACAGTATACAAGAGTTCTTTTTTCTCTACATCCTTACCAACATCAGTTGTTTTTTGTGTTGTTGATTTTAGCTGTTCTGATAGGTGTGAGGTAGTATCTCATTGTAGTTTTGATTTTCATTTCCCTGATGATGAGTGATGTTAAGCATCTTTTCATGTGTCTGTTGGCCATCTGGATGTTTTCTTTGGAGATATGTCTGTTCGTGTCTCCTGCCCATTTTTTAATTGGATTATTTGTTTTTTGGGTGTTGAGTTTTAGAAGTTCTTTTTTTTTTTTTTTTAAGATTTTTTTAAAAATAAACTCTACCACCAGCATGGGGCTCAAATTCATGACCCCGAGATCAAGAGTCACATGCTTTACTGACTGAGCCAACCAGGCACCCTGAGTTTTATAAGTTCTTTATATATTTTGGATACTAACCCTTTATTGTATATACCATTTCTAAATACCTTCCCCTATTTGATAGGTTGCCTTTTAGTTTTATTGATTACATCCTTTGTATGGAACCACAAAAGACCCTGAATAGTCAAACAGTCTTGAAAAAGAAAAACAAAGATGGAGTCAGCACAATTCCATACTTCAAGTTATATTACAAAGCTGTAGTCATCAAGACAGTATGGTACTAGCACAAAAATAGACACATAGGTCAATGGAACAGAATAGAAAATGCAGAAATAAACCCACAACTGTATGCTCAGTTAATCTTTGACAAGGCAGAAAGAATATCCAATGGGAAAAGGACAGTTTCTTCAATAAATGGTATTGGGAAAATGGGACAGCAACATGCAAGACCACTTTCTTATACCATACACAAAAATAAATTCAAAATGGATTAAAGACCTAAACATGAGACCTGAAACCATAAAAATCTTAGAAGAGAACACAGGCAGTAACCTCTTTGACATTGGCTACAGCAACTTTTCTCTAGATATGTCTTGTTAGGCAAGGGAAACAAAAGCAAAAATAAACTGTTGGGACTATAGTAGGTGGTATTTAAAAAAAATCCCTTATAGAAAAATTAGAACTTATAGCTCTTTTTTTTCCTCTTGTCTGTCTTATCAATGTGATTTCTCATTGTTGTCATGATATAGTACTATTTCTAAGCTGCAGGGTTTTTGTTTTTGTTTTTTTTTTTTTTTTCCTGAAAGAACCTGAGAATAATTCTGCCTCTCTTGAAGAATAAAATGAATGGGTTTTTGGTATGTTTTGCCTGTTTGAGGCCTTACAAGTTCATGGTGTGTTCTGGTCAGCTAAAGAGTTAGAAGCATGACACAAATAAATGATTGTTTTATTATTTATCTTTTTGAAGAAGAACTTCTCTATAATTGCTTAGAAAATATTAAAAAGGTTCAGTGTCCACCATCTAACTGTTAAGGTTCTTGACCATTATCAGATAGATTCACAGAAAGATGAGGATGTTATTTGAACCCTGAACTTACAATCTATTTCCAGCTTGTTGACATTGACAGCCAGAAAGATAGATTATTTGGAATTTTTGCTAAGATGATCATATAAACAAACACAACTAAATGCTCTTAAATTTTATGTTGTTTACATTGGACTTTGTAAATCGCTGTCCCTGTTGTCACTGTATAATGTTAGATATCACTGATACTTTATCTGTGGTGTCTGAATAACATCACAGTCAAATCTATTATTTCTCTTTCCTACATGGTGCAAATTCATTTAAACAGGGTTGCATCCAAAGGCTTTGTTTCTTTTTTGTCTTTGAGCAAGTAGTTCTATTTAATTTTCTGCTTAGTAAAAATCTAATCTGATGAATTTATTCTGGGTCCTTGTGTAATTGGCGATTCTTAGGTGATGAAATTTGCTGACTGTTGCAATTCTGCCAATTTCAGTTTGTCTTTCCTGCTGACACTCACGGAACCTCTGCCATTAGGTCCTGTAAGTGTCATATCACTATCAGCTCATTTTGATGTCTTTACATTACAAATATTGTGCCTGTGAAGGTTAACAACTATTTCTGAACAGTTTTGTTAGTGAGCAGAAGGCTGTGGAAATGGATGGGAGGAGGACTGTATTTTGAGAGGGCTTTGAGGTGGGAAGTCTTTTGAGCAAAAGGGGCCGCCTGGGAGAGCTGGGTGTGGAAGTACAGCCACGGTGATACGCAGTCCCTTTTTGCGCTTCTGTCCCTCCATCCCCTTTCTTTTCTGCCGCCTCTCAGAGGCCATTGTTATCCTGAATTTTGTGTTTCTCCTTTCCTTAAGAATTATACAGTTTACCATATTTAGTTTTGCATGATTTTGGATTTTGTATAAATCGAGTTACACCTTTGTAACTTGCATGTGTCACTCAACGCTATGTGTCTGAGATTCATTCATGAAGATGTGTGTAACTGTAGTTTATTCATTTTTACTGCTATGTAGCATTGGATTCTATGAACTTATGGTTTCTCTGTGAACATATTCAGATTTATCTAAAATACAAAATTGAGCTGTTTCCTTCTCTTGACTGTTGTAAATCATGTAGTTATGAATATTCTCGTACATATCTTGCGGTGTATGTTAGTTTCACTAGGGTGGTGTCTTTCAAACTATGGTTTGTGATCCATCATTGGAATATGAAATCAATTTAGTGGGTTGTGACTAGCATTTAAAAAAAATTCTTAACGCTAGACTAGACTAGATTGGAAAATGTCAGAGTGCATTCTACATCTAGGGGCTGAGGATTGTTTCATAAAACTTTTACTTCAGTACGTATGAGTATATGTGCGTGTTATATATGCATGTGTTGAATTGTGACATAAAAATATTTTTTTGGGGGGTCATAACCCTAAATTTTGAAAGCTACTATTCTAGTATACATGGTAAGAAGTAGGATGAAAAGGACACAGGTTCTTCATTTTATTTTATTTTTAGGTTCTCAACTCTAACAGTTAACACCAAATTGTTTTCCAAAGCGGTACTACCAGTTGTGATAGTCTGTGGGTGAAATAGTATATCATGGTGGTTTAAATATTCAGTTCTCTGATTCTCTAATTATGGTTAAAGTTGAGCTTCTTTTTAACTTTCCCTGGGTCCTTCATAAACAACACTTTTTTTTCCCTGTGCCTTCATAAACAACACTTTTTGCTTCCTTTATTTATTTATTTATTTTTTATAAAGATTTTATTTATTTATTTGAGAGAGAGAACGAGCTGGGAGAAGGTCAGAGGGAGAAGGAGAAGCAGACTCCCTGCTGAGCAGGAAGTCCAATGTGGGGCTCGATCACCTGAGCCAAGGGCAGACACTTAACCAACGGAGCCACCCAGGCGCCTCCACTTTTTGCTTCCTTTTAAAGGAATACTTTCCAAAATAAGATTGCTTCTGAAGATGTCTTACTCATTTATATAAGTTTCTGCTTTTCACAATGAAGTTTCTTAAAGAAACTTAATGGATTCCGGCTTGAAAATACTGCTAGTGTGCTGAAGGTTTTCCTAGATTTTTGGCGATTTGGCGATTTGGAGATTTAAGTTAAATTTAAGTGAATCCTGAAGTCAGAATATATGGGGGATCAAAATGAAAAATTTTAAGTTGAAATTGCTCTTATAAGTTTAAGATCATGTTTTGACACCTTTACTTTCTGAGATATGTTTGATGTAGCAAGTGGTTTCTATTGAACTAGCAACTGCACTTTTGACAGAATCTTTTTCTTCTCTGCACTGTGAGTGGAGAAGTAGGTGCTGTTTTAATGTCATATAAATATGCTCCCGAGGGTTATTTGTTTTTCTGATTCTTTCCCCACCCAGATTTACTGAGATATAATTGACATATAGCATTGTGTAAGCTTAAGGTGTACGATGTGATGACTTGATGCATGTATCATGAAATGTCTGCCACAAAATTAGTTAATACATCTTTCATCTCGCATAATTATCATTTTTTGTTATTGTCATAGTGAGAACATTAAAGCTCTATTCCCATAGCAGCTTTCAAGTATACGGTATAGTGTTATTAACTATAGTCACTATGCTGTACTTTAAATCCCTGGAAGTTACTCATTTCATTAAGTGAAAGTTTTGTACCCTTTGACCGACATCTCATTTCTCTTACCACACAGCCCTTGGCAAGCACCATTCTACTCTTTGTTTCTAAGTGTTGTGTTTATATATGTATATATGTTTATATATAAATAAGTGAATCTTACAATATTTGTCTTTCTCTGTCTGACTTATTTCACTTAGCATAATGTCCACAAGGTCCACCCATGTTATTGCAAATGGCAAGATTTCCTTCTTTTTTATGGCTGAATAATATTTCATTGTACACACACACATATGTGTATATATCACATTTTCTTTATGAATTCATCCATAAATGGACACTTAGGTTGCTTCCGTATCTTGGCTATTTTTAGTCTCCTGTAGGCAGCAGATAGTTGGATCTTGTTTTTTTTTTTTTTTTTTTTGCAGTTTTATACCTTTATTTGACAATCAGCGATTAGTTCTCATCCACATTAACTGTCTGCAGATTTTTGAAAGTGGTGACAGGTACATAGGTAACCAGTGTGTAGAGCTTGTTTGGTGAATCTTCATCCTCGTTACGTTTTCTGGACAACCGCACACGGATACGGTATGGAACATTCCTTATTCCTTTGGCCCAGACAGCTTTGTTGAGCCTGGTGTCAATGCGCACATCTGGAGTTCCCATCTCCTTCATGGCAAATTTCCGGATGTCTTTGAGTGCCCGAGGGGCACGCTTCTGGAAACCCACTCCATGGATGTGCTTGTGAGTGTTGATGGTGTATTCTCTGGTCACTACCTCGTTGATGGCAGAACGGCCCTTCTTCTTCTCGCCACCCTTCTTCGCGGGAGCCATTCCACCCGGCTCTGGTTGGAAAGCTGTTTTTTGTTTTTTTAAAATCCATCCAGGGGCGCCTGGGTGGCTCAGTCGTTAAGCGTCTGCCTTCGGCTCAGGTCATGATCCCACGGTCCTGGATCGAGCCCCACATTGGGCTCCCTGCTCGGCGGGAAGCCTGCTTCTCCCTCTCCCACTCCCCCTGCTTGGGTTCCCTCTCTCGCTGTGTCTCTGTCAAATAAATAAAATCTTTGAAAAAAAAAAAAATCCATTCAGCTACTTCATGCCTTTTAATTGAAGAATATACTCTATTTACATTTAAAGTAATTATTGATAGGAGAGGATTTACTGTTGCCATTTTATTAACTGTTTTCTGGCTGTTTTATAGTTTCTTTGTTTTTTTCTTTTTTTCCTTCTGTCCTCCTTTATGAATTGATGATTTTCTGTAGTAGTATACTTAGATTCCCTTCTCTTTATCTTGTGTGTATCTACTATCGGTTTTATTTTGTGGTACTATGAGGCTTACTTGAAATATTTTGTTGATGTAATGGTCAATTTTAAACTGATAACAACTTAACTTTGATCACATACAAAAACTCTACCTTTTTGGGTGAAGGGGAGTGGGAGGTATAGGCTTTCAATTATTGGAATGAATAAGTCGCGAGCATGAAAGGTACAGCATAAGGAATATAGTTAATGGTATTGTAATAGTGTTGTATGGTGACAAATGGTAGCTACACTTGTGGTGAGCATAGCATAATAACATATAGAGTTTTCAAATCACTATTTTGTACACTTGAAAGTAAAATAACTTTCTGTGTTAAGTATACTTCAACCCCCCTCCACAAACCCCAAACTCTACCTTTTCACTCCTGCCTTTTATGTTTTTTGATGCCACGATTTACCTCATTTTATACCATGTATTCATTAACAAATGATTGTAGCTATAGTTATTTTTATTTTTAGAAATTTTTATTTTATTTAAATTCAGTTAATTAACATATAGTGTATTATTAGTTTCAGAAGTAGAATTCAGTGATTCTTCAGTTGCATATAACACCCAGTGCTCATTACATCATGCGCCCTCCTTAATGTCCATCACCCACTTACCCCATCCCCCCACCCACCTCCCCTCTAGCAACCCTCAATTTGTTTCTATAGTTAAGAGTCTCTTATGGTGTGCCTCCCTCTCTGATTTTGTCTTATTTTATTTTTCCCTCCCTTCCTCTATGATTCTCCATTTTGTTTCTTAAATTCCACTAATGAGTGAAATCATATGATAATTGTCTTTCTCTGATTGACTTATTTTGCTTGGTATAATACCTTCTAGTTCCATCCATGTCGTTGCAAATGGTAAGATTTCATTTTTTTGATGACTGCGAAATATTGCATTTTATAAATATACCTCATCTTTTTTATCCATTCATCTGTTGATGGACCATGTGGGCTTTTTCCATAGTTTGGCTATTGTGGACATTGCTGCTATAAACATTAGGGTGCAGGTGCCCCTTCGGATCACTATGTTTGTATCCTTTGGATAAATACCTACTAGTGCAATTGCTGGGTCATAGGGTAGCTCTATTTTTAACTTTTTGAGGAACCTCCATACTGCTTTCCAGAGTGGCTGCATCAGCTTGCATTCCCACCAGAAGTGTAAGAGGGTTCCCCTTTCACCACATCCTCGCCCACATTTGTCATTTCCTGACTTGTTAATTTTAGTCATTCTGACTATTGTGAGGTTGTATCTCATTGTGGTGTTGATCTGTATTTCCCTAATGCCTAGTGATGTGGAGCATTTTTCATGTGTCTGTTAGCCATTTGTATGTCTTTTTTGGAGAAATGTCTGTTCATATCTTCTGCCCATTTCTTGACTGGATTATTTGTTTTTTTGGGTGTTGAGTTTAATAGGTTCTTTATAGATTTTGGATACTAGCCCTTTATCTGGTAAGACATTTGCAAATATCTTCTCCCATTCTGTAAGTTGTCTTTTGGTTTTGTCTACTGTTCCTTTGCTCTGCAAAAGCTTTTTATCTTGATGAAGTCCCAGTAGTTCATTTTTGCTTGTTTCCCTTGCCTTTGGAAACATGTCTAGCAAGAAGTTGCTGTGGCCTAGGTCAAAGAGGTTCCTGCCTGTGTTCTCCTTTAGGATTTTGATGGATTCCTGTCTCACATTTAGGTCTTTCATCCATTTTGAGTCTATTTTTGTGTGTGGTGTAAGGAAATGGTCCAGTTTCATTCTTCTGCATGTGGCTGTCCCATTTTCCCAACACCATTTGTTGAAGAGACTGTCTTTTTTTCCATCGGATATATTTCCTGCTTTGTTGAAGATTAGTTGACCATAGAGTTGAGGGTCCATTTCCGGGTTCTTTATCCTGTTTCACTGGTCTTTGTGTCTGTTTTTGTATGAGTACCATACTGTCTTGATGATGACGGCTTTGTAATAGAGCCTGAAGTCTGGAATTGTGATGCCACAAGCTTTGTTTTCTTTTTCAGCTTTCCTTTGGGGTCTTTTCTGATTCCATACAAATTTTAGGATTATTTGTTCCATCTCTGTGAAAAATGTTGATAGTATTTTGATAGGGATTGCATTGAATGTGTAGATTGCTCTAGGGAGCATAGACATTTTAACAGTATTTGTTCTTCCAAATCCATGAGCATGGAATGTTTTTCCATTTCTTTGTGTCCTCTTCAATTTCTTTCATACACATTCTGTAGTTTTCAGAATACAGATCCTTTACCTCTTGCTGTAGTTATTTTTAATACATTTGTCCTTTAAGCTTCATACTAGAGTTAAGGGGTCAGTACACCACCATATCACAGTATTAGAGTATTCTGAATTTGACTGTATACTTAGCTTTACCAGTGTGTTGTATGTTTTCATATTTCCATATTACTTGCTAGTATCCTTTTGTTTCAGCTTGAAGAACAAAGTCATTTTAGCATTTCTTGTAAGGCAGGTGTAGAGGTGATAAACTCCCTCAGCTTTTGTTTGTTTGGGAAAGTCTTTACTTGCTTTCATTTCTGAAACACAGCTTTGCTGGGTAAAGTATTCTTGGCTGGCAGTTTTTTCTTTCAGCATCTTGAATATATCCTTCTACATTCTCCTGGCCTGCAAGGTTTCTGCTGAGAAATCCACTGATGATCTTATGGGGGATCCCTTGTATGAGAGAATTTATTTTCCTGTTGTTGTTTTTAAAATTCTCTATTTTTGATTTTAGACAATTTTTAAATAATGTGTTTTAGAGAAGATAGTTTTGGATTGCAATTGTGGGATGACTATTAGCTTCCTGAACTTGGATGTCTAAATCCCTTCCCAGGTTTGGGAAGTTCTCAGCCATTATTTCTTTAAATGACCTTTTCACTCCTTTCTCCCTGTCTTCCTTTTCTGGGACTCAAATGATGTGTAGATTGTTTATCTTAGTGGTGTTGCATTAAGTCTTGTTTATCTGTGTTCTGTTATAGCTCTCTGAGCATCTTTAGAACAATTGTTTTGAAATTTTTGTTGGATATTCACAGATCTCCATTTCTTTGGGTTCAGTTACTGGAAGTTTACTGTGTTCTTTTGTTGGTGTCATGTTTCCCTAGTACTTTGTGATTCTTAAGGCCTTGTGTAGATGTCTGTGCATTTGAAGAAGTAGTGATCTCTCCCAAGCTTTATGGACTGACTTTAGTAAGGAAAGACTTTCACCTATTGGGGGGCACGGTGAAGTGTGCTGTGATTATGGGTCTAGTGGAGCAGGACATCAAGTGCAAGGGCGTGTGGTGGTTCTGGTGTGGGGGAATGTGATGTCTCGTTGTTCAGGCTGCCAAGGTCCATAGCATAAACAATGGTATGTTTTTTCGTGAGTATTGGGTTCTGCAGTGGTTGCAAATTCTGTTGAGGTCCTCAGCAGCACCTCCAGGTTCAGGGGCTAGATACCAGGGCAGGTACTGGTGGTGGTCAGAGTGATGGTGTATACCTGCTTGGCTGCAGGTTCCTGTGTAGTGGCAAGGGCTGGCTGCAGACACACACGTAATGGTGGGGTTCGGGACCAGCAGCGAGGGCCACGTACAACTGCAGGCACGTTGGCCATTGTGGAGGTCGTGGCTGTTGGCACGTACTCTTGTGGCTGCAGGGTCTCCCCTTGGGCGCAAGAATAGCAGGGGAGGCTGATGAGGGCAGTTGGGCTGGTGAGGTGCAGGTGCACAGCTGGAGGGGCTAATTGCAAGCAAGCCCAGCGATGCAGGCTGGTGACAGAGACAGGGCTAGAGCCAGACCCACATGTGGCCGTACAGGCCCTGGCTGTGAGTGTGCCCTTCTGTGGCTGCAGAGTCTCACCGTGGGCACACACAGTGGAAGCTGGTGAGGGAGATTAGGCCAGCGGTGTGTTAGTACTCAGTGGAGGGGTTAGCCCCAAGTGCACACACGGCAGCAGGAGGTCAGCCTCAAGGCTCCAGGCAGGCTTCTTGTACTCATGCAGCTGCAGAGGCCTGTGGGCTGGTGCTGGTGTGCGTTCCAGGCTCCAGCATGGGGAGGAGGCAGTGAGTGCGAAGGGACTCAGGGGGCTGGTGTCTGTGAATGTGAATGCCATGGGGTGAACTTTGGTGAAATCTGCGGGGCGTCCATAGCAGCCCAGCTGGCTATTGGTTTATTCAATGGCAGAATCTACTGGGATCCCCTGCAGAGTAGGACACTGGGAACCACAGTTGTCCCTGCTGAGTGGCTAATACTGGTAGCCCCTGCTCTTCTTCCTTGATCCTAGATGTCTCAATTCCTCTCAGCTTTGCTGGCCTCGGGTGGGGTAAAACCAAAGCGGCTCCTTTGTGTGGTGCCCCGAAAGGCTGGGAGGCTGGTCACCTACCCTGCTCTCCCTTTCCCAGCCAGGGGAACTCTTTCTAGCTGGAGAGTTTCCTCTTGGCACTAAGCAGGGCTGGCCCAAAGGATGGGATGATGCCGGCAAAATGAAGCTGCTCTTCCTTCCCTTTTTGTGTGATGATTCTCAGGTTTTTTGTTCCACTGTGTTGCTGAAGTTTCTTAAGTGGATTCCAGAGCTCTTCCCAAGCTGTTCTTGTTCAGAGAGAGAGAGGTAATTCTTTATAAAAATGACTTTAAAGTTTGCCTTATATGTCTGGCAGCATATATATATGGGGAGGGGAGGGAGGGAGAGATGGGGACAGAGAGAGACAGAGAGAGACAGAGAGATACAGAGAGAAAGAGACAGACCATATATATATATATATATGTATATACTCTTAAAGTATCTACAGCCTTCAGTGGTCACCTTTATTTTGTTGTAATTTGTCCCATCATCTTAAAATAGCCTTGTGAATTTCTGTAAAAATTTTCAGCATTTATTCTATAAAATACCAACACTTCAATAAACATTCCTCATGTGGAATCAGGACACAACTATTTTAAATAATCTCAGACTTAGAAGCACTATTCTTAAAAATACAAGGCTAGTAAATGAAGGAATCACAGCTTGGATATGGTCAGGATCCTCTAAACCACAGCATCTCATGTGCAACAGTATAAAATTTGTGGGGACATTAGGTCAAGTTGATTTCTTATTTTCGAAGTGCAGACATAAGAAGCAGATTTTAAGGTAAGAAAACATTTACTGTAAATACAGAAATAAAGGGATGAGAGAACTCCAGGCAGCTGCCGTGGCTCCTCACCTGGCCCCTCTTGGGAAATACAGGAAAAAGAAAAATGAGAGATCAGGACAGAGCCTGGACACAGCCTTAGGCTAGGATTTGCTAGTAAGTAAATAGCTTCTGACCTGAATTTGAAATTCGAGCATCTGCTTCTCAGAAAGAGGCAAAAATATTAGAGGTCTATAGCATTTCCTTAGACTTCCCTAAATAGCCAGGTCTGCTCAGTACCTCTACACAAGTTAGTTGTCTGCCTCCCCACAGTGCCCATCTGGCACCTTCCTCTTCCTCTTTGTGTCTCACTTCAGATGCTACTTCCTCCTTGAGTTGTCCCCAGACGACTGAGAAAGGCTCTGCCACCCTTCTCCTAGACTCCCAGTTCATGTTCTACATCTAATTATTGAATGAATTCTTTCCATAGGGTTTTGCAGGACTGTATTTCCTTGAGTTTCTCTTCAAAACAAAACAAACAAATAAACAAATAAAAACCCCAAATCTGTCTTATGGTCAATTTTTTTTCAGAAACTCTGTACTTTAGGTTTCTCTTATATATTTATTATATACATTTGAATACTAATGGTCCTGAGAGGTAATTCAGGAAAGGAACTTGTTTTTACTGAACATGAAACAACTCTTTTGAAAAATATCTGTCTTATTTCTCGGGAACAAGGTTGGGAAATGCTGCTTTATTTTGTTGTGTTTTATTTTCTTTGCACTGCCTCTCTACTGGACCATAATTTATTAGTATTGTCAATGCTTGCTATGGTGCCTGGCACATAGTAGGTCCATAATGAAATTATTTGTTAATAAAAACATGGGAGAGAAGAAGGTAATGACTCCCATGTTTGAAGCTTGGGAAGCTAATAGTTATTTATTGTTGCATTACAAACCACCCCAAAATTTAGTGGCAAAAAGCAATCTTTCTTTTTTTTTTTAATATTCATGGTTTTTGTGGATTTGGAATTCAGCAAGAACACAGTGAGGACAACCCCCCCATTGCTTCACAATGTCTGGGATGTTTTGTGGGATGATGTAAATGGCAGGGGGTTCCTAGAATGGCTGGGGGCTGGAAGGGCTGGGCTGGAGGACCCACTGCAAAGACGGCCTCTTCACTCACATGAGTGGCCAGAGCACCCTACATGTGACCTCTCAAGCATGGCTGTTTGAGCATCATCGAACTTTCTGCATCATGGCCCCAGGCTCCAAGAACACGTGCTTCCAGAAACCAAGGCAGAACTGCCAGTTTTTTTATGATCCAAACTCAGAAATCTCAGGTACGTCAAAGAATTTATAGCCATGCTTCACAATGGTACAGCAGCTTGAGGAGGGTGATGCCACTAATTGAGATAAGGGGCTCAGGAGGAAAGAGTTGCTGGGTGGGAGGGAGTGGGTCGGGATGTTCCTGGGCAGTTCCAAGAGTATATCTGGAGCTCAGGAGAGAAGTGGGAGTTGGAAAATGAGGGTTAGAGTTGACATCATATAGGTTGATGCTGCAAGCACAAATCTGATTCTCTAGGGCAAACTGGTAGAGAAGGAAGGAGAGAAGCTCGGACATAGACCTGGTGTTACGGACTGATTGTGTCCCCCCCCCCCCCCACATTCATATGCTGCTAGCCTAACAACTAATATGATGGTATTAAGAGGTGAGGCCTTTGGGAGGTGATTGGCTCACGAGGGCGGAGGCTTCATGTTTGGGATATAAAAGAGACTCCAGAGAGCTCTCATGTCCTCTTTCTGCCATGTGAGGATACAACAACAGGTTGGCCATCTGCAATCGGGAAGAGGGTCCTCACTAGAGCCCCACCATGCTGGCTGATCTCTTCGGACTTCTAGCTTCTAGAACTGTAAGAAATAGATTTCTGTTGTTTATAAGCCATGCAGTCTATGGTACTTTGTTAGCTAGCAGCCCGAGCTGACTAGGACACCTGGGTGATGGCAGCGGGTAAGGGGACCCCGGAGGGAAGTGAGCGAGGAAGGGAGCTGAGGAACTGTAGCCACAGTGGTGGGAGGGGTAGGGCAGCGTGGTCCTGCCCAGAGAAGAAAGTTCCAGGGGCAGGGGGGCCTACAGTATCACAGCCCCAGCAAAGTTGGGTAAGGAGGCCCAAGAGGTGTGCGCCGGATGTAGCAGTTAAAGAATCGTTTGCTAAGGGAAGTTTCCGTGAAGAGGTTATGGGCTCCAGAGGTGGTGGCGGGGATCAGCTGTTGCGTTGTTGGGGTGGGGGCTGGCGGTGGGAAGCCCGAGTGCAGGGTGCTGAGGGAAGAAGCTCTGCCTTCACAGCTGGGCTGCGTTCAGGTGGTGAGAGATCGCCTTCCCCTACCCACAAAAGCCTGTCCTTGTGATTGGGAGTCACAGGGCACCTCATTCACAATTGTTAGAAATGTGTAAAAGTCACTGAATGGAAAAAGCTTTTAGGAGCACAAGGCAGCCAGGGTGGATCACATAACAGCACAAACATGTGACACGTCCCTAGATAAGCCTGCCCCCGCAGCCAGTAACAGCTCTGGAATCTGCCCGGGAGTAGCCGACGCGCGGAGCAAATACACTTCCTCTGTTTGGCATCTGCTGGCTGCAGGGAAGGGCAGCTGGCCAAGTCAGGTTACCTGAAGGGTTAAGAGGCATGCGGGCTCTTTTAGTATAAAGATGTGTCTCCATATGAGGAGTGAATAAGGACTGTTGGGACAAGGAAGTGTTATGTCATCTTACACATTCTACTAGTCCTCCTGACAGTTCCCTTTCGGGAAAAGGCAAAAGGCCTACAGGAAGACACAATTATGATGTTCAATTTTTTTTTTTTTTGCTTCTGTGGGACTCGAATGTGGCCATTGGAAAAAGTTTCTTACAGTTGATAAATTATGATTAAATGAATTAATATACCTGAAGCTCTTAGAATAGTGCCTGTTCTAAGAACCAACACCATGTAAGTGTAAAGTATTATAATTACTATTTTAATATTATGTGGTAGCTTTAAATACAGAATTGTAGTTTGATTGGAAGGAAATTCTTCTTCTCTTTTCTCTTACATTTCATAGATAAGATATACCTTTGGACCTTTTCAAAAAACAGTATAAAGATAGGAGTAAAATACCTTTAGCCCCAGGTAAAACCATTACCAGAAAACAAAGTGATAGTGATCCATGTGGCCAAATTTGACAATTGAGTGGATATAGTTTTCCTAAGTGGATGTTCTTTGTGGCTGGTGGGCTTTGATTCCAATGACTTGTTTCTGACTCTGAATATCCAGCTTCAGATGGCATCCTTTTGGGAAAAGCGGTGTGCTCAAGTGATAAAATGTACGGGTGTAAGGTGATCCGACTTGAAGGCCTCCTGAAAATTAGGAGTCCCATTGTGCACCTCCTGTCTCTTTTGCTGTCTCAGAGAGAGAGAATGCTAGCAAGTTCAGGTCAGAAGCTGTTTACTTACTAGCAAATCCTAGCCTAAGGCAGTGTCCAGGCTCTGTCCTGATCTCTCATTTTTCTTTTTCCTGTGTTTCCCAAGAAGGGCCAGGTGAGGAGCCACGACAGCCGGCTGGGGAGGTCCAGAGAGGGATCTGTGGGGATTATTCTATTCCTTTATTCCTACTCTGAAAATAAAATCTTGTCTACCAAAATCTTCTTAGGCTTGCCCTTTTGAAAGCAGGATTCCAGTGTGATGTGATGCCCTTGCAAGTTTGATATAAATCCACACCCAGCTGCGGACTGGAAAGCAGGGAAAAAGTAGATGTGGTTTCTGAGTTTCAAGAGGTGAACAATATATTTCAGATGAGAATGAAATCTATGTGTCTATATGAAGTAAATATGCACTTAAGAATATGAAATATTTATTTTGAAATACAGGTTTTCTGATCAGAAAAATAGGGGGACACTTTTTGCAAGTTTATAAGGATGTTTAAGGAAGATGGCATAGACTAGGATAGAGGAATGTGATGAATTAGAGACAAAGACTCGTACTAAATTTTTTTCCATTGGTTAGAAATTGACTTTCAAAGTCTTTTGGAACGGAAGTAATTGGGGGAAAATTGAAAAGGAGAATAGATATGGTTAGTTATTCTATGAATGTGATCACTGGACTTTTCCAGCACTTTCCTGAGTTGAGGACCAGGTATTATGAGAAGGGATGTTTTGGCCTGACAGAAGGACTTGAGCTTCTGGAGAACAAGTAGGGTGGTCTCTGATGCTTAAGTAGAGGGGATTTAATTTAATCACAAGGGCAAGTGGTGTGTCTTTGCTGTAGGTGTTTATTGTTCATAATGCAACTCACATCTGAATTTGTGAGGGTTTCATGGATCTTAAATATCTGAAATGTCTTTCTTTCTTTTTTTTTTTTCTTCCTGATAGTGTGCTCTGATATTCCACTCTGTCTTGGATCTTCTTGAGGCTGCACATGCATGCTTGAAAACCTCCTGGAAGCTAAAATGCTATGCCCAGATTGGGAAAATTTTCATAAATATGTCTTTTTCTTTTAGTGTCTAGGATAATAAAATCTGTGACAGGATTATTTTTTGGCCTTAAGTATTAATTTAGGTGATATGTCTGTGAATATTGGTCCTCAGTAATTTTCAAAACTCTAAGGTTACTTACCCTCTATAAAGTTATATCTAAAGTCAGCTGTTCCTAAACTAAATTTTGTGGGATATGGAATAGAAATAGTTTCTATAGAATTCTTATGTCTCTGGAACTCCCATCCTTGTTGGTCTAGAGACGAGAGCTTGTATCTTTAGGAAATGAGACAAGACCTATTGGTGGTCAGAAAGCATTAGTAGTAAACCCATCTGCTCAAGTCAGCTTTTGCTTGATTGATGTCTGCGGCAAGATCAAATGGAATACCAGATTATTTTGAATTTTTTCTAATTAATTTTTGGTTATCCAGACCAATGGAGATGTACCAAGAGTCCAAGGACTGTTATGGGGGAAAATAAACTCTCTCTTTCACACACACATTCGCACAAATGTATATATACATATATATTTGGAATTTCAGTGACTCAAAGAAGAAAATAATGGACCATATAAGACTTCACATCTAAAACATTCCTTTTTTTTTTTTTTAAAGATTTTATTTATTTATTTGACAGAGAGAGACACAGCGAGAGAAGAAACACAAGCAGGGGGAGTGGGAGAGGGAGAAGCAGGCTTCCCACTGAGCAGGGAGCACAATGCGGTGCTCCATCCCGGGGACCCTGGGATTATGACCTGAGCTGAAAGCAGACGCTTAACGACTGAGCCACCCAGGCGCCCCTAAAACATTCCTTTGAATTAGCTATCACTAATGGTAAGTACTCTATAGGGGGCAGAAAATTGTTTGGTGAACAATGAGATAATTTTCATTGTGGTGAATCATACACAAGATAGTGACACAAGATACTGTACTTAGTTAATAGTCTAATGAAAGGTATAAGTCTTTGATGTCCAATACATAGTGACTAGCCTGAGGTGGCTACTGAGTAATTGATATGTGGTAAGTGCACATGAGGAACTGAATTTTAAATTTTATTTAGTTTTAATTTTTTAAATTTAAATTTAAAAATTGATATGTCATTAAGTTAAAAACTTTTATGAATGTTTGAAACAATTTGGGTATGTCATTTACTTTTTTTTTTTTTCACTGGAAAAATAACATTATTTTCTTCAAGGGTGTGGGCAGATGTCTAGTCTCAGAATTTCTGGAATTGTTTCTTGGTGCCAGTGGCCTTCATGACTTCGTGAGCATGTTGAAGTGCACAGTCTTGCTCAGGGGCTGGCACTTGCCCACTGTGAGAGTGTTGCCCATCTAGACATCCCTGAAGCATGGGGACAGGTGCATGGACATGTTCTTGTGTTTCTCAAAGCGGTTGTACTTTTGGAGGTAGTAGAGGGAGTCTAAGAGAATAACAGTGGTCCTCTGCATCTTCATCTTGGTCACCACACCAGACAAAATCCACCCTTTGATGGAGACATTACTAGTAAAGGGACATTTCTTGTATATATAGGTGCCCTCGGTGGCCTCCTTGGGCATCTTGAAGCCCAGCCTAATGTTTTTGTAGTATCATGGGAGCTTCTCCTTACCAGTTTCTCCAAGCAGGACCCTCTATTTATTTTGAAAGATGGTTGGCTACTTTCGGTAGCACAGTCAGTCTGAGAGTCTGCCATCTTCCTGGCTGCCTGAAAAAGGCTGTCAATTTACTTTTTAACTGTATAGTCTATAAAGTCTAAATATAGAGCAATTATGGCCTATGAAAATTTAGTGTCTGAATTGAGATGTGTTATATATGTAAAATATGCACTGGATTTTGGAATAATTAAAAAAGAATGTAGAATGTCTCACTAATAATTCTTTTACATTGATTTTACATTGAAATGATAATATTTTACATATATTGAATGTATTATTTTATTTAATTTCATCTGTTTCTTTTAAAGTTTTGTAATGTTGTTACTGGTAAATTTAAAATTACCCATGTGGTTCACATTATATTACTATTAGATAGATTTGGAATAGGCAATACATGGTACAATATTTCAAAGTGAAAAAATTCCATAAAAGCATGGGGGAATATCAGAACATAACTAGAGTTTTAGGTACTCAAAGGAGAAACAGCATTCCAGATAGAGGGAATGATACTTGCAAAAGGCTCAGGTGGGAGTGTGTGTGTGAGGTACTCTGAGAGCAAGGTGTGAGCATGGACTTGATTCAGAACAGTGGGGAATTCAGTTATAGAGATAAGTCCTGGTAAGGCCTGTCGTGCAGGGTGCTGAACGCCAGGCTAAGGAACTTGGATATTATTCTCTAGGCAATTAAAGAGTAACTGGAGGTTTTTGAGAAAAGGGAATATTTTATGGAGGTTAATTTTGTTTTATTTGAATGGAGAAATATTGGAGAGGAGATCAGTTATGATAATACTATGATAATGTTCATGGTGTAAGGAGTACCTGATTTCAGTTATTGGTGGTATTAGAAATAAAACTAATAATGATAATGAAAATAGTAATAGCTAATATTTATTAATTAAATTTTGTGTCAAGAATTGTATTAAATATTTTTACATGAGTTACATAACTCTTATAATGCTTCTCTGAGTTAGGTATTATTGTCCCCATTTTATAGATGGAGAAACTGAACCATACCCAAGTTAAGCATCTTGATGAGGAGAACATCTTAATGAATTTGGACTGGGGAGAAACAATCATAGAGGTTTTGGAAATCCATTTGGTTGTGCCACTAGTGAATATCCTTTTTTCTTTTTGGAATATCAGGAGATGGAGGTTATTATTTTACACAATTGATTAGAGAAGCCTTCTCTAGGAAGGTGAGAGTTGAGTAGATATCTGAAGGAAAGGCGAGAACAAGGCTTATGGCTATCTGGAAGGAGAGTGTTCCAGGGAAAGAGAACATCAGGTACCTGAGCATGAAGTAGGAGCATGCTTGGTGTGTTCTAGGAACAGCAAAGAGACTCAGTCCAGTATTGACTGGGCAAAGAGCCATGTGGGAAAAAATTTCAGAAATGCCGGTATGCCAGCCCATGTAGCATCTTGTGCCTTTATGTAACTTTGGATTTTACTTTGAGTGAGATGGTAAGATATTGAAGGATTTTTTTTAAAGATTTAACTTATTTGAGAGAGAGAGAGAAAGAGCACAAGCGGGGAGGAGGGGAATAGGGAGAGGGAGAAGCAGACTCCCTGTGGGGCTTGATCTCAGGATTCTGTGATCATGACCTGAGCCCAAGGCAGAGGCCTAAACAACTGAGCCACCCAGGTGCCCCAGTATTGGAGGAATTTTAATAGAAAATTGACTTAATCTGACTCATATTTTAGAAAGAGCACTCTGGCTAGTATTTGAGATTTGATTTTATGGGACAGAGATGAAAGCCAGTTAGGAGGATACAGCAGTAATCCAGGTGAGAAATAATGCTGGCTAGGACCAGCATGATCGAGGTAGAGGTGATAAGAAGTGCTTGCATTCTGAATATTAAAACCAACAGGATTTTCTGATGTATTGAATATGGGGTGTGAGAGAAAGAAAGGAGTCTAGGAAGACTTCAAGATTTTTGGCTTGAACAACTGGAAAAATGAATTTGCAATTTACGGAAATAGGGAAGAATATGATCAGAACAGATTTGGGGGGAGGTGAAAATCAGGAGTTGTTTGGAGCATTTAGAGATTCCTAATAGCCACCTATGGCAAGAAGTCAAGTAGACAGTAGACTATTTAAGTCTGTAGTTTGGGGCACATATTTAGGCTGGAAATATAATTTTAGTGGCATTAGTAATACAGTTGGTATATAAAGAAAGAAACTGGATGAAATCGTTAGGGCATGAGCATAGACAGAAAAAAGATCTGAGGTTTGAGCCCTGGCATGCTCTAACATCTAGCATTTGCAGGTTGGGGAGATGAGAAATCAGCAAAGAGACAGAAGGTGTTGCCAGTGAGGTAGGAGGAAAACCCAAAAATGTGGTGTCTCGGGAGCCCAGTGAAAAGTGTTTTAAGGAGGAGAGTGTGATCAAGAATTTCAGATAGTGCTGCTAGGTCAGATGAGATGACTTGGGAAATATCCATTTGCTTTAGCAACCTAGAGGTCACTGGTGACTTTGACAAAGAGTTATTTGTTTGGAGTGTTGAGGAAGGAAGATGGACTATAAAGTTCAGAAGGGAATTTTGAGAAAGGAAGATAGTGAGTGTAGATCTTTTTTTTCTTTTTAAATTAATTTATGTATTTGACAGAGAGAGCACAAGCAGGGGGAGCAGCAGGGAGAGGGAGAGGGAGAAGCAGACTCCCTGCTGAGCTTCCTGTGGAGCCTGATGGGGGACTCGATACCAGGACCCTGAGATCATGACCTGAGCCGAATGCAAACACTTAACAAACTGAGCCACCCAGGTGCCCCTAGGTGCTTTTTTTGAGGAGTTTTGCTGTAAAAGACAGCAGAAAAGTGAGATGAAATCTAGAAGGAGATAAAGGGTCAGGGAAGATTTTGATTTTGTTTTGTTTTCAAGAGGGAATGTAGGCTGCCTATATGTAAATGGTAGTGACTCACTATGGAGCAGGAGAGGGGAGCATTGAAAGAGCAGCCTCATTGAGCCCTTGAGAGAAGATGGGATGTTGTGCACAAGTGGAGTTGGCTTTTGGCAGAAACAACTCTTGGAATGGTATTAGATTCGATAAATTGATAGTATCAGATTGTTCGTAACCAATTTACCAAATTGTACTCTCAGATTGTTTCTTTAAAAATGCATCCTTCAACATATTGAAAGACCCTCATTCTCACTTAGAGTAAGGGAAACAGAAAATGAAGCCCAGTGAGGTACCATTTTCATCTGTCAGGCTGGCAAAGATAAAAACACTTTAATAGCACTCTGCATTGGAAGAGTGTGCATAAATCATTATTCTTATACATGGTGAACGGGAGTGTAATTGGGACAGCCTGGATGGAGGGAAATTTGGCAAATATTTATCAAATTTACAAATGCACAATATCCCTTGTACCAGAAATTCCACTGCTAGCTTATTCTATAGATATAATTACCTATGTAGGAGGAGACATTGATTTCAGAGTATTTACTGTAGTGCTGTTTGTTAATAGGAAAAGATGATGAAAATAAGTACTTAGCGGTAGTGGACTGATGTGAACTGATGTGATGTGACTTGTGGTGCACCCAAATGATGGAATTGGATACAGCTGTAAGAAAGGAATGAAGAAGCCCTTTATCTGTTGATACAAAAAAATCTCTGAGAAGTACTGTTAAGTAACAAAGGGAATTATAGAACAGTGTGTCCAGTTTGCTACCATTTCTGAAAAAATACAGGTATGATTCATATATGTGTTTGCATATGTCTAAATATCTCTGGAAAGATCTAAAAAATATTTTAAATAATAATACATGGAATATTCCACTATACTAGTTCATTGTTCATATAATATGATAATCTCTTTTCATGATGAGGTTTATTTTTGTAAAAACAAAAAAGTAAGAGAATTAAAAAAAATAGTAGACATGTTTATGACTTTAACACTTTTGATCAACCAGTAGCTAAAAATTTTAATTATAGACCGCTTACCAATTTAAATCTATCAAGACATGAAAATACATGTTAAAATTAATGAATCAGGGCGCCTGGGTGGCTCAGTTGGTTAAGCGACTGCCTTCGGCTCAGGTCATGATCCTGGAGTTCCTGGATTGAGTCCCGCATCGGGCTTCCTGCTCGGCAGGGAGCCTGCTTCTCCCTCTGACCCTCCCCCCTCTCATGTGCTCTCTCTCTCTCTCTCTCATTCTCTCTGGCTCAAATAAATAAATAAAATCTTTAAAAAAAAATTAATGAATCAAAACAATCTATTTCACAATTGTTTTAAGCAATAGTAAGAATATTGTCACTTTTAAATTTCAAGTAAAATGTAATAAATTATAATTTTTTACAATGTGTGGTATGTGCTTTAAAATATTTTAGCAAATTATATATTAATCTAATGTATTATATCTAAAATTATATTCAATAGTATATTCCAAAATTGTTCTTAAATTTTGATTTTTTATAGGTATATATGTTTTTCATTATTATTATAGTATTGCATCAGAAATAGGCTATCCAGGTGCTTGAAGAAAGTGCAGTGCAATTCTTCTAATTCTTTTTCTTGTTTAGTTACACTTCTTTCAGATTCTAGGCAATTGAGATTTTGTTTTGTATATTTGATCTACACCAACACAAGGAAATTATGACCATTTAGTTTTTTCCTTCAGTTACTTAGATTTGCTCCAATCTTTTGCCTCTTCTTGTCTGGGGAACAGAGGCCTTACTATATGATGAATATGTCATAACAAACGCATGTTGAAATCAGACCTGAGAATAATCCTTTTAGATTCCTTAAAGTGATATCATATTAACCTATGCTAAATATTTACACATTTTAGAATGTAGGATTTTGTTTTTCAGTGTTACTGACTTTACTTTCTAAAGTACCACTTGTCAAATAAACTCATTTCTAATAGTCAACAAAAGGTATTAATTTCAAGATTTTTAACATATAGTCTTGAAACACTAGAGTGATATCTTTTGTCAGAACAAAGTATTAGTTGACAATTCAAAGACATACCTTTTTCTGAATGGCGTATTGTTAAGGGGAAATACTTGTGAACAAAAGGTGGAAATAACCGTACTGGGAATCAGGTAACACAGGTTGAGAACAAGGATAGCGGATAGAATATATGGGCCAAGTCTAAGGGCTTAAATGACAAGATGGGATTTCACCCACTTTCAAAACATTACTTTTGTGCTCAACTTGAAAGCACCGCTGCTTTTCTTCAATTCATATGATAGTAAATATTCAATGCTCAAGCATGTATATGAGCTTCCATTAACTCAAGGGTGGTAGATGTATTTGTATTTTATTGGATTTCATTCAACAACTAGATCTTTTTACAAGATTCACATTCTCAGGTGTATTTTATAGATCAGTTCTTTACATGTATATGCTATAAATATGATTTTATTTTACCTATTGAAAATACTAGGATTGTGAAATAGAGAGGAAATATTATAGTCATATATAATAAAAAAATAATCTATCTCTAAAAGCTAAGGTCAAGAAATCCAAACACCTGTTAATATGTTAACACATATAGGTAATTCTAGCTTTGTAATTTTGAAAATACTCATAGGAATATTTTATGCTTCTATTTTATAATGGTGCCCTTCTAGCAAACTCATTTGTGATCACCTAAGTGATGTTAATTGGGCAGTTTAGAGACCTGGGACACCCTTGCAATATTACTAGCAGAAAAAAAACTACTGCATATTTCAAAGACACATCTACATATTATGTAGTATTCTGAGTGGTGTTTTTGTGAATGAAAGATAAATATCACATTATCAAGAAGCAAAATAACTGGAGGAATAATGTAAAAGAGGTGTGAGATAAGGCACAAGACTACAAGTTTGAAAGAAATCTGAAAGGTACAATCTGGAGTAATTATGACTTTTAAATTCTTTTGTAGGGGTGACATATCAAACTAACACATGATATGGATAAATAAAATGAGATAACGTGGGTTTTGGGTAGGAGGTGGCATAGGAGTTTGGAACTAAGGTCAGTTTTAAAATAGGAATTTTATGTTGCAGTATTAATGATGAGATTATCGATCTATTTATGCTATGGTGTATTTTTTATATGCTTCCTTAGTTAAAGCCAGGAATATTTTCATTAATTAAAAATCATTTGAAGAGGAGTAGTCAATTGGCAAGTTTTATTTTTGAGTACAGAGTACCCTCTAGGTAGTGGGGAGCTCTGGTATTTTGGGGAATAACTAGACTATGAGAAAACGTGGCTTATATAGTTTACCACAAAATTTTAATAGAGAAAATAATATAGAAAATTAATATCATCAGAGGTGTTATCCTTAAAATACTTGTGCAAAGAGTCTTTTGGTTTTTCCTTTAAGTTGTACTAAAATGGAAACAACCTCAACAGAACAATTCTGTGACATACTAGAAAATCCTAGCCTTTACTTTATCTGAGAAAATTTGCATTTCTGTTTCTTCCCATTCTCCTTGAAGAGAACCAGAGTGGAACTGAATCTGAACAAGAAACCCATCTGCAACCCGTAGGTTTACCACAAAAAGGCTACTACTGCAGGGGATTTTGCAAGACATGACTTTAGGTACATACGCATTTGTGAATTTCAGAGCAGAAAGGAGGAACTTTGAGATCTTGGAGTCATTGGCTGTGAGAGGTTACCTTGGTAGACATTTACTATGCCTCATTTTGTTCGGAGAACAAATAATTTCCTATGGTCATGTAGCTAATTAATGGCAGAGCTGGATTGTTCCTTGGATCTTCATACTGCCTGCTGAGACTGTTGTTCCTTCAGAGTATCACTCACATCTACCTGCGCCCTTGCCTTCATGGGCCATCACTCTGCCCTGTCTTTACCATCTCTCGTGTGGTCTGTGGCTAGTGCTATTTCTAGAATGTGTATTTCAGAATTTGGGGGCCTGCCCTGCTGTGCTCTAGGTAAACTGAGTGAGCTGGCAGTGAGGTAGGAGGATGAAGGTAGACGATCTTCCTGGCATCTCTTTCCATCCATCCATCTGTAACACAGAGTCTTCCTTCCCGTTCCTACACTCATGCTTCCAGTGGTGTAAATGACATGTTTTTCCATGTTAAGACTGCGTCCAGTGTTTGTTTTAACTTTAGTTCATCTCATAAAATGCTCCAGATGTTTTTGGAGTGGGGAACTACAGAATGATCATAGTTAAAATATGTCTTAGGACGCCAAACTTCCAAGTTTGCCCCATCTGTCATACCTGTATTTGCTGATACCTCATCCCCAAACTATCCCATGCACAACTGTCAGGTTAATTTTCTTTTTCTTTTCTTTTTTTTTTTTTTTTAAAGATTTTTATTTATTTTTTGACAGAGAGAGACAGCGAGAGAGGGAACACAAGCAGGGGAGCCAGAGAGGAAGAAGCAGGCTTCCCGCCGAGCAGAGAGCCGGATGTGGGGCTTGATCCCAGGACCCTGGGATCATGACCTGAGCCGAAGGCAGACGCTTAATGACTGAGCCACCCAGGCGCCCCTCAGGTTAATTTTCTTAAAGCATAGATTTCCCCAATGCCATTCTTGTCCTTCAAAACATGAATTTACTTTTTTTAAGTTATTATGTTATGTTAATCACCATACATTACATCATTAGTTTTTGATGTAGTGTTCCATGATCCATTGTTTCGAATTTACTTTTTGTACCTAAGGAAATAGTTCCTTAGTTGGGTGTTTAAGATTTTCCATGATCTTTCTTCCAAATTTTCATGGTCATTTCTATCTATTTATATCAATCAACAATCTACTCTAGTACCAGGGGTATTAACTACTCACTGCCCATTCAATGAACTATGTTTTTCCTGCCTTTTTTATTAGGTCAAATGGTGCCTGGTGATGAGAATGCCATGACAGGTGAATGTTACCTACTAATGTGGGCAATTAAAAAAACCTATCTGCCAATATTACCAACACTATCACCATTACCCTTATTATTTACCATGGCGGGGTCATAAATTTAACTCATATAATAACTTGCATTTGCAGAGAAATATAATTTATTAATTTTATCAGTAGTTAATCTAGTCTCCGTACTCAACTTTACCCT
Organism: Mirounga leonina; assembly: GCF_011800145.1. NCBI lineage: Eukaryota > Metazoa > Chordata > Mammalia > Carnivora > Phocidae > Mirounga > Mirounga leonina. Next base: position 8,035,306 of record NW_023270871.1, read on the forward strand.
CTAGGTGGTGGGGACCTCTCTTCCTGAGATCCCCTCCCCCCAAAAAACTATACTAAATATTCAATTGTGTTTAAACCTTAGAGCAACTGTAATTTAAATACTTCACTTGGGTAATGTTCGATCTGTCTAGGATCAAATGCCCAGTCTCTTTTTATCTTCTACTGTTCCTCCCAGCTCCTAGGATGATATCTGTTATATGTGGTGGTGGTAGATGATAAGGGGGGGATTGGTCCAAGCAGAAAACTAGGCGTTTTGGGTGAGGTGTCTCTTGCTTATCTGCATCATTGTCCCTTGCTCAGATGGTTGGTGCTTATTCTGCTCGCATTTACAGCTGAAGTTAGCAACTGGTGTACTTCTTGGTACCCTCAGGCAGATTCAGTCACATCCATTTTATGATGGCCCCACAGACCTCTTTGGGCCCTTCTGGATGGTGTACTTTGCAGCCATTAATTCAGAGCCTTCCAATCTTCCGATCTCTGCAAATTCCTCACTCAGATTCAGCTGTCTAGGGTCTTATCCCATTTGTGCTTCATGGAAAGATAGCAGAGGAAAACCACACCGCAGGACTTCCCTCTGCCTGACGAGAATGCAGCATTTTCTTGATTTTTCAGGGCTTCCTTCTTGCTGTGGGGCTCCCTATACAGAATCTCAATTTGGGAGTGTGGGCGAGAAAGCTCTCTGAGCTTCTCTCAGGGCAAAGTCCCTTACCTAATGCCTATTGCCTTTTCCAGGGTAAATTTGGAGCTATATCTCATCTCCTGCTCTTTCTTTTTTAATACCATATATTTGTGCCCACAAGACCAGCCTACCTCACAGCTGCAAACTTAAAATACTTTCGTTGACAGCTGAAGAGCAGCATGCCTCATGACCCAACTACTCTGCCTTGTGGATAGGCTCTATGAACCTGGTCCCCAGATTGGGTCCTGATAATGGACCAGCAGGAACTGCGGTGGTCCTTTTATATGTGGTTATCTCTCATTTCAAGATCAGTATGTTTAAAAGGCTTACTAACTTCTCCTTCCTCAAACTTAACTTTTCTCCTTTGTGCCCTATTTCTGTTAATGGTATTATATCTTACCTTGTAAGAAGCCTTTAGCTCTTTATTGTTCTCTAAACTCACTACTAAAGTGGCTTCTAACTTTGCCTAGCTCTTTCTTTAAAATTCCATCTTTTCAGTTCCCTTTATTGTGCCTTGTCTTATTTCTGTACCTCAGTCCTCTTTCCCCTGCATATTTATCATAGTTTTTAACTAATTTTGCCACCTTCAGAATTCCCGTCTTTAAACTGTCATCCATACTGCCATACTGTCACACTGTCAGAATTATGAAATACAAATCTCATAATTTCCATCCTCAAAAATATTTCGGGGATGCCTGGGTGGCTCAGTCGGTTAAGCGTCTGCCTTCAGCTCAGGTCATGATCCCAGGGTCCTGGGTCCCCTGCTCCGCGGGGAGCCTGCTTCTCCCTCTGCCTCTGCCTCTCTCTCTCTCTCTCTCTCTCTCTCATCTCTCATGAATAAATAAATAAAATCTTAAAAAAAAATATTTCGTTGCCCAGTGGCCTAGGGATAAATCCATTTATTCAACAAATATTTATTCAAGGTGTTTTGTGCAGTAGCTACCTTTTCAACAGCTGCCACATCTGTGACTCTTCTCTTCATCCCCAATTACTGCTGCCCTAATTGAAGCTACCTCTTGCCCAGATTACACTAGCCTCCTATTTGGCCTCTTTGCTTTTCTTCTTGCTCATCTCCAGCCCATTTCCCAGACAGCAGCTACAATAATCTTTCATTTATTTCTCTCTCTTGTGTTATATTTCCTCCAGAAGTTGTCAAGATTTGGTTATCAATTCTAGTTAGTTAATTTCCAAGTGTTAATGACTATAATATTTACATTTTAAACACCTTAACTTAAACTGATGGGTAATTTCAAGAACCAGCCCCTACCATATGAATGGGCTGGGTATGAAGGAGGGAAAGCTGTGGACAACATCCAGGTTATATGTTTAATGTGGTATTGTATGTGCACTCAGTCTGATTTCACATCACACCATTCCAGGCACATTTTCTCTGAGATTATCCCTCACACGCAGACACTACATAAACCTCGCCACTCTGTCACTGTTCCCCAGTGAACACTAGGAACTTTTTCATTCCACCTTGCTTTGTGCTATTCACTAAGCCTGGAATGCCCTTCCAATTACCACTGTCAAAATCAAATTAATCTTTTAAGGTTGAAAGAAATATTTATTCTTTTCTCAAGACTTTCTTTTTCCTTTCACCTGAAATTAATTACTTCTTCTTTGGTGGCTCATAGTGCCTTAAAAGAAACCCAGAGTTTTGGAAACACATCTGGTAGATTATGCAATGGTTAGACTGAAAGTCTGTATATTGCTCTAAATTGTAACTTTAATTATTTAGGGAAGGTATGATATCTTATCCGTGTTCTCCACAAACTGTAGTTCCCATTACTGAGTGCTTTGCTTATGGTAGCACTCAATAAACATTTGTTGTTTCTTCCCTCTATTACCTATAAGAAGAACCAGGCATTTCCTAATGGTGTCCAAACGCCCATTGGTGGCTCCATATTTTGAGGTCACTAATTTTCTGGGTCATGATGATAAATAGCCATACAAGTCACTAAATATATGCTTGTCTTTCTTACTTGCTTTCTTTTGCCCTTCTGGGCCTATTGCTCATTTCTCTTTAATTTTAGGAGATTATTTAATAATGATTCAGCAGCTCAATCCCTGGAAAGTAAATCACAAAAGGCTTAGGCATTGGAAGTTTATGGCCATATGATTACCAATTGTAGTTTAATTGATTTTGAAAAATGATTGTGACCCTTTTAATTTTCATAATACCTTATGTAAAGAATAATTGTACAATATAATCCATTTAATGATACACTTTTAGGAATGAAGGCTATTGGTTTATGATGACTGTGATTCACCTGCCTTGGGTCTTCAGGACTTGTAACAGAATGCAGAGCAGATCTAACATACAATTGGAATATAGGAACTCAATAAGTTGGTGTGGTTTTAGGAGTGTCCAAAGATAATACTTGCCTTTATAGTTCCTGAAATTCTTTTTTTTTTTTTTTAAGATTTTACTTATTTATTTGAGGGGGGGAAAGTGAGAGAGGGAGCACAAGTAGGAGGAGTGGGGGAGGGAGAAGCAGGCTTCCCGCCGAGAGGGAACCCGATGTTGGGCTCAATCCCAGGACCCTGGGACCATGACCTGAGCCAAAGGCAGACGCTTAACGACTGAGCCACCCAGGCGCCCCTTGAAATTACTCTTTAATTTAAGGTATTTAAAATACAATTATAGTCATTAAAGCTTGGAAGTTAGCTAACTGGAATTGATAACTAAATCTTGACAACCTCTCGAGGAGATATAGGAAAGATGTATTTTGAAGCAAAATGAAGGTATTGTCTCAGAGAGGAGTTTCCATCATTCTGAGTGCGAGACTGATGGGAGATTGAGGAAGATAGTGCTGAAATAGCCTAAATATAAAGGGGAAGAAAACAAAGCAGAGAAAGGGGAAGAGGAAGAGAACTGATATTTATTGAGTGCTTAAAATATGCCAAGTGCTATGTTAGACTTTTCTTTGCTTGTTAGATTATGTAGCCATAAGGGAGTTATAAAGACTAGCTCTGCCTACTTTACAAATTTACAAGTCTTTCCCTGAATAAATCTGTCTCTTATAGTCCTTTCCTCATTTAACAAGATTCATTTTTTACTTCCTGCAGTACATCACTTTCACTAGTGACTGTGTTTTTCTTACCTCCCAGTACCCATACCCTTTGATCATGCCCTCTCACTCTGACTCTGGGGATGGCCATTCGACTTGCTTTGGCCAGTAGACAATAGCATGCATGACACAGACAGGCTTAAGGAGCACTTGTACATTTTCACTTGCCCTTTCTGTGATTGAGCTTACTTACTTTTGTTTCTCTGCCCAGTCATGAGTTGGTGTCTGAACCAGCTTGCTGGAGGGATGTGAGATGCACACAGAGGAGATCTGAGGCCAAGTGACCCCAAAGATATAACAGAATAGCTAGGAAACAGCAGAGCCTCCCCAATCCACTTCTCTCACTGCAGATGTGGGAGTGAATCCAGTTGTGACCTGAAAAACCACTCAGTTGACCTGCTGACTTGTGAGCAATAATAAATCACTGTTTTTTTTAAGACACTAAGTTTGGGGTAATTTGTCTTCTTGTGGCAGTGGATAGCCTGCTACATGCCAGATATTGTGATATGTGCTGGGGATACAAATACAAATAATAAGGAGCTCTACCCCTGAGGTGTTCATTTTCTAGTGAGGGAGCCAGCAACAATGGGAGCACTGCTATAATAATAATAGTAATAATAGTACTGTGGGAGTCAAGAGGAGGGGCACCATGCCACCTGTGAGAATGTGGGAAAGGAGGTGACATTTAACCAGGTTCATGAAGAATGGGGAAGGATTCCCTTTATGGAGCAGAGGGAAGAACATTTGAGATAGGGGGAAAAGTATGTACAAAGGGAGGGAAGTATATTAAAGGAAGAAGCAAGAGGAATTTTAGGAGATGGGGCTAGAGAGGTTGGTTGGGTCCACATGGGATGGGTCTTGGGCATTTTTGATATTCAGCTCACTATTAGAATATCCAGGACACACGTTTATTTGTAATTGTTCATGAATCATCCACTATATATTTCCTTGAGTAAACTGTGATCAATTTGTACCTTCTTTGTAGAAGGGACAGAAAAAGCAGATGATTGTGTGCGAGTCCATGTGACCTAAGAGGAAGAAATGAATGAAAACCAGAGGGTTATATGGCAGGGGTGATGGACACTGCTGCTACCATCATTATTGGTAGTAATAGCTGTTACGATTGAAAATTACAAATAGTAATTATAACCCAAATCAATAGTATTGGGGTTATAGATTTATATATGAAGAAAAGAAGAGATGGCCTTCTCTGATTGGGTAGTAGTGTTACACACTAAATGCTTACAAATAGTCCCCTCCCCAGTTTATAATATCCCTGAGGGACCATGATTTCTCAAGAATCTCTGAAATGTCTATTAACTACTATTTTTAAAAAGGGATGACTCTAGCTTTCTGGGAGGTCATCTTCTCTTCATCTTCACTTTTCAATATCTACTAGGTTATCCTTTCTTCATCTACTGCATCTGTTAACTTATATTAATCTTTGTAACCCAGTATGTATGGTGATCTTAAATTATTTCTTTTTCTTAACGAATATTTCCTTGTTATTTTTTTCAAAGCTTTTATTTATTTATTTATCTGAGAAAGAGAGAGAGTGAGCAGGGAGAGGGGCAGAGGGAAAAGGAGAGAATCTCAAGCAGACTCTGGGCTGAGCACAGAGCCTGACGTGGGGCTTGATCTCACGACCCTGAGATCATGACCTGAGCCAAAATCAAGAGTTGGACGCTTAGCTGACTGAGCCACCCAGGCGCTCCTGATCTTAAATTATTTCTTATAAAGGAATTAAGATTAGTATTATTAAAATGGAAGTGAATAGCAACAGGCCTAGTGAGTTATGGATTCTTAAAAAGTCACTGGTTTTGATGCCTGTTCTCTCTTTTCATTACTTATCTGATTGAACAATCTATCCTAAGGATTATTTAGTACTCTTTTTGAAAGTTTTTAGAAGCTTAGTAATTGTGCCAAAGTCCTTGTGACATAAGAGGAAGAAATGAGTGAAAACCAGAGGGTTACATGGCAGGGGTGATGGGCACTGCTGCTCTTGAGGACCATCTCTGCTAGATTTCTCCTCCACCATTTGGGATTGAAAAGTCCCTCATAGGAAAGGAAAGTGAAGATTCTTTTGGATAGAGCACTCATCTGCTTTTTCTGCAGTGAAGTGCCGAATCCTTCAGGAAATATTAGGCCCTGAAACAGGTGTCACAGAAACATTTGTGGCACACTTCTCAGTGCTAGAACATCCCCCATCAATTCTTCTGAAAAAGTCACAACCAAAATATTACAGGACCGCTTGAATGGCAGGAAGGAGCAAAGCATAAAGATGTAGGCTGTTCGTATTTCAAGGAAGTGGCCTTTTTCCCCTTTAAACACAGACTCAATTAAATGAATGAATTCTAAAGGAGGGTTGAAAACTAAAAGTGACTTTAAAGTGGAAATACCTTTTGCTCTCTTCAATTCACTTTCTCTTCCTTGTAGATAACAAATGCTAGTCTTTATGGGAAGCAGTTAATTTTGGAATTCCACTCTATTTTTGTTTCCTTACTTAAAACACAATTTTACAAATTCATAATTTTATCTGTTCCACTTCTGTACATGTCTTTCATTTGTTTCTTTCATTTTCCTCTTTTTCTTCTTAAAATGTACACTTTTTGACATAAGAGTTTTTGTCATTTGCTTTTGGTATCCTGGGATTTATATTTTTAAAGATTGATTTACTTTTTGTTAGGTGGCTTGGCGTGGTGGCAGTGTTTTGTTTCAGGAGATGTATTTATTAGTTTTATCTATCTCTGTTTTTTTAAAGAACGGAGAACACAAAGAATTTAAACACATAGCACTCCTTTAACACAACAAACAGTAGCAACAGAAGTCGGGGGGAAATGAAAGAAGAGAGAGGGCATTTTCTCTTGTTTCCCAGCTCTTTGTTCTGTATTTTAACATGTTAGCTGTTTAATTCTGTAGAGAGTTTAAAAATGCAATATATCTGGAGAATGCACAAAAGTTCAAGTTGTGCAATATTATTTATGTCTTCTTAAGAAGCATAGTAGCTAGCATGTACTTCAGACTCAACTGTTGACTTATTATATAGAATAAATTTAGCAGGCTCATTGCTTTGCTTCCTTTAAAAGACTTTTAATCTTTTCTCTTCATTTTTTTAAGGAAACTTTTGGAACAGCATATCAACGATAGAACCTAATAAAACCTTACCTTGGGGCAAGCCTCTTGTGTATAAAATCAGAGACTGTAGTGCCAGGGCTTTCTGTTAGTACCATCCATTTTGTTAGCATTTTTCCAATTTATCTTGCGTTACCAACTCTCCGCGTACTATGCCTATTGTAAATATTTAAGCATTACTGTTGACATAAAGATAATACTGACAAATTGAGTTAACATTTCTGTTGAGGATTACCGAGCATGTGTAGCCCAGAACAACTTTAACACCCACACCAAACCCTATACTCAGGCCAAATTGTGTTTAGTCTACAATACAGCGCTATTCCTCAAATGAATTTTCAGCTTTGATTTACACAAAACATGAAACAACCTTTCTTGCATCAATTAATTGTTTGACTTTCCTAATACATTTCCATTTTAACAAGATTATGTCTGTATCAAAGGAAAAGGGACGTGTGCAAGATGTCAGTGTCTTGGGTGCACATACCCGCCCATCACGTTGTGTGATCTGAATCAAAGGGAAGCTGTTCTGTTTCTCAGCAGTCTCACCTGAGACTGGTCTTTCTTCTGCTGTAGCTCAAGGTAGGTACACGTTTCACACTGTGACTAGTGCTAACATTATTTAACTGGCTCTAATATCTTACTCAAAAGGAAAATAACTTGGAGAATTTTATCCTGTGGAAGACTCCCAGACCCATCAACAAAAAATTACCATGGGAAGTGAGAAAGACTAGCCAAAGGTGAAAACCCACTCACATATGTTGATCGATTTCTGGTACCCAGTTAGGAGATTTATTTCTCCTCTCGCCCAATCAGCCAGTAAATGACCATCGAGGTTTAGTTGATATCCCAGCAAACTTCATATCAATCTTGGCTCCATATTTATAAGATAGACATCACTGTAAATATATTTAGAGGGAAAGTCTTATAAAAGGAAATGCAGTAACATTCTCACATATCACTTAATTATGTAGGTATTTTGGACTCCTGGTGTTTTCAGACTACAATATGTTAATAAATTAGCGTGAGCAATTCTCTTCCCTGTTTTGATTAGATTCATCTTTCATAGAAAAGCTTACTACCACCAGATTGATGGAGTTCAAAAACACATTAATTTGACTTATTTCCTTTTCTTAATTCACTGTCTTATTTGAGAAAGCAGTAACAAAAGCCTGGTGACATCAGGAAGGCAAAATTATAATTTGTTTAAATTGCATCTTTCTTAATTACTTGGAAATTTAATTTCCCTCATTGCTTCAGTTCAGAGCCCCAGGACTCTATATACAATTGTAGCTTACTCTAAGAAGGAAAGCTATAATGTTCAGCTTATTCTTATGAAATGATCTGAGTCTACTAGTTTATATTTATTTCTTAGAAATTTCCAGAGTGGAAATTTAGGCAAAGGAAGCCCTCTCATTATTGTTACCTTTTTAATTCCATATAAGGTATTTTTCTCAAAAGTCTATCTTTAGACCTGCCGCATGAGGCAACTATTTCTTTTTCTTAGAAAGTTGTCATTCTTACAGAATTAAAATAAAAATTTTCAATACTTATCACAAGGATTTTGTTTCCTCAGATAACATGTTCCCTATTTGCGACACAATGGTCAGCATTAAAATTTCTGAAAAGATAAAATATGAGTGAGAGGCTACATTCTGAAATCTGTGACTGATGAAACTGTGCGGGAGCAATTTCCTATTGAGATGCTCTTCAAAAAGGAAACTCAAGTTAGAGAAACTCTAGAAATGTGATAGAGGTCTGTGAGGTCTAAGATGCCCGAGGTTCTAGTTTCATTAATCCCTTGGAGAGATCTATAGTCTTCTATTGGGAAGTAAATGGCTTTGTTGAGACTCATTGGGCTTTGTGACATCAAATACCTCTTACAAAACAACAGCATTTAGAAGAAGCAGAAACAGATGGATTGAATTTCCTTTGAAACACAATAGGGTTTAAAAATGATGGGGAGAAAAAATAATGCCAAGTCCTCAACTTTTGTAAAAGGGTTTGAAACATTTCCCAGCCTCTGAGTGCTGTAGTGTTTACTTATCAGAGCATATTGACAGAGGACCCTGCAGAACCCCACCTGTCTGTGAAAACTCCATAATTAAATCAGTTATTCAGATCCCATGATCTGCCTGACCGGGCGTAGACATCACATTTTCCAAAAGAAATTATACTTGCTCCTGATACTGAACTCCAGTTTTTCAAAGTCAAAAGTGAATGACTTTTTTTTTAAAGCTTTAGTTTAAAGACAAAAATGTGTTAATGGCTGGTGTTTCCTTTTTTGGTTTTGAATTAGAAGAGGACAAAAAATGGAGAACTTCCAAGGCCCTAGGTACTTGGAGTTATTGGTGACAAAGTGGAGAGTCATCTTGTATGGTGTTTTCAGCATCATCGTAAGTAAGAAAAACTTTGAATGCGAATAAAACACGTTCCAGGAGAGAAAAATTTGATAAATAAATTCTGATGATGTAGATGACTGATTAATGGAAATTGAGCAGTGTCATGATATAACTAATTAAAATTAGCTTGACTATAATATATGATGCATTGGATTTGAGTGAGGTAATGATCATACCAGCAGCTAAAATTTACTGAGTTCTCATTAGCTGCTAAGAATGATGCTATATCTTTTTACACATTATGTCATCTCATCCTTTTGACAACCCTGTGAAGCCATTACCATTATTATCCACATTTTAAGGATGAGAAGATTAGAGATTAAGAAGTTGAACTTGCTGGGGCGCCTGGGTGGCTCAGTTGGTTAAGTGTCTGCCTTTGGCTTGGGTCATGAAGTCAGGGTCCTGCGATCAAGTCCCGAGTTGGGTTCCCTGCTCATCCCTCTGCCGCTTCCCCTGCTCCTTCTCTCAATCTGTCTCTCTCGCTTTCTTAAAAAAAAAAAAAAGATGTTGAACTTGCTTAAGGCTATACATTTTGGTCAGAGTCAGTCCTGGAATTCAAGGCAGTGTTTTTTTTTTTAAAACATTTTGCCATGGAGGAGTATGTAGGATCATATATACAACTAAAATGGTTATTAATCCAGATGGGAGGGTACCAGAGATGAAGAATAAAGCACATTTGGTAGGAAACATTTATAGGAATGAATGAAATAGAGGAGTGAGAAAAAGACGATGTCAATTTTCAAGGTTGGAGGACCTGGGGGGAATGTGGTCCTTTGAACACAGTGATGTTGATGGTGTGAATTGATGCAGAGGTGGAAGAGAGAAGATGATGACTTCTGCTTTAGATTTTTAGAGTTTTTAGTTCAGTTTTATTTTTTATTATATTTTTAATGTTTAGGTTGAATTTGAGGCAACTGCAAGACATCATGTGGAAATGTCCAGTAGACAGAAAGAGAAAGGGGGCTTCAGTTTAGGAGAGATGGCGGGCCTGGAGCTACAGAATATTGAGAAGGTATTGGAAACTGTGGGGATAGATGAGCTCTCAGAGTGCACACTGAGAGGGAAGAGTCAAGGACTAAGAATTGAGCCTTAAGGGGTGCTGAAGTTATAATGGTTTTGATTTTTGTCTTAGAATATTTCTTTGAAGATGCAATATGGAGAAATAAATGGTAGAGGAGGAATTTTAAGAATTGCTTCATTGCATTTAAGTGATCTTCTGTTTGGGTAGACACATGTTTGCTATTCAATCTTTTTATACTTTTGTTTTTACCAGTGATTGATACTGTTATAAACAACCTCTCCATATGATATCTGTTCATTTTGTATTTGCATAATTATGTTACTTTCTCTTCCCTTGTTTTAAAAGATGAAGGAACGTTTCCTACTTTTTCTCATTCATTTCAAAGAGAGTTTATGGAGAAAGTGAAATGTGTTGGAATCTTCATGTTTGAGCCATGATTATAGCTTCAGTTCTTCATTACAAAGGTTCCAATGTTTTCCTTATTGTCTGATGTAAGACAGAAAAACCACACCACATTCTTTCTAACAGAGTGATGACCACCACACTATTTCATTGAAATAGAAGCATTTTAGGGTGCCTGGGTGATTCAGTAAGTTAAGTGTCTGCCTTTGGCTCAGGTCATGATCCCCGGGGTCCTGGGATCGAGCCCCACATTGGGCTCCCTACTCAGCGGGGGGTCTGCTTCTCCCTCTCTTTCTGCTGCTCTCTCTCCCTCTCTCTCTCTGTGTCAAATAAATAAATAAAATCTTAAAAAAAAAAAAAGAAACAGATGCATTTCAGAAACTTCACTAAAATGGAGCAATAGTGGATCAGATGAACATTTTGGTTAATTATTTCTAAGTAGAAATATGCCCGTAATTGACACAGAGCAGTAGTATGGGTTAGGAGAAAAATCAGTAAATTTGAGCTGAGACCAACAATAATCTGAGTTAACACTTAAGTAACTCACAACAATTTACCAAAGATTTTATGCCCCTCAGTATTACTGCCAGAATTAATGAGCTGTCTCCATTTGTTTTTCAGTTTCTGCAGCCTTTTGTTTGTTTCTTTTTGTGCCCACTATTTCAGCCTTTTGCTGAGGCTGTTGTAATTTTATACCTGGTCTCCTTCCCTCTTATTTCAGGATCCTTCAGTTCATTGGTTTATTGCACCAGAGGACTACTTTACAATTTAGATTTGATCATTCACTCTCCTGTTTAGGAATTTTTAAAGATATATTATTTCCTATCAAATTATGCCCAAATCAATCACTTAGTATGGCATTCAACACCCCCTATTACCTGATTTTAACTAAATCCCCAGCCTCATCTACTACTCTTCCTCATGCGCCTGAATTCCTGCCAACCTCTCTAAACATCAGTAATTTGCAGCCTCTGGATGATAATTATTGGAGAGCCAGCCTTCTGCACTTCATTTCTTTATACATGGGTTGGTTTTATGTGGGAGAGACATCTATAAGAAGGTTTCTTGAGGGTTTTTAGCCTAGAGAAGGTATATTTACTCAATAGAATGTGAGATCCTTGGGAGCAGGAACAATATCTTCTACACCTATATTTTTCCAGTTTAAAGCGCAGTTCTGGGCATGTAGTAGATGCTCAAGAAATACTGGTTGGTCTGAGCTGTTCACTTGTGTGTGTGTGGGGGGGTATTTTATTTATTTATTTATTTTTTTTTACTAATTCTAGGTGTCCAGGATCAGTGTGACAGCATAATAATTACAACAAGGACAGTGAAGGGCAAAGGACAAGATGGTTCTGATGGTTCAGAAAGATCTTGAGTGACTACCCTTTCAAAGGATTCTGGTCTGTCTTTGATCAGAGGTCAGGTATAGAATCAGTCAGGATCCCAGCCGAAAACAGATGGCTCTGTCAAAATGGTTTACTTGGAAAGGATTTAATGAGGGGACTATGAATAGAGGTGTGGACAAGGTTAAGGAAACCAACAAGGAATGGTGATGTACCCAAAGACCAGCTATAGTAGAAGTTATTACCCTTTCAATTTATTAGGAGAAAGGATCTTCCACGGTGGGACTTGCCCCCATAATCCTTTGCCATGAAGTGACACTTGAACAGCTTAGGGGCTCTTCCATCAACACTTTCTTGTCCTTAATAATTTCAAAGAAAATATTCAAAGAAATAATACTTCTGAGTGATGATTTTGGCAACTTTCTTGCAGAAATGTTATTATTATACAACAAAAGGCTTGCAGAAAGATTAAGGAAACACATTCATTTGCTTGCAAAAAAAAGTTTCTGTGATCTTTTGAATTTTCATTAAATCTCCTAACCCCACTTTAACAGCTCCTAAGACACGTCAAGTCCTCTGAGCTCTTCTCGAGATTACGAGGTTTAAGGAGCTGCAGCTATACAGAAGTTTTTCTAAAAGTCTAACACAAGATAATGGAGAAGCAGAGGTTAATGGGTTGACTTTCAAGATTGACTTCTTTTAAGCTTCTGATCTCTGGCCTGAAAAACTGGGAGATAGTGTTTATTTGACTTGTCTGTACTGTGAGTCAGCAAAGCACCCCAAATACCATCTTATTTTTATTTATGGATTCCATTTCCTAAAAGCAATAAGACACTCATTCCCTACCATGCGTTTTTCGGATATGACTGAATAGTTCAAGTGGCTAAATCGAGTTGGTTTGGAGCTTAGTGACTCATAACACTCATACCATTCATCAATTAAAGCAGTACTGCCTGTCTGCTTGTAATTTAGCAAGCATGATTTTGTCTTCCAGAAGCACTCAGAAAAATTCTTCTGTCAGAGTGAAGGATGGGGAAAAGTGTTCAATGAAATCAGCAAGACAAGATCCTTGCCCTGATTAGACAGCAGCCACAGACTTGCTACTGGGGTGCATTTTCCATGGTAATGGTCATTATTACTTATAGGGGATAGAAGTGAGTTAATCGCACCCTGTCTCAATCCCTAGCTGTTAAAACTTATACTGGGAGAATCAAATAGATGGTGATTTCCAGAGCATATTGAGTTTCTGTGGGGGAAGGCTACCTTATAAATCCAAGCCAGGGATTAAATTCATTGTAATTCTACATCTGTACCCAAGGATAAACTGTTGGATTGTTTGAACAATATGATGGAACCTACTTTCCTTTGTGGTATAAATCATGTTACATCACTCATCTGCTCACTTATACCCTTGTTTCCTATTGCAATTCACATAAAATACAAAGATCTTCACGTGGTCAACAAAGTGAGTTGGCCTTCTTACCTCTTCAGCACTGTCTCCTGTCTCCCACTGCTTGCAACGCTCAGTCACACTGGCATCCTTATCTTCTCTTGAACTGGTTAAGCTCCTTTCCATCTTAGAGCCTTTGGATGCATCACTCCTTACACCTGGAATCCTCTTTGCCCAGTTCTTCATTGGCCTACTCCTTATTTTCATTCAACTCTTAGTTCAGAGGCCATGATCTCAAAATACCTTCCCTATCCACCCAATTTGATGTTGCTCTTTAGATGTTCTTTCTTTCAACTGTCTCTTAGTGCCCTTATAGTACTTGACACTATCTAAAATTACCTTACTTACTGACTTGTATATTTATTTATTGATCTCCATGGGAGGATAAATTCTGGAGAATAGGAATCTTACTTGTCTTGTTCACTGGTCTATTCGTGCTGACATGCAGTTCGTGCTCAATAAGTGGCTTAGTTATTGAATGAATGATTGAATGAATAGATATCTTTCAGTGATTTAGCAAGCATGTAAAAATACTATTTTCTCTCCGACAACAAAAATTCCATAGTCCCTAACCATTGTACACAAAGAAATAGAGCATTTAGGAAGTTGGGTTGTATTTTAAATTTGTAGTTTACCTTGAGTTGATTAAAAAATCCTAATTTTTTATTGGGTTGCTTTATTTTAGCCATGGTTTTATTAAGTCCTTTGATATAGCAATGAGTTCCATTTCATTAAAATAGAAAAACCTATTTCTAAATATGTTTTAGTACCACTGTAAAGTGGCTAATTTCTGAAATTAGATTAGTATTTTTCCAATATATATCATTCTTCTAAGATGACATAGTGGCAGTACTTGTGAAACATTCCTTACACAATTATTTTGTTTTCAGGGAGTCTGACTGGCATAACATAATTGTATTTTCTGCATTTGTATCAACTTACATTCAGTCATTCTAAATTTTGTTTGCGTGCCACTGAAGTTTTGTGTGATCTTGTAGTTTTCACAAAATGTCGATGATAACAAAATTCATGTTCTAGACCTACCTTAAAATTATCATGAATAGATCATTGAATTTTATTTTTTTAAAAAAATTGGGCTAAATACTCTAATATGAGCTCTGTAACTATTGTCACTAGTTGAAAAGAATGAGAAAGTATTTGTTTATTGATGCCTATAAAAGACAAAATGACACACCAATATCCTCAAAATTCCATAATAGGTAAAAATGAGGTTTAAAATGACATTTTTGTGTTTGTATTTAAGAGAGATCTTTATTGAAGTGAGGTGGAAAAGAGCATAAACTTTGATGTCAGACAAATATGGGTTTTAATTCTGGCTCTCTCTTCTCTATCTAGGAAGTCCCAAGAAAGTTATTTCACCTCCCTGATTCTCTTTTTCTTCATCTACAAAATGAGGATAATAATACCCATCTCACAATATTGTTGTGAGGATTAAAAAAGAATATATGTAAAGCTCTTAGCACAGAATCTAACACATAGTATGTACTAAATAATTGGAGGCCATGAGTATTATTAGGTTGAAAACTTCTGAAGTCATATTTTAAATGATCACTCTATGAAATGTGAGGTGTCGATTGACTGAAGTTTGCAGTTTGTGCATTAAATGTTTCATAAAAAAGATCAAATGGAGTGCCTCTTGGATTGTCTTCATCTATTTCAGTTTTGTGTTGTTAATGCAGCCACTTTTTGTTGTCAGTGTAGCTTCAAGTTTATTAATTCATGGTCAGTCATTAATGCTAATCCTATACAAACTTACAGAATGGAAATGAGAAATAGTTTTCCATCTACAGCCTGTGAGTCTGTTAGTTACATATTGGTTAAATAATTTCCTTTTATAGAGTAGTGACATATAGTAATATTTGGTTTATTTGGTTTTTGAAGATTATTGCATTCATTCAAAAGTAATTTTAAGAATTTTTTTTGTTCAAACTGTTTATGAGCAAAACATAAGTAAGCCGTTTATGTCTGCACTATAGCAAGAGAGATAAAACTTATTCAAGACTAGTTATAATAGATATTGTTTGATAAAAAACTGAAATTTGCATTTGCATTCAGAAAAAGGATGATGTCATGTCTGTGGAAATTTTTTTTTTTTGTTTGCAGTTAGTTCAATAAAGAAGTAAAATTCTTTTTTTTTTTTTAATTCTTATGTTAATCCCCATACATTACATCATTAGTTTTAGATGTAGTGTTCCACGATTCATTGTTTGTGCATAACACCCAGTGCTCCATGCAGAACGTGCCCTCCTCAATACCCATCACCAGGCTAACCCATCCTCCCACCCCCCTCCCCTCTAGAACCCTCAGTTTGTTTTTCAGAGTCCATCGTCTCTCATGGTTCGTCTACCCCTCCGATTTCCCCCCCTTCATTCTTCCCCTCCTGCTACCTTCTTATGTCTGTGGAAATTTTAATGGAAGACATGCTATTGAGTTGCAGGATATACAGTAGAATTCCCAGGAGAAAAGAACAACATAAATAAAAGTGGAGTATGCATAAGGTGAAAGATCGGCTTCGTGTAGCACGTTCTCAAATTGGGTAGGCATAGAGGGATCCTGAGGGATAGTTTGAGGCCACTGAAATAAAGACAAGAAACCTGTACCTTTTAGATCAAAGGAAGCTCTTGCTGCCTATTCTGTCAGGGAGCAATCAATTCCATTAGTAATGTGGGGGGTGGGACATGACAGAAAATTCAGGCAGGGTAAGCCATTGAGAGACAATTTTAATAGTCTAGACATGAGGTAGGAAGTCCTTTAACCAAGTGTGGAGGCAGTGGGCTTGGAAAAGAAAGAAAATAGTCCGGGATTTGATGTCTGAATAGATAGATGAGGAAATGGTGAGTTCAAGAACCTGACGAATTAAACTTCTAAAACAAGGAAAATTGTTCTACAATTACTGGCAATAAGGAAATCAAGGCATGAGTTTGGACTGACAGCATATATGATAAGATGAGTCATTGTGTTAGTCAAATAATCTTTAGCATATACCATCATTAAAGTTTTGTGGGCTTTCTTTCTTTTTTTTCTTTCTTTCTTTCTTTCTTTCTTTCTTTCTTTCTTTCTTTCTTTCTTTCTTTCTTTCTTTCTTTCTTTCTCTCTCTCTTTCTTTCTTCTTTTCTTTCTTTCTCTCCCTCTCCCTCCCTCTCCCTCCCTCTCCCTCCCTTCCTTTCTTCCTTTCTTGTCTTTCTTTCTTTCTTTCTTTCTCTTTCTTCTTTCTTTCTTTCTTTCTTTCTTTCTTTCTTTCTTTCTTTCTTTCTTTCTTTCTTTCCTTTCTTCTTTCTTTCTTTCTTTCTTCCTTCCTTTCTTTCTTTCTTCTTTCTTTCATTAGTGATGTAGATAGTGGTCAAGTTTATGTTATTTGGAACTTAGCCTTTGTATCTAACCCAACTGGTCAGGAACTTTGACTCAGAACAAGTCACTTTTTGCCTTAGAGCTTTTTCCTTAGCAGACTGAGTCATATCTTTTCCTAGACACCCACATCTGGAAGATTAAATGGTATTAACTTACCTTCTGTTATAGAAAATTCCAGTTTTTTATAGACCAAGTTATATCTCTATCTTTACTTCATATTTCTATTTCATTAATATGATTATTTTTCACTTAATATACTTGTTGGTGATATTAAGTCCATACATGGATGTGTCTAGCATTTTGGATTATTTGATCCATGTTTGTGTCAATTCTTGGCATTTAAGAATTCACATGGATCTCTTAAAGTTTTCTCCATGCTATTTCTTAACCCAAATATGAATTTTTAAGTTAGATTTCTGGATCTGAAGCAATGTAATCTGTTTGGCTCACCGAGAACTAAGAAAAGGGAACAACTTAAAAACTGTAACTTTCCATGTGGTTTGTGCTCATTGAGAAAGAATCTCTTGGCTAATTTGGGAGAAAGAATGTTTAAATAAGGGAGCTAGAATTGAATCAAAAATAACATTTGAATATGAGAAGTCAGTTACGAGAATAACTTCCTTTAGTTATGAAACTAGTTCTGTTGCCTATAAAGAATTGTAAACATGCATTATCATCATCAGTTGCATTGTGTAGTCTGTGTTAATAGTTTATCGGAGTCTCCATATGTGGACCCATTTCTGCAGCAGTGTAATTGTTCTGTAAGAATGTTGGAGAAATAGAAGTCATCTCCCTTTCTCCTCCCATTCCTTTCCCTCTCTCCTCCTGTATCTACTAAATGAAATGGTGAATGCTAGTAACATAACTTATCTAATTACTTAAATAAAATAAAGTAGGACTGGAATGAATACAATTATTATTTTCTTCTTTTAGTTGGTAATGAGTTTTGTATAAGGCTTTTATTTGGGTGAGCTGAGGTTTTTCTGGTAGTTCTACTGGTAATGTTTCACATTTTCACATTCAGAAAAAAATTGGTAATGATATTTAGTTGTCCTGAAAAGGATTAAAAAATTCTGGGGATTCTCAGCATTTTACTGAAAATCTCCAGTTATGTTACTATTACTGTATTTTCATGAATGGTGTCATTTCCCAGTGAATTTTATGAATGTTTTGGTCTATATAATCTTCAAAGACAAGCTGAGACCTTCCTTTCTTCATGAGGTCTTACTTAGTAATTCTTGCCTATACTGTATTCTTTATTCTTTAGGTGCTAGAAAACCAATGGTCTCTATCACATCATTTCCCTTTTGATTCTATAATTTATTGTATTCCTATTTGGGCCTGTAGCAGATTGTCTCTGGAGTGCACCCCCCCCCCATGGTATATGCCTCTTGATGTTCATGCTCTTGTATAATTTCCTCTTTTTGAGTGTGGGTGGAAACTATGTCTTGCTACTAACCAATAGAATATGACAAAGGTGATGGGATGTCAGTCCTTTGACTATGTTACACTTGTATTAAGCTCCATCTGGCT
This sequence comes from Mirounga leonina, assembly GCF_011800145.1. Lineage (NCBI taxonomy): Eukaryota > Metazoa > Chordata > Mammalia > Carnivora > Phocidae > Mirounga > Mirounga leonina. The sequence goes on from NW_023270871.1 coordinate 8,053,710, forward strand.
TGCAGACTCATTGTCCTTAGCTGGCTTTGAGGAAGTAAGTGGCCATGTTGGAAGGCACAGAGTTTAGTGTAGCCTTTAAGAGTTGAGGGACACCTCCAGATGACAGGCAAGAAGCTAATATCCTTCCTCCGAGAACCGTAAGGAAATTAACTCTGCCAACAGTCTGAGTGAGTCTGGGAACAGATTCTTCCCCATTTGAGCTTCCGGATGAGAAGGCAGCCTCGCTAACACCTTGATTACAGATGGGTGACCCTTGGCAGAAGTACCCAGTTAAGCTGTAACTGGACTCCTGACTCACAGTAACTGCGAGACAATAAATGCGTGTTGTTTTAAGTTGCCTTATTTGTGGTAATTTGTTACATAGCAATAGATAATTAATACAGGGATGTTTTATTTCCCAAACAAGGTTGGAAAGGCCATAAAGAGTAAAGTTGTTGGTATTCCTGGCAGTACCATGCCAAGTATATGGTAGGTTACTGGCAAGTCTTTGTTAAATCTTTATCATAGAAACTATTGAATATATATAGACCTTTCAAGGAGAGACCCTGTCATGTTCTTCTTTGCATCTTCTTTGTCTGGCAGGGGTCTCACACATAGTTGGTATTGAATATATATTGTGTCAATCAAAGTTCAGTCAGTGAGACATAACCACTATGACTTAGGGGATGAATCAGCAAATCATGACCCACTGGTCAAATCTAACCTACTGTCTATTTTTGTACAGCTTTTGAGTTAAGAGTGCTTTTTATGTTTTTAAATGGTAGAGAAAAAGAAAAAGAATAATATTTTATGATATGGAAATTGTATGAGGTTCAAATTTTGGTGTTCCTATAAAGTCTAATTGGAACACAGGCACACTCTTCATGAACGTACCAATGAGTGTGTCCATGTTAACAAGGCAGAGTTGTAGCAGCAACAGAGACCATATGTGGTACTCACATCATTTTGCCCCGCTGCTTGGCACACTACAAATGCTAGTGATGCAGTTATAACTCAACTGTGTTTCAAGTGCCAAACATATTGGCAAATTGTGGCTTTTGTATATTTTTATTACCAGTGCATACCTATTGTGTCAAAACAAGAAAAGTAGACTTGGAATGTTGCTCTTTCAAGGCACAGTGGAGTGTGAATTATTTTCTCATTGAAGTAGATGGCAAAGCATTGTGTTTTTTAGTGCAATAACACTATACCTGTGCTAAAAGAACACAGTATTATGTCGGCTTTACCAGACTACGTACTTACAGTATTTCCAACTCATAAGAATGCAAAGGACAGAAAAATTAGATAATTTAAAATGGAATGTCTCATCAGAGAAGAATTTGTTCACAAAAATAAAAAAACAAAGTGAGATTGCAACCAAAGTGAGTCTCTGGGTGTCTCATTTGTTAGCAAAGCAAGGAAAGCTGTTAACAATAGTGAGTTAATTAAATTGTGCTTGACTGCAGCAACCAAAAAAATGCATTCAGAGGAAATAAACTTGTTTAAGACTATTAGCCTTTTGGCAAGAACAATTGCTTGGAGAGTTGAAGACTTTGGGAGCAAAAAACAAGGCGAATGATTTTACGTGGTTTTTCTTGGCTCTTGATGAATCAGTAGATGTTACTGATACTGCTCTGTTGTTGTTTATTTGAAGTCAATACCAAGTTTAAATTGACTAAAAAAATTAGCCCCTATGACTAGTCTGTGTGGAACAACTGCAGGTGAGAATATTTTAAAAGAAGTTGAGAAAACACTAATTTGGTACAACCTGAAGTGGACTTTGCTAAGATGTGTTATTTCTGATGGTGGTCAAATATGTGTGGAGCAGAAAAAGACACAGTTGGACAAGTGGACGAAGCTTATAAAAATGTAAAGTGTTTAAACTCTGTGGCTATTCATTCTCTTATTTACCAGAGGCATTTTGGGGGAAGTTATTTGAATTTATCTTGTGTTTTTGAACCAATGTCATCAATGATAAACTTCATTAACTCTTTTAGACTTAACTGTTTTCAGTTCCATGGCATTTTGCCAGAAATAAAAGTTGAATATTTTCACTTGCCTTACCAAATAGCAATGTAATGGGTTAGCAATGTCAAGTTTTACTGCGATTTTTTTGAATTTATGGAAGAGAGTGAAATTTTTCAGAAGAACTGCCCACATCCAGTAGTTTTGCACACTGCGTGGCTTTGGAAATTACCTTTTGCTGAAGCCTTCATAATGTTTCTGAATAAATTCAACCTAAAATTACAAAGGTCAAAGAGCACTTCTATGATAAAATTATAGTATGGTTAAGTCATTTGAATGACAACTAATATTGTTTCAGTCATGACTAATGTTAAACTGCTTTATACACATAGGTACCATCAAAAGTTAAAGTGAGATCTTCATTCTTACGTAAATTTTCAGCACACATATTTTCCAAGCTCAAGTGATAGTTCCAGCAGCTCTTAGATTTTTTTTTTTACTGTGGTGAAATATATGTAATATAAAATTTATCATCTTAACCACATTTAAGTGTCCAATTCAGTGGACATTCAATGGTATTAAGGACATTTCACAGTGTTGTAAAACCATCATCACTATTAATTTCCAGAACTTTTCATCATTCCAAACAAACTTTGTACCCATTAAACAATAACTCCCCATTTACCTCTCTTCCCAGCCTCTGAAAGCCTCTATCCTACTTTCTGTCTCTATGAATTTGCCTGTTGTAAGTACTTCATATAAATGGACTCATGCAACATTTGTCCTTTTTCATCTGGCTCATTTCACTTAGCATAATGTTTTCAAGGTTCATCCAGGATGTAGCATGTATCAGAATTTCATTCCTTTTAAAAGCTGACTAATACCCCATTGTAGGTATATACCGCATTTTGTTGATCCATTTGTCTGTTGATGGACCTTTGGGTTGTTTCCATGTTTTGGCTATTATGATTTATGTTGCTATGAACATTGGTATACAAGTATCTGAGTCCCTACTTTCACTTCTTTTGGGTAGATGCCTAGAAGTGGAGTTGCTGGACCATATGGTAACTTTTTGAGGAACCAGTGAACTGTTTTCCACAATGACTGCACCATTTTATATTCCCACCTGCAGCAATATACAAGGGTTCCAGTCTCTATCCTTGCCAGTTTGTGTGTGTGTATGTGTGTGTGTATCCACATCCTAATGGGTGTGAAGTGGTATCTTTTTTTTTAATTTTTTATTGTTTTGGTAATCACCATACATTACATCATTAGTTTTTGATGTAGTGTTCCATGATTCATTGTTTGTGCACAACACCCAGTGCTCCATGCAGAACGTGCCCTCTTTAGTACCCATCACCAGGCTAACCCATCCTCCCACCCGCCCCTCTCTAGAACCCTCAGTTTGTTTTTCAGAGTACATCGTCTCTCATGGTTCTTCTCCCCCTCTGATTTCCCCCCCTTCATTTTTCCCCTCCTGCTATCTTCTTCTTTTTTTTTTTCTTAACATATATTGCATTATTTGTTTCAGAGGTGGTTTTGACTTGAATGTCCGTAATGGTTAGTGATGTCCAACATCTTTTCATGTGCTTATTGCCCATTTGTATATCTCTTTGGGAGAAATATCCATTCAAGTCTTTTGCTCATTTTTGAATTGGGATTATGTTTCTCTGTTGTTGAGTTGTAGGAGTCCTTTATATACTCCAAATATTCCCTTATTGGATATACGCTTTGCAAATATTTTCTCCCATTCCCAGCAAATGCTTTTTAGATCTTGATGCAAATGCAAAGAAAATTTCCATATTTCAAAATCCATTTAACTTAGCAGTTGAGGAGCTTCCACCTTGTTCTTCAACTGGAAATAATTGCTCTGCAATTTAATGACATGCTAAAGGACAAATATCAAAACAAGAATCTAATAGAATTCTTACAATTCCTAGTAAGTGAAAGAATATGCTCAAATAATATTGCATGCTCAGGGGGTAAGGAACACTAACTTTGAATCCCAATTAAAAGCCGTGTTACCCCCACCAAAACTTTTCATTTTGTAACTAGTAGATACATATTATAAAAATTGTGCTCAATTATGATTATTCTATTTTGAATTTCATCAACAAAAATGTGCGGAAATTTGTTTCTCTTTTTGCACATGTACCTATGTAATATATCTGGTTTTACCTCTTGGCTTGCAAAGCCTAAAATATTTGCTCTATGGCCCTTTACATAAAAGGTTTGCTAAGCCCTGTCATAATAGATTTATTATAGGAGTTAGTCCTTATATAATTTTAGAAAGGATTGGGAAAGTTAAAGTCCAGGAGGGAAGTTGGGTGATCAGAGAAGAATTATCAGTTAATCTGAGAAAATCAAACATGTTCAGATACCAAAATCATATTGCAAAGGGAAGGCAAAAGTATGTGGGGAGGAGGGAACAGTGCTTCTATGTAGATCCCACCTCTGTGGTACCACACCAAGTATCTGGTGGTGTGTCCAAGCCATTAGTAGTCAACAGTGTCAGTACTTGGGAAGAGGAGCTATATTTAGAGTGGAAGAGAACAAGACAGTTTGGATCTCATGAATACCTCTAAGTCCATTACTATAGCTAACCACTGAAGCCTTCAGAAAGTAAGGCTGCTGCCTCACTTCTGACTTCCAAGTCTCATGCAGATTCTTCTTTTAGCCAATTCTAACTCAGGACCATATAGTTAATATTTTCCAGCTTAATCAAAATGACATATTTAAACCACTATGTTGAATGAATAAACAGATGGAGAATGATCTCAGTGTTCAGTTAGATTATTTGGGCTGAGTTAATATTCAGATCGCTTAATGAGTCATCCTTTTTTATTTTATCATTTTTTATGGAATAAATGTTTTACTTTAAAATCAACTTTTTGAGACATATGCAGTAAAATGAATGAATTTCACATATGTATTCAGATGAGTTTGACCAATGTATAGACCCATGTAACCACCACTCCACTCAAAATATACAGTATTTCCATTATTCCAAAATTCTTTCTCAAACTCTTTGTAGCAGCCAGTCACTACTCCACTAGACTGAGACAACTACTGATCAGCTTTATAGCATTATAGATTAGATTTGCTTCCTTTACAGTTTCATTAAAGTAGAATCCTACAGTATGTACTCTTTTCTCTCTTCTTTTACTAAGCATTTTGTTTTTGAGAGTAATCCATTATGTTTATCATTAGTTTGTTTTCTTTATGACTGAATAATATCCCACTGTTTGAGTAGACCACCTTTTATCTATCCATTCATGTGTTGTTGGACATTTAGATTGTTTCCAGACTTGAACTATTATGAATAAAGCTGCTATAATATTTGTGCTCAAGTCTCTTGGTAGACATATGCTTTAATTTCTCTTGGTAAATATCTAGGAGTAGAATGTTTCATTTTCATGGTAAATGTTTAACTTTCTAAGAAACTGCCAAAATATTCTCCAAAGTGAGTGTACCATTCTAAATTTCATCATCAGTGTATGAGAGGTCTAGGTGCTCTACTTCCTTGCCAACACTTGTTATAATTCTTTTTAATTTTAACCTCTAATGAGTGTGTGATGTTAGCTCATAGTAGTTTTCATGTGCATTTTCCTGGTGACCAGTGATAATGAGGCATCTTTTCCTATGGGTATTGGCTATTTGTACATCATCTCTAATAGTTTAAGTCTTTTCACCAAATTAAAAATATTACACTGTTTATTATTGAGCTTTAAGAGCTTTTTGTTTTCTGGGTACATGTTCTTTGTTAGAAATACTGGAAATATTTTTTCCCAGTCCATGGCTTGTCTTTTCATTTTCTTAATGGCATACTTTGAAGAAAAGAGTATTAGTTTTCAATTTGATGAACTCGTTTGCTGCTTTTTTTTCTTTATGATTCATAGTGTGTGTGTTGTGTTTTGTTTCATTTACGAAATCTTTGATTAAGATTCAAGAATATTTTCACTTATATTTTACTTTGGAAGTTTTATAGTTTGAACTTTTATGCTTAGGTCTATGATCCATTTTTTAACAATTTTTGTGTATGGTATGAGGTAAGAGTCACTATTCTTTTCTTTTCAGTATGGATATTCAGTTCTTTCGGTATTAGTTGTTGAAAAGATTACTTTTCCCCCACTGAATTATTTTAGGATCTTTTTTGAAAATCTGTCACATGTTTGTAGGTCTATTTCTGAACTCTCTATTCTGTTTAATGATCTGTATGTCTACCCTTATGCCGATACTGTATTGCTCCGATTACTGTAGCTTTACAGTAAGTCTTGAAGTTTATTTATTTTTTTATTATGTTAGTCATCATACAGTACATCATTAGTTTTTGATGTAGTGTTCCATGATTCATTGTTTGTATATAACACCCAGTGCTCCATGCAATACATGCCCTCCTTAATACCCATCACCGGGCTAACCCATCCCCCCACCACCCTCCCCTCTAAAACCCTCAGTTTATTTCTCAGAGTCCATAGTCTCTTATGGTTCGTCTCCCCCTCTGATTCCACCCCCTTCATTTTTCCCTTCCTTCTCCTAATGTCCTCCATGTTATTCTTTATGTTCCACAAATTAGTGAAACCATATGATAATTGACTTTCTCTGCTTGACTTATTTCACTTAGCATAATCTCCTCCAGTCCCATCCATGTTGTTGCAAAAGTTGGGTATTCATCCTTTCTGATGGCTCAGTAATATTCCATTGTATATATGGATCACATCTTTATCCATTCATCTGTTGAAGGGCATCTCGGCTCTTTCCACAGTTTGGCTATTGTGGACATTGCTGCTATGAACACTGGGGTGCATATGGCCCCTCTTTTCACTACATTTGTGTCTTTGGGGTAAATACCCAGTAGTGCAATTGCTGGGTCATAGGGTGGCTCTATTTTTAATATTTTGAGGAACCTCCAAAGTGGCTGTACCAACTTGCATTCCCACCAACAATGTAAGAGGGTTCCCCCTTCTCCAAAACCTCTCCAACATTGGTTGTTTCTTGCCTTGTCAATTTTTGCCATTCTAACTGGTGTAAGGTGGTATCTCAATGTGTTTTGATTTGAATTTCCCTGATGGCTAATGATGATGAATATTTTTTCATGTGTCTGTTAGCCATTTGTATGTCTTCTTTAGAGAAGTAAGTGTCTGTTCATGTCTTCTGCCCATTTTTTGACTTGATTATTTGTTTTTTGGGTGTTGAGTTTGAGAAGTTCTTTATAGATCTTGGTTATCAGCCCTTTGTAGTGTCAGTGTTAAAATGTCTGTGCTGCCCAGAGCAATCTATACTTTAAATGCCATCCCGATCAAAATACCAATGGCATTTTCCAAAATGCTGGAACAAACAATCCTAAAATTTGTATGGACTCAGAAAAGACCCTGAATCTCCAAGGAAATGTTGAAAAAGAAAAACAAAGCTGGGGGCATCACGTTGCCTGATTTCAAACTATATTACAAAGCTGTGATCACCAAGACAGCATGGTCCTGGCACAAAAACAGACACACAGACCAATGGAACAGAATAGAGAGCCCAGATATGGACCCTCAACTCTATGGTCAAATAATCTTTGACAAAGCAGGAAAAAATATGCAATGGAAAAAAGACAGTCTCTTCAATAAATGGTGCTGGGAAAATTGGGAAGCCACCTGCAGAAGAATGAAACTTGACCATTCTCTTACAGCATACACAAAGATAAACTCTACATGGGAGAAGGACCTCAATGTGAGACAGGAATCTATCAAAATCCTAGAGGAGAACATAGGCAGTAACCTCTTTGACACTGGCCACAGCAACTTCTTTCAAGACACATCTCCAAAGGCAAGGGAAACAAAAGCGAAAATGAACCTTTGGGACTTCATCAAGATAAAAATCTCCACAGCAAAGGAAACAGTCAACAAAACAAAGAGGCAACCCACGGAATGGGAGAAGATATTTGCAAATGATACTACAGTAAGTCTTGAAATCAGGTAATGTAAACCCTCAACTTTGTTTTTCAAAAATGCTTTGGTTAATGTAGGTACATTTTATTTCTATATAAATTTTAGAAACCTTTGTGGAATTTTGAATGAGATTGTGCTATCTATAGATCAGTTTGTAAATGTATATCTTAACAGTCTTCAGTATCTCAGTTCATGAGCATGGTATATATCTCCATTTATTTAGGTCTTAAGTTCTCTCAGCAAAGTTTTGTAGCTTTCAGTGTGCGGGTCTTGTACACCTTTTCTTAAATTTATCCCCAAATATTTCAGGTTTTAAGTGCTATTATAATTTATTTATAAATATGCATAATATATAAGAATATATTATATCATATATGTAAAAAACATATATTGAATGTGTTTATATTCAAATTTTCTTTTTTTTTTTAAGGATTTTATTTATTTGACAGAGACATAGAGAGTGAGCACAGATAGGCAGAGAAGCAGGTAGAGGGAGAGGGAGAAGCAGACCCCCTGCTGAGCAGGGAGCCCGATGTGGGGCTCCATCCCAGGACCTTGTCATCATGACCCGAGCCGAAGGCAGATGCTTAACCAACTGAGCCACTCAGGCGCCCCTCAAATTTTATTTCTTCATCTTTCTTTGTTGGTATTTGAAAATACAAATATTGTTTTTTCTAGATTGACCATGTATTCTGCCACGTTGCTAATTTATTAGTGCCAGCAGTTCTTTTGTGAATTCCTTGTAATTTTTGATGTATATGATCATGTTGTCTTTGAATAGACAGTTATTATTAACTATTAAATACAAATATTTGGACCATTTTCTTTTAATCTGATTTTTATATTGTTGGGTTTAAATATACTGTTTTATTATTTTTTCTTGTGTTCTATATGCTGTTTGTCCTTTTGTCTTTCTTTTTCTCCTTTATTGTCTTTTTACGGATTAAGTGTATTTTCAGTGTTCCATTTTATCTCCTCTATTGCCTTATTTAGCTATACCTCTTTGTTTTATTAACTTAGCGGTTACTCTAGGGTTTACAGTCTGCATTTTTAAGTTATCACAGTTTTCCAAATAGTATTTTCCTACTTCTTAGGCATATGTTTCACAAGTTATTTCTTTTAACCTTATATTTTACTTAAACATTTATTATTATTTTAAAAGATTTATTTATTCATTTGAGAGAGGGAGGGAGAGAGAGAGGGAGAGAGAGGGAGAGAGTGCACAAGCAGGGGGAGGGGCAGAGGGAAAGGGAGAAGAAGACTCCCTACTGAGCAGGGAGCCCGACATTCCAGGACCCTGGGATCATGACCCGAGCCGAAGGCAGATGCTTAACCATCTGAGCCACCCAGGGGCCCCAGCATTTTTTATTATTTTAATTAAAAGAATTAAACGTAATTCTCTTTTTAAAATGAATTGCTCAGTCTTGCAGTGTTTTGTTTTTCTTTCACTGTTTGTCTTCAGGTGCGTTTCCTATATACACAATCACCTTTTACTGTGCATCTCTGTATTTTTCAGGACGAGTCACCATCATTCCTACCAGACTTTATCTAATCTCTTCCTGAAGTGCTGCACATGTTAACTTGACCATCTCCTTTAGCAAGTTTATTTCAAAGATCATCTGCTCAGACTGTGAAGAAGAGGTATGCTATTGTATTTACTCCTTTTTAGACAGAGGGTACCTACCCATTTTTATATTATTTGTCTGCTTATTTGATCACCAACAAAGCTGCTACTGATGGGGAGACCCTTGAACAGTGGGCTTTTTTTTTGAAATTGATCCCTGAGGAACCTTGAAGAGGTTTCTCAAACTCTTCTGATGTTGAACATGACACTCTGCAGTATTAGTTTTACCTAGTTTTACAATATTCACTTCTGATTCAGGAAAACCTTTTAGCTGATGTAGTCTTCAAAACAAAATGCCCCCATTCACTTACAAGGTATCAACGCAGAGACTTTTTTTGTTTTAACTTCAAGGTGCTTTGTTGTTATGTGAATAGTGGTAATTTGGAAGAAGATGATGCTGAGTTAAATAGTTCAACATGGTTGGAAAATTGTTTTTCCTATAGACCTAACCTTTGAATATTTATATTTTACATATCCATTTCATCATATGGTAAATAATTAACCTGCATAGTATTTTTGTATTACTGGGTTTGGATTTTAACACATTAGCTAGGTAACCTTGGGATATAACTTAAATCCTCTGTGCCTTAGTTTTTTTCATCTCTACAATGGTGGTGATGATAGCACTTAGCCCATCAGGTTGTTTTGAAGATTAAACGAATTATTATATGTAATGTGTTTGAAAGAGTGCCTGACTTATAGTTACCACTCAACATGTGTTAACTGTTATTATCTGCCTATTATTAATTTAGAAATATTATTTAGTGAGAAAGAAAGAGAAAATAGAATAAAAGGAAGCCTAACCTACCTAGTTAAGAGAATAAAAAGAATCAATAAAGAAATTTTGTGGGGTATTTACCAGTAAGGACAGGAAATAAAAATGTATGATTGTTCTGCTTAGTGGAGAAAGTCTGTCACAATACTTTTTAAATAACAGTAACAGCAACAACAATAGCAACCTAAAATCAAATAATCCCTTTGGGAAGCTGAAGTTATTAATAGTTGAAAGTCAGTTTGGATTTTCTTTTTGAAACAACCCCTTCACAAATATTTGATGTTCACTTATTTTCATTAGTTACAAAATTTGACATTTATTTGCTTTTTACAAACAACAGGAAAACAAGCTCTATTCAGTTTATACTTATCTCTGCCCCACATCAGTTCTTTCTCATTTTCCTTTATTTGGATTTTATAGTGAACTCATCAAATAACATCTTTATTGGTTTGCCACCACTTGTATTGTTACATTTGGTTTTATTTTTCATATAATGAGAGTTTTTGGCTACACACTCAAATTCATTTGTTATAGTGAGTTTCCTCTTGTCTGGAGGATGTCTTTGTAGGTTTTATAATGTTAACCTTTCATGATGAAGATGGTGTACACTTCCTCTCCTCTCTACCAACTAAGAGATAGACTTAGTTTGAGACAGCCCAGTGTAATGACCAGATGATTGGTATAGCCTACTTGATTTTAATATTTGCATTTAATACATTGAAATTGTTTGCTTGGATGGATGATTGGTAGATTTTTGCTTAAAAGTTATTAGTTATATTATAGGAACATTTATAAAGAGTATACTATAAATTAAATAAAATACCTACCTCTTAATTTATCATACAGTTTCAGAGGCTATATTTGATCACTGATTTATTCTCACTACTCTCAAGTATGCATTTTTATAAATTCCAGAAAGGTTTTGAGGATGCTAGTTGCTTGAATAAACATAAATATGATGGAATCATTCAAAATGGTTTAAAGAACATGAAATAAATATTGAATTGGAGATCTTAAAATGCTAAAAACCTTTCATTAAGAATAATTACGGCATCAAAGTGTTCAGGTTAGCTCCGAGCTTCTTAATAAATGAAGCATAAATAGGTATTCAAGAAAGACAAATATTTTTCTTAGGCCATATTCTAAGAGGAATTTACTACATGGAATTATTTATAGGCAATGATATTAGCAGCAATTTTGTTGAAGACAGAGAAATATTCATCGTATTGATACATAATATCCATACATGCCTTCCCACCTCCTGGTTGTTTGGTGAAGTTTTAATGGAATGTAACCTATATCCAGGAAAAGGCACACACACACAAATCATAAGTATAAAACTCAATGATTTTTCACAAAGTGAACACACCCATATTACCAGCTTTCAGATCATCAAAAAATAGAATATTAACCATTAGCCCCCAAGGCCCCTGTTCTGTTGTTCCCCTTGCTATCACAGTCCTCTTTCCCCAAATAATCACTATTGTGAATTCTTTTTAAAGATTTTATTTATTTATTTGAGAGAGAGAATGAGATAGAGAGAGCATGAGGGGGGCGGTCAGATGGAGAAGCAGACTCCCTGCTGAGGAAGGATCCCGATGCGGGACTTGATCCCGGAACTCTGGGATCATGACCTGAGCCGAAGGCAGTCGCTTAACCAACTGAGCCACCCAGGCACGCACTATTCTGAATTCTAACAGTATATATTAGTTTTGCTTGTGTGCTTACTCCTTTATATAGAAGGAGTGAGGCAGTAGGTAGGCTTCTGTGTCTAACTTCTTTCTCTCTGTTATGTTTGTGAGTTTTAGTGGTGTATTTGAGTATAGTTGTAGATCACCAATTTTCATTATTGTGTAGTTTTTCATTATAGGAATATAACACAATTTATATGTACATTCCACTGTGGATGGGGTAATTTCCAGTTTTTGGCAGTTATGAATAATGTTGCCATTATAAAGAGTGCTGTAGATGTCTGTTTGTGATGTATGTATACATTTTTGTTGAGTATATATCTAGGAGTAGAATTGCTTCATTCTAGTGCATCTATACACTCAGTTTTAATAAATACTGACAAGCAGGTTTTCATTTTATACCCTTCAGACAGTGTCTGAGAGTTCCATCTGCTTCCCATCCTTGCCAATACTTGGTATTGAGAGTCTTTCGTTTTAGCCATTTTGGTCAGTGTCAGGTAGCACCTTACAGTGATTTTAGTTTCTATTTCACTTATGACCAATGACATTGAATATTGTTTCCTATGTTTTTAAGCCATTTGGATGTTATCTTTTGTTGAATGTCTGTTCACATCTTGTGCCATTTTTTTTGCTTTTGTTTTGTTTTTTAAAGATTTTATTTATTTATTTGAGAGACAGAGCACAAACAGGGGGAGAGGCAGAGGGAGAGGGAGAAGCAGGCTTTCCAATGAGCAGGGAGCCCGACGCGGGGCTCGATCCCAGGACCCTGGGATCATGACCCGAGCTGAAGGCAGACGCTTAACGACTGAGCCACCCAGGTGCCCCTTGTGCCATTTTCTTATTGATTTGTCTGATATGGTCCTTTATTAGCAGTCAGTTTGAGGGCAGGGCCACTGACAGACCCCCAAGTACAGGGGTTCTACATTTTTGCTTACAAAGCAAGGCATACAGTTTAGATATTGGGCATTAATAGAGAAAAGTTAGTATTTTATTTTTAGTATCAATGAGGGTGATATAAATTACGACCTAGTAGAGGGTCCCTGTTATCCTGGTATAGGCTTGGACTGGAGAAATAACTATTCATAAAGACAACTCCATTCTGATAAGAATAGGTTGAGGCTTAGAAAGGAAACTTCCCATAGGGCTGGACAGCATGAGTTTGGCTGCAAAATATACTCTCTTCCTCTTTTCTTTCCTTCTTTCCTTCTTTCCTTCCTCCCTTCCTCCCTCCCTCCCTCCCTCCCTCCCTTCCTTCCTTCCTTCCTTCCTTCCTTCCTTTCTCCCTTCCTCCCTTCCAAATTATTTGTCTCAGTAATGAAAATTGTCTGCCAAAATGATGATTTTGGCACACATGATATGTAGATATTGAAGTATATTGAGACAAAGGCCTGTGGTTTATTGAGGTTAAAAATGGCATGAAGGTTTGAGGAGATAACCCATTTTGATCCCACACTGCTTCCTGCTCTTAGCCTATAAATGGCTCTTATCCTTTTTATGCTAAATGAATTAACATATGCTAAATATATAAAAGAGTGTTTGGCACCTAGTACTTGCTCAGTATATTTTGATTGTTGTTATTATTATTACCACATCATGTTTCTGCTGTCCCACGTTTTGCTCATGGTCCTTGAAATTGGACATAGTCTGTGAACTTACCTTATATTGTGTAACTTAACCTTCCAGTGCCACTTTGGACAAACTGTAGGAAAGCAGGTGTCTGATGTGTGAGATGATGTGGAGGCCCTCCTTTTCCCTCCCATCTGCTCCTGATCTTGTGCCTTCAGCTCAGGTCATGATCCCAGGGTCCTGGGATCGAGTGCCGCATCCGGCTCCTTGCTCAGTGGGGAGCCTGCTTCTCCCTCTGCCTGCCGTTCCCCTTGCTTGTGTTCACTGTCACTCTCTCTCTGACAAATAAAAAAAAAAATCTTAGAAAAAATAAGTAAATGTTTGGTAGAATTCACTTGTGTAGCTGTCTGATCCTGGACTTTTGTTTGTTGGGAGTTTTTTGATTACTGATTCAATTTCATTCCTGGTAGTTGGTCTGTTCAAATTTTGTATTTCTTCTTGCTTCAGTTTTGGTAGGTTATATGTTTCTAGGAATTTATCCATTTCTTCTAGATTGTCCAGTTTGTTGGCATATAATTTTTCATAATATTCTCTTAAAATCTTTTGTATTTCTGTGATGTCAGTTGTTCATTTCTGATTTTGTTTATTTGAGTCCTCTCTCTTATTTTTTGGATGAGTCTGGCTAGAGGTTTATCTTTCCAAAGCAGCAGCTCCTGGTTTCATTGATCTGTTCTATTGTTTTTTAAGTTTCTTTGTTTATTTCTGCTCTAATCTTTATTATTTCCTTCCTTCTGCTGGTTTGGGGTTTTATTTGTTCTTCTTTTTCAAACTCCTTTAGGTGTAAGGTTAGGTTGTGTATTTGAGATTTTTCTTGCTTCTTGATGTAGGCCTGTATTTCTATGAACTTCCCTCTCAGAACTGCTTTTGCTGCATCCCAAAGATTTTGCACCATTGTTTTTTTCATTTTCATTTGTCTCTGTGTATTTTTTGACTTCTTTTTTGATTTCTTGATTGACCCATTCATTGTTTAGTAGCATGTTATTTAATCTCTGTATATTTGTGCTTGTTCCAGATTTTTTCTTGTGGTTGATTTTTAGTTTCATAGTGTTGTGGTTAAAAAAAGATGCATGGTATAACTTTGATCTTTTTGAATTTGTTGAGACTTGTTTTGTGCCTAATATGTGATCTATTCTGGAGAATGTTCCATGTGCACTTGAAAAGAATGTATATTTTTCTGTTTTAGGATGGAATGTCCTGAATATATCTATTAAATCCATCTGGTCCAGTATGTCATTCAAAGCCATGGTTTCCTTGTTGATTTTCTGTTTAGATGACCTATCCATTGATGTAAGTTGGGTTTTAAGGTCTCCTACTATTATTTATTACTAGCAATTATTTCCTTTATGTTTGTTATTAACTTTTTATGTATTTGGGTGTTCCCATTTGGGGTGCATAAATATTTACAATTGTTATGTCTTCTTGTTGGATTGTTTCCTTCTGACAGTATAGTGTCTTTCTTTGTCTCTTGTCAGTCTTTGTTTTAAAGTCTACTTTGTCTGTTATAAGTATTGTCACTGCAGCTTTCTTTCCACATCCATTTGCATGATAAATATTTCTTCATTCCCTCACTTTCAATCTGCATGTGTCTTTAGGTCTAAAATGAATCTCTTGTAGGCAGCATATAGATGGGTCTTCTTTTTTTATCCATTCTGTCACCCAGTGTCTTTTGATTGAAGCATTTAGTCCATTTACATTCAAAGTGATCACTGACAGGTATGTATTTATTGACATTTTGTTATCTGTTTCATGGGTCTTTAGATCTTTTCCTTTCTACTCTTGTTCTCTTCTCTCACCATAAATTGGCTTTCTTTAGTGATATACTTGGATTCTTTCCTCTTTATTTTTTGCCTATCTATTACTGGTTTTTGATTTGTGGTTACCATTGGTTTGTATGTAACATCTTATGCATATAACAGTCTATATTAGGTTGATGGTTGCTTAAGTTTGAGCCCATTCTTTACTCCTCTTCTTCCCAAGTTTTAGGTATATGATGTCATACTTTATACTCTTATTTTGTGAGTCCCATGACTGATTTTTTTTTTTTTTTTTTTTTTTTGTGAGTAAAGCGGTAGAAGTTTATTAAGTAAAGACACAGAAAAAGCTCTCAAGAGTGAGGGATCCTGACAGGGTTGCCCCCTTGACTGATTTTTGCAGATATACTTAGTTTTATTGCTTTTGTGCTTCCTGCTTTTCTTACTTTTACTAATGATCTTTCCTTTCCACTCAAAGAGTCCCCTTAAACATTTCTTGTAGGGCTGATTCAGTGGTCATGAACACCTTTAACTTGTTTGTCTGGGAAACTATCTTTCCTTCTGTTTTGATTTCCTACCTTTTTAAAAAACCCTACCCCTGGGCACATGTGCTCTACTACTAGGTTGGTAAAAGAAAATTTAGTAATGTTAATTTTTAGGTGTTTTTCCCATAGAAACTCTGATGAGATGGAAACATATTTCATTCACTTATGACAAAACATTGAAAAAAACCTTTTTGTGTGTGTGGGTAAATTGGAAATTTTCTATTTTAAGTTGGACCAAATATTCATTTTGAATTAATGCCAAAAAAACCCAAAACCCAACCCTCACCCAATGGCTACACAAAAGCCAGCTAAATGAGTGTGTAGTCCTTTCTTGCTTGAGGTGTCAGCTGTGTTGGGTTCTGTGACAGAGTTGTGTTCTTGTCCTGCTTTCCACAGTCATACACTCTTTGCACAGTTAGCTGGCAGTGAGGGGAAGAAGGAGGCTACATCCCAAGGAGGGAATGCTAAGCAGGCTACTTACTTCCCAGATTTCACTACAAACTATGTGGTGATATGATTCAGGGTCAACATACCTCTCCAGAACTTGGGAGAAAACCAGGTAGCCTGAAAAAGGGCAATGGGTTGTGATTTGCTCCCATATGATGGATCTCTCATTTTGTCCTGTATGAAGTTAGACCAAGGGACCCATAATTGTGTAGCTTTACAATTGTAGGGATTTTGTGGAGGGGGTGTTGTATACACTGTGGCCCTAATGTATTTTCAAGATGCTCAGAGTCTTAAATGTAATAATTCATTCATATGGCTTGAACATGTCAACATTTGGGAGCCACCCCTCATAAAATGCAAACATCTAGGACACAGTTTTGGATTATTATTTATTTTACAAATTCTAGAAGACAATGCTAGAGCAAGAGATTTATAGTTCTCACTACTGACAGTCCCCAGGTTGACAGGAGGTTTGACTTAAGATTCTTCAACTTTATGATGGTGCAAAAGTGATACCCCTTCAGTAGAAGCTATACTACTTGAATTTTGATATTTTCCCAGGCTGGTGATATGTGGTATGATACTCTTTCATGATGCTGGACAGCAGTAGTGAGCTACATTTCCCAGTCAGTCATGTGATCATGAGGATAAACAACGGATACACTTACAACCATTCTTTCCCCCTATGGCCATTCTGTTTTCCACTTTCAGTATAGTATTCAGTAAATTACATGAGCTGTTTAGCACTTTATTATAATATAGGCTTTGTGTTAGATGATTTTGCCCAACTGTAGGCTCATGTAAATGTTCTGAGCACATTTAAGGTAGGCTAGGCTAAGCTATGATGTTTGGTAGGTTAGGTGTATTAAATGCATTTTTGACTTAATGATATTTTCAACCATGATGGGTTTATCAAGACATCAACTCATCATAAGTTGAGGAATATCTGTGTATCACTCTTTGCAAATTGCACAGGTAGATTAGGAAGGGGCACAACAAAAAGAATCTTCCATCATCTGTTCTTTCATTCATCTAACAAATGTGTTTAGGTACCTACTGCATCCGCAAAGAGGCAGGATGGTCTGAATGATTGTGTGATTGTGAAAGATATGTTTTGTAGTGAGGTTTCAGCCATGGTGATTATATTAAAACTGAGGAAAAAATCATATGGTTCACGGTATGAAGGATCTAAAGATTCTTTATTTGTTTTCAAAGACATTTATTATGTTTAATGTAAGTATTTCAAAGTGCTCAAAGACATCTATAGTTCCTTTAACAGGCAATTGCTTTTAGAAGCAACCAGACTGAAAATCTTGTTTTCCTAGCCTAAGCAGAAAAATGTAACAGTTATATGACAGTTGAAATAAAGGAGACTAGATCCTGGTGAATCAGACTCCATAGGACATCTAGGACATGATGGATCATGTCTATGATGGATCATAACTATACACACATAGTTATGTAATGGAAGATATACTAAAAAGCCTAGGGGGCTTCATGGAGTCACAAACCAGGGTCAGCCAAGCCATTGAAGTAAAGGTGCTAGCCAAATTTGAAAATTAATTTTAAAATGAGGTGGCTACTAGGATGTTTAACTTACATGAGATAAAGAATTTATACATTTAGGTAACAGAAAGCATGTTAGTGTATGTCGAATTTTTTTTTCCTATTTTTTCTTGCATCATTTCTATGTATATGTTACATTTAGCTACTTTAGAATGATAATTCCAAATAATATCTTGAATGAAATATAAAAATTTATTGCATTATATAGTTTGTGTCCTGTCCCCTTCCCCCCAGAATTTTAACCATCAATGCCTATGCTTTCACCGCAGATCTTTAATTACAGGGCATATATTGTTTCAGAAAGCAACTTAAAATAGAGCCATCTAGTGGCAACTAACCTGACTTACAGTCATGTGACTTCAATCAATAGAAGCTGGGGCTAAGGAGTTCGTTCAATTTACTTGATTTTCAGATTACTTGAATATCACAAGAATCTGTATGTTAATATTGTGTTTAAACACTGGAAACATTTACTGTGAAATATGATGTGGGCAAATAAAAGCATAGCTATTGTGTTATACATGAGCTCTCTATAGGCCATTGGGAAATACTTGTTCAGTGTTGTCTATTTTGGAAATATTCATTTCAGTTAAAGGTTATGTACTTAATCACTGCTCTGTTTGAATTTTTTTCCTTTTGATGTAATAAGCCATTCAGCTCAATGAAATTTATTTTTAATTTAAGTAGACAGAGACTTCAAAGAAAAGAGGGTGGGGTTGCAACAGAGTGAGAAAAGATGGCCAAGTTGATACAAAAAGTAGCAAAACAGTGTAGGAAAATATCAACATGTCTTGCACAATCACTGAAAATGTGTCAGTAAGAGTGAAGTCATTGTGAATAGGTACAAAAGTAGCTGAAATAAATCATGTAAGAAAATGTGGTGGAAGTCCTAAACCCAACCTATCTCTTATAGGAAAACATTAAGAGATAAGACCTTTAGTGTCTGAAAATTAGTTCAAATTACAATAAAGCAAAAATATTTCTTGTAGTGGGATATTTTCAGTCATAAAATTTAGCCATCTGGAATTATTTTTAAAAGACTATACCATTAAATCTTTTGAAATAGAGAATTTTCTTTTTAATGGGAAATCTGTATTTGATTGTAAAGATGGAACACTATGTCCTTCACCTGGATATTCTTGAGTTGTAGACGTAACCTATAGTAGAGGCTGGGATTCCAGTAAATTTATTTCAGGCATGAAGGCCTGGAGGAATAAATGCATACATGTGAGTAGAGGAGTGTAAGAATGTGATATCCACTTCTATGATAATGCATTCCACGTAAGTGATACCATCAGACTCCTTGTTTTATTGCTATGATGCTGTGAAGATGGAATAAGTAAATGACTGCTGTAATTAGCTATTGGCAAATCAGACTGTGTAATGAGATGCAAAATAGCTCAGTGGCAAGTTTACACAATAAATGTCTGCCAAAGGACAATATTTTGCTTTTTCACAGGAAAGGGAATCATGTTCCACTCTAAGATAACATGAGCCTATAATACATGGAACAAATTTAAGAGAAGAATCAGAAATTAAAATATAAGTCCCATATATTTTAAAGGGGACTCTGTTCTAATTTTTTTGTTTAGAGGTCTTCAAGAGGTTAGTAAGTGATGGTCAGTGCTGGTATGTTTTCAGCTGAGGTCAACAGTTTGTAAGATAAACCAGAAAGGTGGCATAGGACTTATGAAAACTGATAAGATGAAGATTTGGTCTCTGGTTACAGAGAGAGTGGACTTTTTTTTTTTTTTTTAAAGATTTTATTTATTTATTTGACAGAGAGACAGCGAGAGCAGGAACACAAGCAGGGGGAGTGGGAGAGGGAGAAGCAGGCTTCCCGCTGAGCAGGGAGCCCGATGTGGGACTCAATCCCAGGACCCTGGGATCATGACCTGAGCCGAAGGCAGATGCTTAATGACTGAGCCACCCAGACGCCCTTGAGAGTGGACTTTTTTAGCTGTACCCACAGACAGTGCCTTTCCTCATAGCTCATTGCTGAGATTCTGGCAGGGCTGGAGACTTTTAAAAGGTTGAATGGGGGAATGAAAGGTTGTGAATGAGTTGCTTTTGAAATATTCTCTGATAGAAACCTCTAAAGATTTCATTCATTTTTTCCCCTAGGATCCTCAGCTTTCTCAATGATATTTATAAGACTTTTCATTTTCTATATTATCAGTAACATTAGATATCTGAAACACCTGTGGTGGCTATTGAGAGAATAGGAAGAAGTTGGGGGTGGTATTTTGGGGGATTCACTCATATCTATGGTATATGTGTAAGTGAAGCTGAGCATTTCCCAATGACTGCCTGATTAATATTGGTAATTAATTTTTTCCTTTTTTTAAAAATTGTAATTCCAGTATAGTTAACATACAGTGTTATAGGAGGAGTTAAGATGGCAGAGGAGTAGGGGACCCTAAACTTGTCTCATTCCTTGAACACAGCTAGATAGTTATCAAATCATGTTGAATCCCCAAGAAATCAATCGGAAGTGTGAGAGAACAAAAACTGGCAGTCTATAAGTAGAAAAGTGACCACTTCTTGGAAGGTAGGAGGTGCAGGAGTTGACTTGGAAATATAGCTATGGGTATGGTAGCAGGGAGGGACATCTGTTTGTGGAAGCTACTGCAAAGTATCATAAGCAGCAGAGCACAAAATCTGAACTTTCAGAAGTCTGCTACTGTGGGGGACGTGCCTTAAAGGTGCTCAGGTGGCAAAGCAGGGCAGAGTCCCTGAGTATCTCCTGGTTGCAAGAAGAACAGGTGGTGCCAACGTGCTGCCCTGTTCCTAGGCACAGAGGAGTGTGGAAGCTGGCTGAAAGCAGTGAGTCTTGGTGCCCGGCTTTCTGTTCTGTGACTGCTTTCCTGGGACAGGCCAGCAAATGGCAAAAGTGCAGTGAGACATCTCCCCCCCCCCCCCCACCAGAGGACAATGCACCTCTGCCCCACAGGAGTCCCTAAAATTTGGAGTTTTCAAACTCAGGCATAGGCTTGAGATAAAAAAGCTCAGACACAGGCAGGGTGAACACAGGGTTCTGATGGAAACCGGGGCACAAGAGGGGTGATTGCTCCTCTGTGAGGGCTCCCTGAAGAGTAGGGGTGTGAACTTTAAGCTCCAGGGCTATAGAGTGTGGCACCACTCTTGTTATTAGTTTTTCATTTATTTTCTTATTTTTTCAATCCCTTTTAAAATTTATTATTTAAAAATTTTTATTCATATATATTTTTACATTATATATTATTTTGTTGTTTATTTTATTTATTTTATATTTTTGGATCTAGATTCTTCTAACAAGCAGACCAGAACACACCCAGGATCCAATTTTTTTGTTTGTTTTCTTTGTTTGTTTGTTTTTGTTTGTTTTTTGTTTTCTTTCTTCTTTTCTTTTCTGGGCAAAATGGTAAGACAGGGAAATTCATCCCAAAGAAAGAACAAGAAGTAGAACTCACAGCCAGGGATTTAATCAATACAGATATAAGTAAGGTGTTGGAACTAGAATTTAAAACAACAATTATAAGGTTACTAGCTGGGCTTGAAAAAAGAATAGAAGACCCTAGAGAATCCCTTACTGCAGAGATAAACGAATTAAAATCTAGTCAGGCTGAAATTAAAAATGCTATAACTGAGATGCAAACCCAAATGGATGCTATAAAAACAAGGATGGACGAAACAGAGGAGCAAATCAGAGATACAGAAGATAAAATTATGGAAAATAATGAAGCTGAAAAGAAGAGGGAAAGAAAGTTAATGGATCACAAAGGTAGAATTAGGAAACTCAGTGACTTATTAAAATGTAATAACATTCATATCATAGGAGTCCCAGAAGATGGAGAGAAAAAGGGACAGAAGGCTTATTCAAACAAATTATAGCTGAGAACTTCCCTAATCTGGGGAAGGAAACAGGCATTCAAGTCCAAGATGCACAGAGAATGCCTCTCAAAATCAACAAAAACAGGTCAACACCAAGACACATCATAGTGAAACTTGCAAACAATGATAAAGAGAACTCTGAAAGGAGCTAGGGACAAAAGGTCCTCAATCTACAAGGGTAGATACAAAAGGTTAGCAGCAGATCTGTCCACAGAAACTTGGCAGGCCAGAAGAGAGTGACAGGAAACATTCAATATGCTGAATGGGAAAGATATGCGGCCAAGCATTCTTTATCCAGCAAGGCTGTCATTCGGAATAGAAAGAGAAATAGTTTCCCAAACAAAAAAATAAAGGAGTTCATGACCACTAAACCAGCCCTGCAAGAAATTTTAAGGGGGACTCTGAATGGAGACAAAAAGACTAAAAGCAACAAAGACTAGAAAGGACCAGAGAACATCACCAGAAACACAAACTCTACAGGTAATACAGTGGCAGTAAATTCGTATCTTTCAATAATCACTCTGAATGTAAATGGGTTAAATCCTTCAATCAAAAGACAGAGAGTATCAGAATGGATAAAAACCAAGATCCATCTATATGCCTACAAGAGACTCATTTTAGACTTAACGATCATTGTGGGTCTGTTCAAATTTTCTATTTCTTCCTATTTCAGTTTTGGTAGTTTGTAAGTTTCCAGGAATTTGTCCATGTCTTCCAATTGCCCACTTTGTTGGCATATAATTTTTCATAGTATTCTCTTATAATTGTTTGTATTTCTTTGGTGTTGGTTGTGGTCTTCCCTCTTTCATTTGTGATTTTATCTATTTGGGTCCTTTCTCTTTCCTTATTGATAAGTTTGGCTAGGGGTTCATCAATTTTATTAATTATTTCAAAGAACCAGCTTAGTTTTGTTAATTTGTTTTACTGGGTTTTTTTTGTTTGGTTGTTTGTTTCTATATCCATTATTTCTGTTCTAATCTTTATTATTTCCCTTCTGCTAGCTTTAGGCTTTATTTGCTATTCTTTTTCT
Organism: Mirounga leonina; assembly: GCF_011800145.1. Lineage (NCBI taxonomy): Eukaryota > Metazoa > Chordata > Mammalia > Carnivora > Phocidae > Mirounga > Mirounga leonina. Next base: position 8,076,515 of record NW_023270871.1, read on the forward strand.
AGCTCCTTTAGTGTAAGGTTAGGTTGTATATTTGAGATTTTACTTGCTTCTTGAGGTAGGTCTGTATTGCAATATACTTCCCTCTTAGGATGGCCTTTGCTGCATCCCAAAGGTTTTGTATTGTCGTGTTTTCATTTTCATTTGCTTCCACATATTTTTTTATTTCTTCTTTAATTTCTGGTTAACCCATTCATTCTAACCCATTCATTCATAACCCATTCATTCAGGATGTTCTTTACCTCCATGTATTTGAGATCTTTCAAATTTTCTCTTGTGGTTGAATTCAAGTTTCATAGTGTTGTGGTCTGAAAATATGCATGGTATGATCTCGATCTTTTTGTACTTGTTGGGGGCTGATTTGTGATCCAGTATGTGATCTCTTCTGGAGAATGTTCCATGTGCACTCAAAAAGAATGTATATTCTGCTGCTTTAGGGTGAAATGCTCTGAATATATCTGTTAAGTCCACCCAATCCAATGTATCATTCAAAGCGATTGTTTCCTTGTTGGTTTTCTGCTTAGATGATCTGTCCACTGCTGTAGGTGGGATGTTGAAGTCCCCTACTATTATTGTATTATTGTATTGTATTATTATCAGGGAGTTTTTTTACATTTATTATTTGAACAGACCCACAACCAGCAAAGAAATTGAATCTCCCAGCAAACAAAAGTCCTGGGCCAGATGGCTTCCCAGGATAATTCTACTGGACATTTAAATGTGAATTAATATTTATTATTCTCAAACTGTTTCAAAAAGTAGAAATGGAAGGAAAACTTCCAAACTCATTCTATGAAGCCAGCATTACCTTGATTCCAAAACCAGACAAAGACCCCTAAAAAGGAGAACTACAGGCCAATATCCGTGTTGAACATGGATGCAAAAATTCTTAATAAAATGTTAGCAAATGGAATTCAACAATACATTAAAAGAATCCCTCACCATGATCAAGTGGGATTTATTCCTAGGCTGCAAGAGTGGTTCAGTATTCACAAATTAATCAATGTGATACACCACAATAATAAAAGACAGGATTAGAACCATATGATTCTGTCAATAGATACAGGAAAAGCTTTTGACAAAATACAGCATCCATTCTTGATAAAAAAAGCCTCAACAAAGGAAGGATGGATGGAATAGACCTCAACATCATAAAGGCCATATATGAAAGACACACAACTAATATCTGAGAAAAACTGAGAGCCTTTTTCCTGTGGTTTGGGAAAAGACAAGGATGTCCACTCTCACCATGACTATTTAACATAGTACTGGAAGTCTTAGTCTCAGCGATCAGAAAATAGAAAGAACTAAAAGGCTTCCCAATTGGCAAGGAAGAAGTCAAACTTTCACTATTTGCAGATGACATGATACTGTATGTAGAAAACCTGAAAGATTCAACCAAAAAACTGCCAGAACTAATACAGGCATTCAGCAAAGTTGCAAGATATAAAATCAATGTGCAGAAATCTGCTGCATTTCTATATACCAATAATGAAGCAGCAGAAAAAGAAGTCAGGAAATTGATCCCATTGAAATTGCACCAAAAACAACGATACCTAGGAATAAACCTAACTAAAGAGGTAAAAGATCTGCACTCTGAAAACTAAAGAACACGTATGAAAGAAATGGAAGAGGACACAAAGAAGTGGAAAAGCACTCCATGCTCATGGATTAGAGGAACAAATATTGTTAAAATGTCTATACTACCCAAAGCAATCTACATATTTAATGCAATCCTCATCAAAATACCACCAGCATTTTTCACAGAGTTAGAACAAATAATCCTAAAATCTGTATGGAACCACAAAAGATCTCAAATAGCCCAAGTGATCTTGAAAAAGAAACACAAAACTGGAGGCATCATGATTCTGGATTTCCAGCTGTATTACAAAGCTGTAGTCATCAAGACAGTATGGTACTGGTACAAAAACAGACACATAGATCAATGGAACAGAATAGAAAACCCAGAAATGGACCCACAACTATATGGTCAACTAATCTTTGACAAAGTAGGAAAGAAATTCTGATGGAAAAAAGTATCTTCAACAAATGATGTTGGGAAAAGTGGACAGCCACATGCAGAAGAATGAAACTGGACCACTTTCTTATATGATACACAAAAATAATTTCAAAATGGATGAAAGACCTAAATATGAGACAGAAAACCATCAAAATCCTAGATAAAAACAGAGGCAGAAACTTCTTTGACCTCGGCCATAGCAACTTCTTACTAGACGTGTCATCAGAGGCAAGGGAAACAAAATAAAAAATGAACTATCGGGACTTCATCAAGATAAAAAGCTTCAGCACAGCAAAGGAAACAATCAGTAAAACTCAAAGGCAGCCTATGGAATGGGAGAAGATATCTGCAAATGACATATCTTCTAAAGGGTTAGTATCCAAAATCTGTAAAGAATTTACTAAACTCAACACCCCAAAAACAAATAATCCTGTTATGAAATGGGCAGAAAACACAAATAGACACTTTTCCAAAGAAGACATGCAGATGGCCAACAAACACCTGAAAAGATGCTCAACATCAGTCATCACCATGGAAATACAAATCAAAAGCACAATGAGATTACCACCTCACATCTGTCAGAATGACTAAAATCAAAAAGATAAGAAACAAAATGTATTGGCAAGAATGTGGAGAAAAATGAACCCTCATGCACTCTTGGTAGGAATGCAGACTGGTGCAGTCACTGTACCTGTGGAAACAATATGGAGGTTCCTCAAAAAGTTAAAAATAGAACTTACTCTATGATCCAGCAATTACACTACTAGGTATTTATCCAAAGGTTACAAAAATACAGATTTGAAGGAGTACATGCACCCCTATGTTTATAGCAACATTATCAACAATAGTGAAACTATGGAAAGAGCCCAAATGTCCATTGACTGATGAATGGATAAAGAAGATGTGGTATATATACACAATGGAATATTATTCAGCCATCAAAAATAATGAAATCTTGCCATTTGCAACAATGTGGATGTAACTAGAGTGTATTATGCTAAGTGAAATAAGTCAGAGAAAGACAAATACCACATGATTTCACTCATACGTGGAATTTAAGAAAGAAAACATACGGGAAAGGAGAGAGGGAAACAAACCACAAGAGACTCTTAAGGGTAGACAATAAAGTGAGGATTGATGGAGGGAGGTGGGTGGGAGATGGGCTAGATGGGTGATGGGGATTAAGGAGGGTACTTGTTGTGATGAGCACTGGGTGTTGTATGTAAGTGATGAATCACTGAATTCTATTCCTGAAACCAATATTGCACTGTATGTTAACTAGCTAAAATTTGAATAAAAAACCATGCAGTGTTATATTAGTTTCAGATGTACAGTATAGTGATTCAACAATTTTGTACATAGTGCTCATCAAGTAAGTGTACTCTTTAATCTCCATCACCCGTTTCACCCATCCCTCCACCTACCTTCCCACTGGTGACCATCAGTTTGGTAATTCTTTTTTTTTTTAACTAATTTTTTTTTAAAGATTTTATTTATTTATTTGACAGAGAGAGACACAGCGAGAGAGGGAATACAAGCAGGGGGAGTGGGAGAGGGAGAAGCAGGCTTCCCGCTGAGCAGGGAGCCCGATGTGGGCCTTGATCCCAGGACCTGGAATCATGACCTGAGCCAAAGGCAGACACTTAATGACTGAGCCACCCAGGCGCCCCTTTAACTAATTTTTGATAGTTGTAATTTTAAGCTTGATTTTATTTTTTTATTTTTTAATCCTAAATATTTTGTTAAATGTATTTTAGCATCCCTTAAAATGATTTAAAAGTAGCTTCATTTTTGATGTGATATATTACTGATAGATCCTCCAATATTACACAACATTGTCTCCTTGGAAGAATGTCTAAAACTAAAGATCTTCGAGTGAAGTCTTTGGAAGTAGTACTGAGCTTTAGATAATGCTAACGGAATCCAATTAAACTCTCCTAATACATTTTCTTCTCTCACAGCAGGAACTTCACAATGTGATCTTGGTTAAGGATGAGCACTGGCCCTAAAAGGAGAGGGTTCTATTGAAAGGGTCTATGCACTCTTCCTCTCCTACATTCCCTGAAGAGCCAGCAAAACATATTTTAATTAGGGAAATTTCTGCCACATTTGAAAAATACCCTAAACATAAGATTAGGCATTGTGGCACTATGTATTCAGACTCTATACTGAGAAACAGTAATTAAGCTTGACTTCAAGCTTAACATTTTAAGTTTATCCATGGATAGGAAATGTTTGTAATGCTTTTTCATATTCACCATTCTTATGAAATGTCTATGCATGTTTTAAAGTCATAATATCAAGGAATCTTAAATAATCTTGTCTGACACACTTGGGTGAAAAGGTTAACTAACTTGTCTAAAATCATGCACATAGAAAATATAAATGTTTCTGACTTGAAGAGAAATAGAAAAATAGCCATAAAGTTCCCCAAAAGTTCAACATTTGAGTAATAGTTCTGTCAGAGACTTTGCTTAACATGATTTTAAAACTTTACTCACATATATCCAAATATTATTGACTTAACTTTAAAAGTTTGGTTGTGTGGAAATGAGTCTGATATTTGAGAAACTCAAATATCTTATCTAGGATTAAAACAGTTCCATGAAAAAGAATATGAGACAAAATTAGAAAAGAGACTATTAGGGCTATTTTAGAATGAAATATAAATCTTTTAATAATTATTTAGAAAGTTTAATGCTTCTGATAACATTTCCTTATATGTAAAACTATTTAGACAATGTTATATCTAGATAGTATTCAAAATATATATATATATATTTTTTGGCTGGGTACAGTATACTTTATTGATGGTACATGACAAGGTAGGGCTCCCCAAGCCCTTCCCCTTCTTCAGGGGGTTTGGGATGGAAATGGTGGAGGTTGGGAGATTCTCAGTGTTTTGGGGGATAAGTTGGGGCAGGGACTCCCCAGTAGCTGAGGGCCTCTCTCTTCCTCTTGCTCTCGCTGGGGCTGGTGGTCCAGGGGGCTCTTACTCCTTGGAGGCCATGTGGACCATAAGGTCCACCACCCGGTTGCTGTAGCCAAATTCATTGTCATACCAGGAAGTGAGCCTGACAAAGTGGACGTTGAGAGCAATGCCAGCCCCAGCATCGAAGGTGGAGGAGTGGGTGTCACTGTTAAAGTCTCAGGAGACAACCTGGTCCTCAGTATACCCTAGGATGCCCTTGAGGGGGCCCTCTGATGCCTGCTTCACCACCTTCTTGTTGTTGTATTTGGCAGCTTTCTCCAGGCGGCAGGTCAGATCCACGACGGACACTTTGGGGGTGGGGACACGGAAGGCCATGCCAGCAAGCTTCCCGTTTAGCTCAGGGGATGACCTTGCCCACTGCCTTGGCAGTGCCAGTGGAAGCAGGGATGATGTTCTGGGCAGCCCCTCGGCTGTTGCACCACAGCTTCCCAGAGGGGCCGTCCACCGTCTTCTGGGTGGCAGTGATGGCATGGACGGTGGTCATGAGTCACTCCATGATGCCGAAGTTGTCATGGATGACCTTGGACAGAGGAGCCAAGCAGTTGGTGGTGCAGGAGGCATTGCTGACAATCTTGAGGGAGTTGTCATACTTCTCATGGTTCACACCCATCACCAACATGGGGGCATCGGCAGAAGGAACAGAGATGATGACCCTTTTGGCCCCACCCTTCAAGTGAGCCCCAACCTTCTCCATGGTGGTGAAGACCCCAGTGGACTCCACAACACACTCAGCACCAGCATCACCCCATTTGATGTTGGCGGGATCTCACCCCTGGAAGATGGAGATGGACTTTCCATTGATGACAAGCTTCCCGTTCTCAGCCTTGACTATGCCGTGGAATTTACCATGGGTGGAATCATACTGGAACATGAAGACCATGTAGTTGAGGTCAATGAAGAGGTCATTGATGGGGACAATATCCACTTTGCCAGAGTTAAAAGCAGCCCTGGTGACCAGGGGCCCAATACGGCCAAATCCGTTCACTCCGACCTTCACCATCGTGTCTCGGGGACGCAGCTGGCACTGCACCAGAAGATGCGGCTGTCTGTCGAATGGGGAGGAGCAGAGAGCCTCAAAATATTTTTAAATGTAATATTCTTAAATTCAGTTTTGCTATGAGAAAATCACATCAAAATTCAGAAACAGTGTTGTTGTGGGGGAAAAGCCCATTTTAGATTCTAGGCTTAAAAACTTAAATTATACATTGAGAAATCTATATTACACATTTAAAAATGATTACGATGAAACTATTTATGGCTTTATTATTGTACTAATTTGATATTGCTGCTATAACAAATTGCCACAAACTTAGTGTTGTTACACAAATTCGTTATCCTATAGTTCTGGAGATCAGAAGTTGAAAATGGGTTTCCAGTGAAGGTGTTAGCAGGGTTGTTTCTTCTGGAGGCTCTGGGAAATCATGTTTCTTTGCCATTTCCAGCTTCTAGAGGCTGTCCGCACTTCTTGACTTGTGGTCCCTTCCTTCCTCTTCAAAGCCAGCAATGGCAGGTTAGGCCTTTCAAATCAAATCAGATCACATCAAATCACTGTGAGTCTGACTCTTCTTCCTCTCTTTTCTTGCCTCCTTCCAGGACCCTTCTGATTATATTGAGCCCACCTAAGTAATCCAGGATCATCTTTCTATTTTAAAGTCAGCTAGTTAGCAACCTTAATTCCATCTCCAACCTTAGTTCCCCTCTGCCATGTAAGATAGCATATTTATAGGTTCCAGGGGTTAACATGTAGAGCTCTTTGTGTGTGTGTGTGTTTGGGGGTTCATTATTCTGGCTACCATGATTATTATCAATTTAACTTTTCTAGTTCATGAGACACTATAAATTTCACTTAGGGATCTGAGAGGGTGAAATAGAAAATGAAAATCTGTGTAGAGTTGGGTCAGTTACGAGATTAGAGGCATGTTAAGTAAGAAATACTAATAAGGTAGAAGAGATGAGCTGGGCTGTAGTCTGCTTGTGCTCCTAGGGGCTAACTGGTCTGTTCGATCCATTGGGCTACTGCTAATGTTCACCAATATATTGTAGATCTGAATGCCATCCCAATCAAAGTTCATATTCTTTCTAACTCAGTAATCATAAAAATGCTACCTAAAAATCATATAGTAGTTTTAAAAATGGAAGTAAAATTTTCTTTCATTTTGATAAGTCCCTTATTGATACAGGTGCTAACCCTATTTTCTCCTTAGATCTTGTAGATAAAATGTGAAATGAAAGTTTGCAGTGGTATAATGTCAGTATTTCTTAACCTTGTAATTTGTTACATTTGAGACCCTAGACTTGAATGTTGTCTCTTCTGCTTCTTCTGGCCAACTTGGTTATTTAGCAAATGGACTGAGAGCCCAAGGCTCGACCACATCATAGGAGAGAGGTAGGACTATGGTCACATTTCAGAATGGCATGAGACTTGGTTTTACCAGGGCAGGAGAGAAAGTAGGATTTTAAAAAGAGGTGGAAACAAAAGGAAAAGCAAAAAAGTGAGTAAAAATAAAAATGTAAAGATGTAGCTTATTGGTATATGTCAAGAGAAACAATGGAGCAGGAGAAAAAGTCACAGAAGGAAAATGAAAGTTATGCAGAAAGTGCAGAGAGTTTGAGGAAAAACAGATGTAGGAGGAAAAAAAAAGTACAAACACCCAACATTGGGCAATGCAAGAGAAAGTCCAGTAAAATGGTGGAGAAAATGTGAGCCAGAAGTACAACAAAGGTTAAAATAATGTTTGCTTAGCTTAGCCTTAATAACAGGAAAGGGACTTACCACCTTCTTATAGTTTTCCATCCAAAAACAAAAATTCGTGGCCAGTTCTATAAAGCCTAAGACAACAAAAAAATTTCTACCAACTCAAAAAAACATATAGTAAGTCTTGTCACTTGGAATAGTTTTTTGGAAGTTTATTACATTTATATGTTCAATTACTATGTTAATATGAGAATAGTATTGTTTTTTAAGTGAGTAGAGATGAAAAATTTCTAATATGTGAAAATACCCTGCAATGTACCCTCTGTGCTAAGATATGGACATGTACAGCTTGGCATAGAGCTTGGCCAAGCACATTGATTGAGATGGACTGGAGGCAGTAAGCACCGTCCGCCAGGACAAAGTGGAGATGTTTCCTGCTTGCAGGCACAGAGATGGATTAAATGACATTTTTGAGTCCTTTCTGGTCTTAAAATGACCACTAAAATTACAATCTGGAAACACTCCACTTCCCAGCTGGTGGGCCAATTAGCTATTTTCTGCTTTGAAAATAAAGTGAACTTTCAATTATCTGTACTAATTAGGGCAATGTGGCATGGGATAGATGAACCAAAAGATAGGAAGTCCAAAAATAATTTTGTTTTTATTTGAAGGGGTTTTGTAGTTACATGTAAAGTGGTGCTTAGAAAGTTCTGAATACATGCAACTTTTCAGACAAAATGAGTTCTTTATTATCAGTGACCTTCTCTGTATCTTTATCTTCTTTTAGAGGCTGGTATAGAGTCTTACATATATTCAAAAAATGTTTGACGCAATGAAATTGAAAATGCACCGCCAGACCTGACCATAGAGCTTCCCAACCTTGCATCCTGTTCAGTCCCTCTCCTGCTTCCCGTTTCAAGTGGGAAATGAACTATGTATCCTTGTTCATGGATGGAGCAATGGTGACTAAAAACACAGGAAGCTCCACTACCAGCTTCTCTTCCAGCTTTTTCCATGCCATAGATATCCCTTCTTCAGTGCTTTTCTACTTATCATTTCCCTCTTCTGGAATGTTCTTTCCTTGGATATGCATATGATTTTCTTGCTCACTTTTGTAGGACTCTGTTCACATGTCACTTTCCTTAACCTTCTTATGTAATAGAACTATACACACCCCAGTCATTATCTCCCTCACTGTTTTATCTTCCTCCATAATGATTTATCATCATCTAATTATCTAACATGTTGTTTACTGTTTTTTTTTATTGTCTTCCTCTATACATTAGTATAAGTTCTCTGAGGTCAGGAACTCTATTTTGATCTCCTGTGTGTTTATGGTATCTAGAATAATATATACACATAATGATAATCTATAAGCGTTTGTTGAATAAATTAATTCAAGATCTTTATATATGAAACAGAAGTGAAAAAAGTACCATTTATTAAATATACTAACTGCTTCCCACTTACAGGGAACAGGGTGAATCAATGAGGAGTGCTTCCCATTATCTCCATGTTAAAGCCAAATAAACTGAGTATCAAAAATGATTGAATGAAATTTAGCTGAACTAGAAATTCAAAATCACATTTGTCTGGTTCCTAGGTGCTATACTTATGGTATAAATTTCTCTTATTTTTTTGTAGGCTTTGGAGGGCATGAAACTTCTGCCAAGGGGTTGGAAGAGCAGGGTGGGATAGGGCAGAATGGCCCCAGGGTGGTCTGAGGTAGAACCATGAGAGGAGATTCCTCCTGAAGTAGCAAGGCAAAAGTCATAGCCCAGGACATAGTAGTGTCATCATTCAATAGGCTGACAACAGGGGCAGATATAAAAAGGAAATCTAAGGAAATCAGGTGAGAGCAGGATGCCAAGGGCAAAACAGGACAGTAGTGAGGCTGAAAACAATGCCAAGATATTAGGGGCCAGTTTCTCTGTGCTGATGTGTATGGTCAAAGGTGAATTTGAAGGTGTATGGATGGTGGAGAGCCTGATATAGAACTGTCAAAACATCCCTTTGGAGTATTAGCTCCACATACATTCTGTAACTAGTGATGCAACTGTCTGCCCCTTCTATAAACATATTGTGTCTTCATGCTTTCTCTGCTGGCAGTGGGGGTCTGTGCAACCAGTCTGCCTGTGATTCCTAACGTTCAGAGTGGTGTTGCATCACTTGGTTTCTTATTGTTTGCTCCTTCTGGTTACCTGGCAGGGCTATGTTATGACTAGGCTTTGCCTTTGTGGGCCCCTTCCTCCTTAAAATATTAAAAATTGTATTTTATGACTGTGTTGGTCTAAAGAGGAAAATGTTAATATTATATAGTAAAACATTTTCTTTAAACTGAAAGTGTTTTTCTTCTTCTGATTTTAAAAGGTATTAAAATATTTTTTGTGGGGCCCTAAAAGTATTGTGGGTCCTAGGCACTATGTCTGCAAGTGGCTAATTGATAAGGCAGCCCTGGCTTATGAGCTACCTGCTTGCTTTAAAATATAAAATAATCACATGTGACATCCTTAGTTATAGTAATGCTTGGACATTAGAGTCTCTGATCATGAATAAAACAAATGTACACAGCATTATCCTATTTGGCTACAGTACATCTTTGTCAGTACAGAGTATCTAAAAATACCTAGAGAGGGTCTCTTCGATTCCTTTGGAAAAAGGTGAAATTTCTGGAACTCATGAGATTGTGAAATCCTCTTTTAGTTCTTTTTATGTTCATGGTTCTGTAGTGCCAGCAGCTTAATTGATAATTTCATGCAGGAAAAGTAAGAAACTAAAGCTAAAAGAGGGTTTTATTCCTGGAATATCTGGGAACTACCAAAATATTTAAGAGGAACTTAAGATTTCCTAGAGTTGCTGCAAAAGAGTGGTATAGTTGTAGGAATTACAGTGATGATAATTAATCATCAGCACCGTCTAACGATCATATACTGAGTTCCTACTATGTTTGAAGCACTAAGTACTTAATCTGTTTTTTTTAACAAATAAATCCTAACAGGTGGTTATTATTATTAAGCCCAATTTATGAATGAAGAAATGAGGTTAAGCAACTTTTCATTGTTGATGTGTCACAAAACCAGGACTCAGCTAATTTTGTGTAATGCCAGCAACTTGCTTCTGGCCTCATTCATCTATTTCTTTCCCATGGCTCCTCAGAACTATTGGAGAGTTCGTTGGAATTTTGCTAATTTTTGGATGCAACCATGATGAGAAGGGTGGAAAAAACCCCAATGAGAAGGGGTGTTTTGTCTAGTAGATGCTTGGGAGCCTTGTGAGGACTTGATAAAGTAGTGATGAGTTCATCTGACCTCTCTCCACTAATTGTGGGTTCTCTGAATAAGAGGAGGAAAAAATGTCCCCTTTTCTCTTTTTCTAGACCTACCTCCAAAACCATCTTTCTGTTGAAAAGTGAATTACTTTTCAAATTAATTTTTTGGAGAGTATAACAAGAAATATTTGCCCAAATATATGGACAGTTGTTCTTTAGACAGCATGTATTTAGTGAGGGTCAGTTACTTGCATGATTCTGTGTGAAGTGCCAGGGGAAATCCCTGGGTTGCAATAATGTTATTATGTGCTAAATCTGCACTATTCATTCAATAGGTGTATAATATGAACCACATGTAATTTAAAAATTTCTAGTAATCACAAAAAATAAAGAGAAACAAATGAAATTAATTTACTGATGAGTTTAAACCAGTATGTTATCATTTTGGCATGTAACTAACATGAAAATTATTAATGAGATATTTTACATTCTTTTTTCATACCAAATCTTCAAATTTTAGCATATATTTTACATTCAGAGCACATGATAATCAGAATGCCAGATTTTCATTAGAAGTACTTAATATAAATTTATGTTTCATAAAATTATTCGTTGAAAAAGTAGACTCATGTACGTAGGTTGTTTCAAACATACTTGAAATTTTTCTAATTATTGAATTGAGTATCAGTTTTAAATTTAATTTAAATGAATTAAATTTAAATAACATAAAAAATTTGCTTCCTCAGTTGAAATAGTCACATTTCAAGTGTTCGGCAGTCATTTTTGTACCTGGTGGCCATTGTTTTGGACAATGCATGTCTTAGAAATTCTATATAGCCTATGACTTTTAAGTGAATCCCACTTACAAGGGCTCATTCCATTTGTTGATTGGCAATTTGAACACAAAAGCCATTTTCTTAGTGTATTCAGGGTCCCCACTGTTCCATTCATTTGGTGTAAATCTGTTAGATAATTTTGTCCTATATCATATTTTGTGTCTGCTTAGATAGCAAAAGATAGTTCAAAACAAAAGTAGCTGTACTTCAGCTGTACTCTGAAATTCCACATATGAGTGAGATCATATGATACTTGTCTTTCTCTGACTGACTTATTTCACTTAGCATAATACCCTCTTGTTCCATCCACGTTGTTGCAAATGGCAAGATTTCATTTTTTGATGGCTGCATAATATTCCATTGTATATCTATACCACATCTTCTTTATCCATTCATCTGTTGATGGACATCTAGAAACAAGGCAGAGGATCATAGGGGAAGGGAGGGAAAAATGAAACAAGACGAAACCAGAGAGGGAGACAAACCATAAGAGACTCTTAATCTCAGGAAAGAAACTGAGGGTTGCTGGAGTGGAGGGGGTTGGGAGAGATGGGGTGGCTGGGTGATGGACAGTAGGGAGGGTATGTGCTATGGTGAGCGCTTGAATTATTTAAGACTGATGAATCACAGACCTGTACACCTGAAACAAATAATACATTATATGTTAATAAAAATAAATAAATAAAAATATTAGGTATATTTTGACCTTGTTTGATTCTTCTACATTTCTCCTCTCTTATCTGTCCTTATATTTTCTAGTTTCCACATTTAGAGATAGAATATGGGCAGGATTAGGAATCAGAATAATTTTAGATACTTTCTCTATCATCCTTAAAATCATTGAAATGCCATTGGAAATCTCTAGTTATTAGTAACATAAATATTATCCATAACTAGAAAATGAGATAACTGAAAACATTGTTCTCTTAGCTGTTATTCTTTTGGGCTTTGACAGATGCTATTTTTGGTTTCTTGGAGGTGACGTTACTTTATTTATGGATGTGATTGCCTTTTGATTAATGCTTTTGGTGACTAAAATTCCCTGGATGGTATTCAAGATGGGATTCAGTCAGGGTTGTTGGATGCTGGACATGGAAGGCTGTGGCGGGATGGGACACCAGATATTGGAATGATAATAATTGAATAGTCAATATCAAGGTGCTGTATGGGACATTATATGATGTATAATCCTATATATACACTGGAAAAAAATGTAATGCTTATGGCATGGATAAGCAAACTGGAACTGGAGTATGACTGGTGTGGTTTTCATTAGCTCCATTCATTAGCTCCAGTCAGTCATTGGCCTGACTTTAGTGTCTTACTAGTTTACCCTTAGTTGGGACGATTCTATGTATTTGGAGTGGTCCTAGGATATTTTAGTTGTCCCGTTAGGTTGAGGCTTCCTGAAGTCACCCCAGCTTATTGGAGGAAGGCTAGAAGGACCACATAATTATGTGTCTCTTTTATTTGGGGGTCAGTTAAGATCAAGCACAAATTAAAAGTCTAAGATAAAGGATAAAAGGATCTGATGACTTAGACCACTTAGTCTGAAATTTTGTCTATGAATTTGGGTGGTGCTCTAGGAGCAGATATGGTTGTACCTTGCTGCTTTCTATCTCTTATCTTCTCAAGAAAGGCAAATCTCAGGCTAGTTAACAGAAATTTTTTTCAATTAGAATTGTTAGGAATAGTATTACTGTTCCCACCTCTCACTCTTACCCTACTCCCTGACTATTGACATCACTGTTGTGACCACTGTAAAACTTCCTAAATTCCTCTCTGGAAGCCCCATCTATTTATCTTAAAAGCCTTACCTGGATTTTGTTTTTTCTGGATAAAGATATTTAGTCTCCCCCATAAGTGGAGAGTACTCCTTTTCTTTTTTTTTTTTAAAAAGATTTTATTTATTTATTTATTTGAGAGAGAGAATGTGAGAGAGAGAGCATGAGAGGGGGGAGGGTCAGAGGGAGAAGCAGACTCCCTGCCAAGCAGGGAGCCCGATGCGGGACTCGATCCCGGGACTCCAGGATCATGACCTGAGCCGAAGGCAGTTGCTTAACCAACTGAGCCACCCAGGCGCCCCAAGAGAGTATTCCTTTTCTAAGCACTCCCTTCATAGCTTCAGTGTTCTTGAAGGACTTAGAAGATTGGACTGTTTGGTGCTCTACTGTTTGCACCATTCCCTTCTGCTATGAAGAGTTTTATGTGCCTCAGTTGTTTCATAGTCTATCTTTGTTGATTTTAATGTAATTTTTATATTAATGCATTCCTGTAATAAGAGGCCATAATATGACCCTTATTTTGATTTAATGGAACTGAGCAGATGAAGCCAGAAACATGATGGTGGAATTAACCTTGCTGTCTTTGGACCCTCTCATTATTAAAATGTGAAATTTTAATTTTGTCTTCATGTACATTATCTGAAAGGGATGCTGGCCTAAATACCAGGAAGATATTATTATATAATGTATCTCTGTACAAGTTATTAAAATACTAATATTTCTTAGAGGCTTAAAAAATTAAATTTATTTCATTAAAGAAATGCTGGATAGCAGAATATATGACTGAAGAAATGATGGAAATGTGACTTATGTAATTAAGGAAATAAATGTGAAAAATTACAGTAAGTTTGAGATATGGATACATTAATGACAAAGATACCAAGAATGTGAAATTAAGAAAAAGAGGGAAGGCTAAGTGAGTGGATATTTATGAGGTGTGAGTTTTTCTTAATACCAAATCTTAAGAACGTATTGGAAAAGATTTTGAGCATTACCTAATTCCTGTGAAAGTAATTTCTAATTTAAGGATGCAAAACAGAAAATGCAGATATACTGATTAAAGTACAGAGAAGGGAGTGACAGTTCCATTTTGAGGAAGATTATTCTTCTGAGCTCTGAAACTTTATGCAGGAATTTTATCCAGTTTTAGCTCACTGTGATGGTAAGTTGCTCATGAAATTTCATCTGGGTTTCCATGAAAAGAAGTACTTAACTCTATGAGCTTGGGCAGAGTGGAAATCTCTGTTCTTTATAAATTGAGTAATGGGACAGAGACATTATTGTGGTTTAATTTTACTACATGACCATAACAAGTACTGCTGGGAAAGAAAGATTCTAGTGGAATTGGAGAAACCCACTCTAGTGTTCTCAGCATCTGATAAGCTAATCATCATGGGGGATTTTATCTCAGATGCTAGCAGTGATGCTGACATGTGGAGAAAAGTAATCCGAATTCATAGAATTGCAGATTAAAATGGCAGTGGTCTTTTTGTGTGTAGAAAGTGTGCCAAAATCAATTTGAATCAACTAACACCATCTTTGGCTTGAACATGAGAAGGAATGGCTGCTTAAAGGCTTCTAAGTAGAGCCTTTTAAAAATTGGGTGTTACTGTTTTATAATGGAAAGGGAAAACAGTCCATATATGGCACTGAATATTAGATTGTCCACTGCTTGACATACCAACTTCTTAGAAAAATGGGGGGAAGGACTGAATCAAGAGCAGGTCTCTGAGATATAGAGAATGAGAAATAGAGAGATTTTGAGAATGTCCTGGAGGATAAAGACATGGACAGAGGGATCTGAAATAACACTGTGAGTGGTAGGTCTCCATGAGAGTAAGTGATTCTTTGAAAGATCTACCAGAGGATTACAAACTTACACAAAGGCATTCAAATGAATGATTGATCAGAATGATTTTCCAACTGTTAAAGCAGTGAGCTCAATGGCAATATGGCATACCAGATCCAGATAGAAGGGGACTCTTACGGTAGTTTGTATAGTGTACAAAAAAAAAAATCGAGGAGGTACCAAGGTTGAAAGGATTTATGGGAAAGATTCTTAATATTTGATGACATTAAGAGAAAAGTAAAGAACATCAAAAACTAATGATGTAATGTATGGTGACTAACATAACATAATAAAATTAAATTAAAAAAAAGAAAAGTAAAGAACATTTATTGATCAATAAGGAGTAAAGAGGGCGCCTGGGTGGCTCATTCATTAAGTGTCTGCCTTCGGCTCAGGTCATGATCCCAGGGTCCTGGGATCGAGTCCCACATCGGGCTCCCTGCTCGGCGGGAAGCCTGCTTCTCCCTCTCCCACTCCCCCTGCTTGTGTTCCTGCTCTCGCTATCTCTCTCTCTGTCAAATAAATAAATAAAATCTTTAAAAAAAAATAAGGAGTAAAGATTGAGTCACCCATATCAATAAGAAGTTCTGAGGAATGCCTTGATTTTCTTTGATACATGGAGTTCTAAGAAAATGCCAAAAATTTCAAGGAAACAGACATCATTCAGCATGAGATTTGAGAAAGTTGACTGTATAATTTCTTTATTGTGGTAAAAAAAATACATAAGGTCTACCCAGTTAAGAAATTTTTAAGTGTACATTATAGCATTGATACTATACAGCAGGTGTCTAGAACTTTCTCATTTTGCACAAATGAAACTTTATACCCATTGAACAGCAACTGCTCATTTCCCCCTCCCTCTAGCTTCTGACAAATCTGAAGAGGCATCTACACCCCAATGTTCATAGCAGCAGTATCCACAATAGCCAAACTGTGGAAGGAGCAAAGATGTCCATCGACAGATGAATGGATAAGGAAGATGTGGTATATATATACATACACACAATGCAATATCACTCAGCCATCAGAAAGGATGAATACTTAACACTGACATTGACGTAGATGGCACTGGAGGGTATTATGCTGAGCGAAATAAGTCAATCAGAGAAAGACAATTATCATGTTGTTTCACTCATATGTGGAACATAAGAAACAAGGCAGAGGACCGTTGGGGAAGGGAGGGAAAATTGAATGGGAAATAAAAAATCATTTCACTTTTAGCTTCAATGAATTTGACTACTTTACATACCTCACGTAAGTGGAATCGTACAATATTTATCCTTCTGTGACTGGCTTATTTCACGTAGCATAAAGTCCTCAAGGCCATGTTGTAGCATATGACAGGATTTCCACCTTTTATGGCTGAATTTCTTATTGCCATTGTATACACACATATTCCTTTCTAGGTACATACCATATTTTCTTTATCTATCCATACCTTGATGGCCATTCAGGTGGTTGTAAATAGTGCTGCAGTGTGAATGGTGCTATAGTGAACATGGGTGTACATGTATCCTGATTTCTATTCTTTTGGATGAATATCCAGAAGAGGGATTCCTGGATCATATGATAATTCTATTTTTTTTATTTCTCAAGGGACCTCCATACTGTTCTCTGTAGGAGCTGCACCATAACAGTGCACAAGTGTTTCAATATTTCCATGTCCTCATCAACACTTGTTATTTTCTGCTTTTTGAAAAATAATTATTACATTTTATAATTACCATCCTAACAGGTATGAGATGATATCTCATTGTGCTTTTGATTTGCCTTTCTCTGATTATTAGTTATTTTGAGCATCTTTTCATATACCTGTTGGCCATTTGCATATCTACTTTGGAGAAATAAATATTCCAGTCTTTTGCCCACTTGAAAAAAAGTTTTAATTATTATTATTATTATTATTTTTAAAGATTTTATTTATTTATTTGAGAGAGAGAATGAGATAGAGAGATCATGAGGGTCAGAGGGAGAAGCAGACCCCCCGCTGAGCAGGGAGCCCGATGCGGGACTTGATCCCGGGACTCCAGGATCATGACCTGAGCCGAAGGCAGTCGCTTAACCAACTGAGCCACCCAGGTGCCCCAAAAAGTTTTAATTATTGAAGTATAGTTGATACACAATGTTACATTAGTTTCAGGTGTACAACATTCTGATTCAACAAGTTTATAGGTTATGCTAACTAAGCTCACCACAACTGTGGCTACCATCAGTCACCATATAACACTGTTCTAAAACCATTGACTATATTCCCTATGCTGTACCTTTTATCTTCCTAACTTATTCATTCCATAACTGGAAGACTCTATTTCCCACATCTCTTCACCCATTTTGTCTATTACCCCATCCCATTCCCCTTTGGCAACCATCAGTTTGTTCTCTGTATTTACGATTCTATTTCTGTTTTTTGTTTGTTTATTCATTTGTTTTGCTTTAGATTCCACATAGATGTCATATAGTATTTGTCTTTCTCTGTCTTATTTCACTTAGCATAGTATGCTCTAGGTCCATCCATATTGTCACAAATGGCAAGGTCTCATTCTTTTTTATAGCTGAATAATATCCATATATTTTTGCCCATTTTTAAGTGGGATTATTTGTTTCTTTACTATTGAGTTGTAGGAGTTCCTTATATATTTTGGAAATTAACCCTCTATCAGATATATGGTTTGCAAATATTTTCTTCCATTCCACAGATTGCCTTTTCACTCTATTGATTAGTTCCTTTGCTATGTAAAGACTTTTTAGTTTGATGCTTTCCTTCTTGTCTATCTTTGCTTGTCCGCTGTTGGTGTCATATCCAAGAAATAACTGTCAAGACCAATGTTGTGAAGATTTTCCCCTATGTTTCCTTTTAGGAGTTTTATTGTTTCACATCTTACATTTAAGTTTTTCATCCATTTTTGAGTTGATTTTTGTGTATGGTGTAAGATAAGGGTTCAATTATATTCTTTTGCACAGATATCCAGTTTTACCAAACCATTTATTAGATTATTTTTCCCCCATTGTGACTTCTTGACATCTTTGTTGAAGAACATTTGACTGAATATACATGGACATTTCTGAGCTCTTTATAGTGTTCTATTGGTCTCTGTGTCTGCCCTTATGCTAGTACCATGCTGTTTTGATTACTGTAGCTTTGTAATATTTTGAAATAAAGAAGTGTGATACTTTCAGTTTTGTTCTTTCACAAGATTGTTTTGGCTATTAAGGGTCCCTTGTGATTCCATATGAATTTTAGGATTTTTTTTTATTTCTGGAAAAATATCATTGGGATTTTGGTAGAGATTACATTGAATCTGTAGATCACTTTAGGTATTATGGGCATTTTAACACTATGAAATCTTTCAACCCATTAACACAGGATGTCTTTCCATTTATTTATGTCTTCTTTCATTTCTTTCAGTAATGTTTATAGTTTTCAGTGTACAAGTCCTTCACCACCTTGGTTAACTTTATCCCTAGGTATTTTATATTTTTTTAAAATTAGTTAAGTAATTGATTAATTTATGAGAGAGAGAGCGCATGAGCAGGGGGAGTACAATCCTGAAGATTGTACTGTGTGCACTTGAGAAGAATATATATTCTGGTGCTGCTGGATAGAATGTTCTATATATGTCTTTTAGGTCCATTTGGTCTGCAGTTCTGTTCACGTCCTGTGTTTCCTTACTGATCTTCTGTCTGGGTATTCTATTCATTATTGAAAGTTGGGTATTG
Source organism: Mirounga leonina (assembly GCF_011800145.1). Lineage (NCBI taxonomy): Eukaryota > Metazoa > Chordata > Mammalia > Carnivora > Phocidae > Mirounga > Mirounga leonina. Next base: position 8,095,673 of record NW_023270871.1, read on the forward strand.
GAATCTTCTACTGTATTTGTGTTGCTGTCTATTTCTTCCTTCAGTTCTATCAGCGTTTGCTTTATTTATTTATAATTATTTATATTTAAAGTTTTTATTATTTATTTGAGAGAAAGAGAGCAGAATGAGGAGAACAGAGAGCGGGGGAGGAGGGGCAGAGGGAGAGGGAGAAGCAGGCTCCCGGCTGAGCAGGGAACTTGACACGGGGCTCGATCCCGGGACCCTGGGATCAGGACCCCAGATGAAGGCAGATGTGTAACTGGCTGAGCCACCCAGGCACCCCTGCTTCATATATTTAGGTGGTCTGAATTTGGGTGTGTATATAATTATATTTTTCTGGCGAAATGACATTTTTATTATTATATAATGTCTTCTTTGTCTCTTGTGATGGTTTTGACTTAAGGCCTATTTTGTCTGATATAAGTACAGCTACTTGTGCTTTCTTTTGGCTACCATTTGCATCCAGTCACTTTATCTCTTGCAGACAGCACAGAGTTGGATCTCATTTCTTTAAATCCATTCAGTCCTTTGGTTGGGAAGTTTAATTATTTACATTTAAAGTAATTATTGATAGAGAACATTGAGTTTGTTAATTATTTGTGTCTGTTGTTGTAGCTCTTCTGTTCTTCTCCTTTCAAGCTGTCTTCCTTTGCTTTTGTTGACTTTTGAGGGTGATATACTTTGATTCCATTCTCTTTTTCTTCTGTGTATTTTCTTTGTTTACCATGGGGCTTAACACAAAACACCTTATAGTTATAATAATCCATTTTAAGTTGCTAACAATTTAAGTTCAGTTATGTACAAAATCTCTGTACTACCCCCCACTTTATGTTATTATGTCACAAATCACATATTTTTAAATTGTGTATCTACTAGCATTTTTATAGTTATAATTACTTTTTATACTTTGTCTTTTAACTTCATACCAGAATTAAAAGTGACATGAACCATGATTACAGTATTACGGTATTCTGTATTTGTCTATATGTTTACTTTTTCAGTGAGCTTTATACTTTCATATGTTTTCATGTTGTTTAGCATCTTTTTGTTTCAACTTGAAGGACTCTGTTTAGCAGTTCTTATAAGGCAGGTCTAATGGTCTTTAACTCTCTCAGGTTTTGTTTATCTGTGTAAGTCTTTATCTCTCATTTTTGGTGGAAAGTTTTGCCAGATATAGTATTCTTGGTTAGCATTTTTTTTCTTTCTGTACTTTGAATATATCATCCTTCTCCCTTCTGGCCTCCAAGGTTTCTGCTGAGAAATCCATTGGTAGCCTTAATGGATTTCTCTTGTACATGATTAGTTGCTTTCCTGTTGCTGCTTTCAAAATTCTTTGTTTTTGACTTTTGACAGCTTGATTATAAGTTGTCTCAATGTGGACTTCTTTGAATTCCTGTATTTGAATTTATTGTGCTTCTTAAATTTGGATGTCCATCTTCTTCCCAGATTTGTGAAAATTTCAACCACTATTTCTTTCAATAAGCCTTCTGTCACCTTTCTTTCTTCTCTTTCTGGAACCACTCCCTCCACCCATATAATGTGTATATTCTTTCTCTTGATGTCTCATAAAGACTCTTAGGCTTTTAAGCATTTTTTCCCATTTTTTTGCTCCTCTTTTAGTCTTTTTTCATTTGCTCTAATAATTTGTCTTTGAATTAACTGATTGTTTGGTTTGATCAAGTTTGATATTCAGACCCTCTAGTAAAATTTTCACTTAATTTATTATATTCTTCTGTCCCAAATTTTCTGTTTGTTCTTTTTTTTTTATATTTTCTATCTCTTTGTTGATATTCTCATTGTGTTCATACATCAAGTTCCTGAGCATATTGAACAACTTTATGACAGTTATTTCAATTCTTTGTCAAGTAATTCATATACCTCCATTTCTTTTGGGTCAGTTTTTGGAGATTTATTTTGTGCCTTTGTTTGGGTCATTTCCCCCTGTTTCTTTGTGTTCCTTGTAATTTTGTGTTGGTATCCCTGCATTTGAAAAAAAAGCCACCTCTTCCAATCCTTATGAACTGTTTTCATATAGGGAAATACCATTGCCAACCAGCCTGACCATACATTCTGGGGCCTCTCAAATCTTTTCTGTGGATCTATCTTCTCTGGACTTGTGCATGTAGATTCCTAGAGACTTTTTCCAGTGTGTGTGTGTGTGTGTGTGTTTGCTTTTGTTTTTGTTTTGTTCTCTTGGGTGTCTGTCTGATGTCCCACGGGTTTTCTGGAGAGCAGTACACCACTCAGCTTTTTTTTTTTTTTTTTCCCGTTCTTAGCAGCCTCCAGGTTATCTAGGGTATGCTGGTTAGTACTCTAACCAGATGAGTCAGAAGCCACTCCCTCAGGTAGCCTTCTCAGAAGGTCAGAACATTGTATGTATGGTCCATTCCTCTCTTCTCCCAGGGAGCTCCAAATATGGGGTTCTGTACCAGGGGGAGGGATTATGGTCAGAGAGTACATGAATTTTCCTACTTTAATGTAGTTGGTTTCATATTGGCTTAAGGTGGCTTAGGTTATAAGAGCCTCTTAACTGGTTTGTGTATTTCTCATAAAGAAAATTGGTCTTTGTATTATTGTTGTTGAAGCAGTATTTCTATAAGACGAAGAAGGGTTCAGAGCTTTCTATTCTACCATCTTGCTGATGTCAGCCCCTCTGACTATATAATTTTTAAGGCAATTTTGTTCATTGTAGGTTAAATTCTAGTTAGAGGCTTAGGATGGGCTATTGTATGACAGCATTAAGGCCAGTATTTCATTTGGTAAAACAGAATTCTATTACGAGATGGTAGAATTCAGTTTTCAACATAGCTGTCAGATTCGTGCCTGTATGAGACACTTCTGATATGCATCTTTTTCGCTTCACCTTTGCTTTCAGGCATAGCAGACAATAGCAGACAGTTCTGTGTAAGCTCCAAATTTAAATCACAGTGGTAGCATCTTGTCTCACGTGCATTATGGTTCTTTCATTTTCTGTTCTGTGCTGCACCAGTGCAGCAAACTTCAAGAATGCACAAGCTACGGGGTGCCTAGGTAACTCAGTCAATTAAGTGTCGGTTAAGTATCCGACTCTTGATTTCAGCTCAGGTCGTGATCTCAGGGTCATGAGATTGAGCTCCGCATCGGGCTCCATGCCTGTGGAGCATGCTCAGGATCTCTATCTCCCTCTCTGCCCCGCCCCCACTCTCTCTCTCAAAGGAAAAAAAGAACCATTAAAGAATGCACATGTTGCTCAGAAGTGTGGGAGCATTAACACCCTCATGAGGGCAACCTTAAACCATGAGATACAGGAGACAATAGATAAATGCTTCTAGTCAGTTCTTGGATGGACAATTCTGAGGGCATTTTCTAAGCTTTTTAGAAGTTGCAAAATGGGAAGAAGCTCTGTTGTCCCAGTTATTAGCAGTGACGTTGGATAACGAATCCTTTGGTAATGAATTGGCATTTCCTCATTTTCCCTGGGCCATTAATCCTTGTCCTTGTGATTACTTCTAAACCTATAAAAAATCTTTGTCTTGGACTCTCCTTTTGGGCAGAACTTGGGTAAGACAAGGCCTTTAATCTGTGTCTTATCCCACTTTATCAATGTCACTTCTAAGGATTTTTAAAAAATTATTAAATAATAAGGTAAAGTCCACATTAATCAAGTTCTGCAATCTATCAGCATTCAAGTAGGTAATGAAGAAAGCTATTCTATTCCAGACCTTAAAGGAAAAGACTAATAGCAATGTCCAAGTAGTGGCTAAACTAGGGACAACCCTGAGACAGAAAAAAAATGTTGACATTTGGAGGCCTGAGGGGCTTGGCTGAATATAGTCTGGGAAGATGAAGGAAGGATCTTTTGTGCCTCTTACTGTTACCTATGGGGCTTTTACTTCTAAGGTCAGCTTTGGCTATTTCATAACTCAGGGAGGAAAAGTGACTGATGAATTCATTCACTGTGCAGTGTAGTGACCCTGTCCATCCTAGTTGTCTTAGGAATGTTTGCATTGCAAAAGAGATAAGGGAGAGTGGGTCTTTTGGGGTGACATTTCAGTCACAAGTGAGGGTACTGGTTTTCTCAGAAATTCTTAAGCCACACCACACAGACTACTCTTTTACTTTGTACCAAATGTTGTGCCTATGGCCTGGGTCCAATGGAGAAAAAAACCTATTGTATGATGTTAATTAAAAGATAAATAGACAAAATTAAAATAGGTTTTTGTTTTGTTTTGCAGAAATCCTTAAGTTCTTCAACTCTCCTGAAAATGCCTGAAAAAACATTATCTTAATATAGCCTAGATAAGCTGAGCTATTTAAGGGAAATTGGAAGGAGGTGATAGAGGGCTGAATTTGTGATGATCAGAACAGGCCACTCCTTGATGATATGAGCCCTGGCTGAAGATCCCTCCAGTTATGATGAACAGACTCTGCCATCAGCCTGGGCTTCCAGACTGGGGGCCCCCCAAGGGTGTGACAGAGAGCTGGTTGGTCTGTTTCAGTGACAGAGAAGATCAAGCAATGTTAAGTATTGGTGTTAGAATTCCATTTTTGCGTTCTTTTGGCACTTTCCTAGGATTAATTCCTTGCTTGCCACATAGGCCAACCCAGGAAATTTTATAGCAACACTTTGTGGCAAATTGTTCTAGATTAACTATAGGCATTAGTGGAAGACAATTCTGTTTTTTCTTTCTTTTTCTTTTTATTGTTGTTTTGTAGCATTACTACTTTGGTTAACAGATTCTGATTATGGTTGGAAAAAAAACCCTGATTATTGAAAATTTTCACACTATCCTCTATCTCCATGAAATGTATTGGCTTGACTTTTCAATTCCAGATTTCTAAGGGAGTTACTGGGTAGGTATACGGATTTAGAATTATTTCTTTTGACCTACAAAGAAACTCTGAAGTACTCTCTTATGGCAGCTTTAAAGTGGGTCCAGCAGCTTCAGGTTGCTTTGATTATATGCCTAAATGCATTTATGAATCTGAGTTTATATAGAATGCCAAAGCAATGAAAAATTTAGTTGTAATACTTTAAAATCTTATAAAAATATAAACTTTTATGAGAATAAGTATATCAGGAAAAGCTAAAGGAATGTGGGAAAGTCTGTCTCTTTGATGGCTTAAAATGGATGATTAAATACTATAAAATTTAGTGGAGAAAAATAAAATGGCAAAATGCTTTATTTTCATTCAATTTATACTAAAAATTAAGTAATTTTTTTTTCACTCAACATTCTACTTATTCTAGCTTTTGTAGCTTATTTTTTAAGGATGTAAACCAACGTTTCTTAAAGCATTTATTATATCCGAGGCCCTTTGGTAATTGCCCTTAGATAAATTATTTTATTTTGTATAATCCTCATAACAACCTAGGTAGATTATTATCAAATTTTAAAATGAAAAATAGTAGCTCAATTAATGAAGCTCATGAATCTCATGCAGTTAGCAAGGGCAGAGTGTGGAGACAAATCTTGTTTCCTGTTTTCCAGTCCAGGCTTTTGGAAATATATCATACCTTCCTGAACTAAATTTTAATGTCCAAATACTACACACTACATGCTTCTGAGATTTGAGATTTGTCTGAGGACCTGAGATTTGTTTGAGGACCTCTGTGTATTTGTATACACAGAATAATGGCAGGTAAATGGTGAACATACAGACATGAGTGGAGCGCAGATGGGAAGTTTAACTTGAGCCGTTAAACCCTGTTGAGCACATTAAGCTCCAAGTTACCTTGATGTTGGGGGTGGGATAGATAAAGTATAGATAAACCTGGAAGGAGACAGAGAGACCCAGCTATCTCAGGCTTAAAGCAAAACATGGAGAGAAACGATATTTGGATTGAGGAGATCTAGTGAGAATTTGACAGTTGACTAAAAAGAGGTCTCCAGGAGGCCCCATATGTGCAGAGAAAACACTTCAGAAAGAAGGTAATTTTTGTTTTTTTTTTTAAAGATTTTATTTATTTGAGAGAGAGAGCACGAGAGAGCACAAGCAGGGGGAGGGGTAGAGAGAAAGCAGACTCCCCACTGAGCAGGGAGCCCAGGGGCTTGACCCCAGGACTCTGAGATCATGACCTGAGTCGAAGGCAGACACTTAACTGAGTGAGCCACCCAGGCGCCCCAAGAAGGTAATTTTTTTTTTAAAGATTTTATTTATTTATTTGAGAGAGTGAGAGAAAGAGAGAGAGAGGGAGACAGAGCACGAGATGGGGGAGGGTCAGAGGGAGAAGCAGACTCCCTGCTGAGCAGGGAGCCTGATGTGGGGCTCAATCCCAGGATGCCGGGATCACGACCCGAGCCAAAGGCAGACACCCAACTGACTGAGCCACCCAGGTGCCCCCCAAGAAGGTAATTTTTGAAGCAACGTGGAAACCCTAGAATCCAGCAGTAACAGTGCTCCCCATCAGGAAGAAAACAAAGTATTGTGGAGATTTTGAATACAGGCTAACAACATGCCTGGAGAGATAAATGCAGCAGGTAGGAGGAATGGAAATGGAGAGGGGCAACCAGGTTGAAATGACTGGATTGTTGACTTTGGGACCAGCATGTTGAAGATTAGGACAGAGTTTTAAAAGGCCTAGAAAATACTGAGATACCACTTTATATTCATCAGACAGGCAGAGTTACACCTTTTGAAATTGTCCAATAGGTCTTAGATGGTCTGTTCTCTTTTCTAAATTACTTTTCTCTTTATATTTCAGTTTGGGAAGTTTCTATTCATCTATCTGCAAGGTCACTGACTCTTTCTTTGGCCATGACCAGTCTACTGATGAGCCCATCAGAGATGTTCTTCATTTAACAGTATTTTTGATTTCTTGTGTTTCCTTTGGTTCTTTCTGAGAGTTTCTATCTCTATGCTTACATTACCCATCAGATCTTGCATGTTGCCCATTTTTTCCCATTAAAGCACATAATATAACACAACACAATATAACACAGTTATTTTAAATCCACTGCATGATAATTCCAAAATCTGTTATCATAGCTGGGTTTCATTCTAATGCTTGCTTTACCTCTTTGGGCTGTATTTTTTCTTTCTTTTTAGCATGCCTTATAATTTTTGTTGAAAATGGGCACCATGTATTGGGTAATTGGAACTGAGGTAGATAGGCCTTAATATGAAGTTTTATATTAATCTGTCTAGAAATTAGGCTGTATTTAATGTTTGCTGTACTGTTAGGTACCAGAGGCTTCAGATTCCTTCAATATCCTTATTTTTCTATTCTCTGTTGGCTTTGGGCTTCCCTAAGATCTCCTTCTTAGATAGAGTCTGCATCTTGCAGCTCTTTCAGCTGTAGCCTACTGTTAGTATACTGGAGTCCTGTGGGTGTGAAGGTGAGATGTGGAGGAAGAGAAGTGTGTTATACTATTATGATCAAGTCTCCGATGTTTAACTGGTCTGTGTCCCTGGGCCGTGACCCTTAGAAATACTTTATATCTGCCTTCTAGCCTTAGGTGGGACAGGAAACTACAGGGGCATCTATTATGGGAAATTCCCTCCCTCAGGGAGGATGAAACTCTGATAAAGTCTTTTAAATTCTTTCCCCTTGTCATGTGGGCCTTTGTGATGGAGAATGCTCTGGGCATATTTTATAGTGGATAATTCCACCCTGCCTCCGTTACAGCCATGAGGGGATCTGTCTTGGCTCTTCACTGAGAACCTGATGGTGTTCCAGGAAGTTAAATCCATGAAAATGTGGAGCCTTCTTACGACTCTGGCCTCCAGGAATTTCTCACCCTCATGCTAGTCCATCTTCAGCTTCCAGCACTATTTCAAAATCACCATTTAAGTGTTCCTACCAGTTTATGGTTCCAGTGGCTTCTGTTCTTGATTAGTAGATATTGACTGTGACTCTGGATTTTCCTGTCTCTCCAGATTTTGGGCTTGCAGTTTGCCCTACAACCTCAGTTCTCTAATAAGTCTAAGAAAAGTTATTGAATTTTAGTTTTTCTTTTTCCCCCCCAGCTTTTCTCTTGTAAGGATGAGGCTGACAACCTCCAAGCTCTTTACACATTGGAGCTGAAGCCATTAGTCTTCTCACCACAGACACACTAAAGACAAAGTTTAGAAAGATGGAGAATATCAGGTGGTATGACATTGTATGACCTAAGGAGGTAGGAATTCTTATATGGCACTATAGAGAGTATAAATAGGTACAGAAATTTTGCAGACAACATCACTTTTATTTACTGAAATTAAATCTGCTTCAGCTCTTTGAATCAGCATTGCCACTCCCAGGTATATAACCCTAAAGAAAGGATAGTTTTGAGGATGCTTATTTTGATATGGTTTATAGCAATTGGAAATTATCAATATAGGTACCATCATTGGTGGAATGGATAAATGAAATATCGCAGATATATACAGTGGAATATTGCACAGCAGATAGAGTCACTGGATAGATATTAAAAAGACAGTGTTGAAAAAGTTGAAAGAAAACCGTATCTATAGCATAGCATTCATGTAAATAAAAGAAGAAATATATAAGCAACACTAAAATTTTATAAGCATATATGAATATTTAAGGACATATTTCAAACATATTAGAATTGTTGTCTGTGCAAAGAAAGAAAATGAAAATGGAGATGTGATAAGAAGGAGAAAAATAAAACAAACAAGAGAACAGCCTTGCATGGCTGATAAGGATGATACGCTATGAACTGAAGAACATGATTGACTCAACCCTTTATAGTTGAGTTCTAAAATACCAACCAACCAATCCATCCACCCCCTTCCCCACCGACAAAACTAAGTAAGTACAGAATTGAAGGCAAAATCTAAAATAAATTTAGTGATGTGAAGCTGTAAGGACTATATATTTCTAGATATCAGCAAAACATAATACTAACATATTTATCAAACTTGAATTTGCCTGCGTATTGGCCAAGAATTTATACAGCTTATTTTACACTGTGTGATATGATTGCCAAGTTTAAAACTGTTTAAGAGTGATGAAGAAAATAACTTCCTGTATTTGTTCATTTTAATATTCAGAATATATATAGTGGGCATAAATTTGATAGCCCTAAGCTGGTTCACCTAATCCCACTTTGGCCAAAGGTAGAATTTCCTTTAATGTCACCATTATCCCTTATGGAAGGCAAGTCTGTCATTGTCTATACAAAGGACTTTCATATGTTCTATTAGGCTACTGTTATTCAAAGGAGAATACTAGACAGCTGTGCCCTTCATTGAGCACACTTTCCCATCTCCAAACACTGAGGTGTTGTTATTCCTTTACCTCCAGTTTATGTAGACTCTACATCACTTTCTCTTCTCTTCCCTAGTTGGATTTCCTTAAGAACAGTATAGCTCAACCTGCAATTCCATATATAACTTTTCATTTTGCACAGTCCTTTGCTATTTTTCCACTGTAGGTGACCCTTCTCTTCTGAAGTTGGGTGAAGGAGAGGACCAAGGGTTAGAAGGGGCAGGGTAATGGTGGGAGCAGGTAGGAAGCAAGTTTATACTTGGAACTATCATCTCACACATATCTAAACACAAATATGAAAGGCCTAATGAGGTTTACAAAATGAATGAAATAACTTTGAGGATATGAACTTGGAGGAGCTTACAATCTAGTAGTGTTATTCATTCCCTCAAGCATAGAGTAGACATTTATTGAACACTTACTGTGTCCTAGAGACTGTGCAAGGAACATCGTGCCTGCATTCAAGGAACTCAGTTTGTTGAGGATGTCAGCCATGAACAGAAATAATTTAAGTAGAGCATAATAAATGCTGAATTAGAGGGGAAAAAAAGTATTGTGGAAGTTCCAAGAAAGAATGTCAAACCGTTAATCCTTAGAGGAGGTTGATGGAGGGTGGCATGAGTCAACAGAGGAAAGAATAGGAAAATCAAGGCGGTCATAAATAGATGGAAACTTTTTTTTTTTTGCATTTCATATGATTTCAAATTATTATGTAAAGGGGAAGAACATATGAAGGGCTCATTTAGATGAGTATGCTTTTAAAAGGTATAGCTTATCCAAATGTCATTCATTTATTAATTTATATAACCAATGTGCCAGACACTCTGCACTGTGCTAGACTCTGTAAGTTCAGATTCGAAAAACAAAACAGTTAACTCCCTCCTTCAGAGGGCTCACAGCATATCTAAACTTTACCATTGGTTCAAGGGGTGTTCTATGTATAGCTGTAGGATATTTTTTAGGTAGATAAATTACTGGTTAAAAAAAAAAAGTTAAGTTTCTTAAAGTAGCCGCTATTTTCCAGGCATTCTGCTGTGTGCTTTTCACCAATGTTATCTCATTGCTCTCAGTGTTTTGATGAAATAGATATTATTATTCCCACTTTATAGATGAAAACTTGAAATGCAGCTACAAAGTAATAGAATCAGAAATCTCTGCACCTGGGTCTCTAACTCCAAAACCCGTACGGTATATATTTTTTCTCTGTCAGTCTGCCTCTATTTAGTTATTTAAATAATTGATTATAAAAGTAGGATGTACAGAAACGCATCAATATAAAAACAGAAATCTGCCATATATGACATTCTTGAGGTGTACTGTTCAATAGGGTAGCTGCTAACATGTGGCTCCTGAGCACTTGAAATGTGACTAGTCTGAAATGAGCTGTGCTATAAATGCAAAATACACACCCTATTTCAAGGACTTTGTATGAAAAAATAGAAAATATCTCAATAATTTTTATATTGATTATATATTGAAATGGTAATATTTTGAATATATTTGATTGAAATCTATTATTAAAATTAATTTCACTTTTTTTTTACTATTTTAATGTGAATATTATAAAACTAAAAATCACATGTGTGGCTTGTACCGTATTCCTACTGGATATAACATATTTATTTGACAAATTCCTTGTTTTTTTTAAGATCTTATTTATTTGAGAGGGAGAGAGATTGAGAGAATGAGTGGGAGAAGGGACAGAGGGAGAAGTAGACTCCATTCAGAGCAGGGAGCCAATACGGGACTCGATCCCAGGATCCTGGGGTCATGACCTGAGCCATAGGCAGACGCTTAACCAACTGAGCCATCCAGGCTCTCACAAATTCCTTATTTTTGAACATCAAGGTTATTTTCAGTATTAATTACACAATGAATACTATTGTATTTAACTCTTTATCTGTATCTCCGTTTACTTATTAGGAAAATTCCTAGAAATACTGTAAAGGTTTTCAAGATTTTTAAGACTTTTGGTAATTATTGCCAATTTGCCCTACAGAAAATCTGTACCATTTTATACCCCTAATACCAATGTTTAAGAGTGCTCGTTTTTGAAGATATTTGCAAATGACATATCTGATAAAGGATTAGTATCCAAAATATATAAAGAACTTATACAACTCAACAACAAGAAACAGAATAACCCATTTGAAAAATGGTCATGAGACATGAAAAGATATTTTCCCAAAGAAGACAGGCAGATGGTCAACTGATACATGAAAAGATGCTCAATATCACTCATCATCAGGGAAATGCAAATCAAAATCACAATGAGATATCGCCTCACACCTGTCAGAATGTTTAAAAGCAAAATACAAGAAACAGCAGATGTTGGCAAGGATGTGGAGAAAAAGAAATCCTTGTGCACTATTGGTGGGAATGCAAACTGGTGCAGCCACTCTGGAAAACAGTATGGAGGTTCCTCAAAAAATTATAAATAGAACTACCCTATGGTCCACTAATCACATTACTGGATATTTACTCAAAGAATATGAAAACACTAATTCAAAGGGGTATATGCACTCTTGTGTTTATTGCAGCATTATTTGCAATAGCCAAATTATGGAAGTAGCCCAAGTGTCCATCAATTGATGAATGGATAAAGAAGTGGTATATATGTACAGTGAGATATTACTCAGCCATAAAAAGAATGAAATCTTGCCCTTTGCAACAACGTGGATTGATCTAAAGAGTATATTGCTATGTGAAATAAGTCAGAGAATGACAAACACCATATGATTTCACTCATATGTGGAATTTAAGAAACAAACCAAATGAACAGAGAAAAAAAAGAGACAAACCAAACCAAACAAAAAACACAACCTAGACTCTTACCTATAGAGAGCAAACTGATGGTTACCAGAGAGGAGGTGGGTTGGGGGGATGGGTGAAATAGGTGAAGGGGATTAAGAACACACTTATCATGACTTATCATGATGAGCACCTGAGTAATGTATAGAATTGTTGAATCACTCTATTGAATGCTTGCAACTAATATAACACTTATCTATACTGGAATAAAAGAAGAGTGCTCATTTCTCTCAGTGGTGTATTTCATTTTTGCTAAGGGATTTCACTCAGTTCCAGAGAAACATAATGCTACATAATTTCTTTTGAAAAATGAAGGACTATTCTTTGGAAATAATTTATATTTTCTGAGACTCTTTTAGTCTATGTGAGGTTTAGTTACTCTAAATTATCATGTTGCTTAACATTGTTTTTAAGCTGCATCTTCTAAGTGAATAATGAGTTAACTGTATACTTTTTAGGAGAGCAACCAAATATAATCCCATATAAAGGATTCCATTTGATAGTCACTAAAAAATATTTAGAATAAGAGATTTTTCAGAGATGTATTTTTGGTTTCAAGCAACTGCTTTCTTTTCTTTTTTGTGTCAGGTCTGTTCAGTGGTTAAGTTTTTTTCTCTGTACTTCAGGGCAAAAATGTCAGAAAAATCTCCTTCTGTTACATGCAAAATAAACAGAACTCCACTGGAGTTCATGGGCTGCCTGACTGGTATTTACACCAATTGGTTCAGCAGAACATGCTGTTTCTGTCATATCAAACTTGGGTCAATCTGATAAATATGCACTGTTTCAGTCACTCTGAGTTACTCTAGCCCACATTTCTCGTAGTCAAGACAAGAAGATACATCACAGGTGTGACTTGGCTCTCCCCGCCACTTCTCCTGTTGTTTGCCTGGAGTTCAGGCTTCCCACTTGAGTACTGTGAGCCTCAGTTGGCAAACACCACGTGCTAATGATGTTCCATCTGAACTCAGTCATCACAGGACGGAAAGAGCAAGTGTGTGCCATGCATTATCCTTGTTGGCTATGTTTTCAGTTTGACTGCCTTCATCAGTGTTCTTGTTTATCTGGGACACTTGGAATTAAAACTGTCCTTTTAAGGTAGAGTTAGGCGAAAAGTGACAATCTTTCTAAAACAAAGCACTAGCGACAAAAGGGATTTTTAAAAATAGTGTTGTCACTGCTGTGTGTGTGTGTGTGTGTGTGTGTGATTCCAACCAACTTATAATGGACTCACCTGGTTTGGGGGTTCCTAATGATTTTGTTATGACCAGATGAGATGAACAAATATTTTAAGATACACTTTAGCCAAAATTAAAGTTTGTGATAGTAAACTTTAACAGGGAGCTGAAAACCACATGTGAAAGAAATATTTATTTCTTTAAGTCCCAACCACTGACCGAATATCTAGCACATAAAACAAGGCTGCCATCTTTGTTGCTTACCTAATTTGTGGTCCTTCATAGTCTTGTGACTTATTTCCCTCAGGAATTAATTTTGTTTATCTGGCTATGATTTTTCTCTATGTGCTTTCCTTTCAAATACATGCTGATAACCAAAATCTAGGAGAGAAAAATGTGTACCATGTCTCCTTAGCTATTAGCATAGGAAAAAATAATTGAGGTTATGTGTAGGATAAAATTGGTGTTTATGCAGTAAAGAGCAGAAGGACGGTAGAGTCTAATTAACAAGGAAGAAAACTTTCCATATGCTAGCAGGAGAGAGCTCTTGTCGGTGATGTTGCAAGACTCTTAGAATGGCAGGGCCTCTTATTTTCTCCTTTTGCCTATGGTTGTTAACTAATTACTTCTCCAGTCCAATCTTAGGACATAGCACTTTTCTGGGATGATAAACACTGAAAATGTCTGGCCACAGGAGTCAGTAATATTGGCAAAATCCATAAACACACTAATTTTTATATCCATGCCTATAACAGTTTTTCTTTAGTATGTATGTGGTAGGGCATGAGTGAAAACAGTAGATAATCTTAACAAAGATGGCCGATAAATTTATACTAGCTGTACTGAATTAAGCTTTAATAGGAACAGAAGAAGTGTGATAGCTTAAATCATCTTAAATGGCGTACAGAGTTAAGTGTTTCTATATTAATTAGTAAGATAGAGTAAAGCCTCAAGAAACACTAGAAAATTAGTACAGCACATTAATAAGGACTAGAAAGGTGTAGAATTTCTTCCTATTTCTATGAAAAAAGATACTTTAACAGTAAATACTTTTTGTGTCAATTGATTTATACATTTTATTATATATTTTTAAGATTTTCAGATGCAATTTATAACCTTTGTAATTTTGTCAATATAGGGATACAGAGGGATTTTGAATTGGGGATATGAATTTTTTTTTCTGTATAACAAATGTAGCCTAGGCAAATTTTTGGTTTGGTGACTAGATCTTGCTTTCTAGAAATCAGTGGTTTCTTTTGGCTTATTTTTGTCATCAGCAGTGACTGTTCAAGTCAGTACTTATGAAGTGCCAAATACTCATTTCTTAATGCATACATCAAAAAAAGAATTGTATAAACATCTACCATGCTTAACACTCTCAGTTTCAGTGAGGGATGCAGTTAGAAACAAGTTGTACCTCTGGGGAATTTACAATCTCAAAGAGAGAGAAGACATTACAGGGATTGAATGATACTGAACTAAGTTAAGAGTTAGAGCAGTGGGAGAGTTAATGAGTAGCCTGACCAGGAAAGAGAAAGAAACTGCTGTGGGTTGGGCTAGTCAGAAAGAACAAGTTGGAAATGGAGGCATGATATTCATGAGCAGCTTTGCATAGCTTCCATAATATCTATGAATAATTGATTCTAGAATTCCTCTATTCAGACCCTTTTATTTTACTGATGAGGAAATTGGGGCCCAAAGAACCCAAGAAGCTTGCCTGAGGTGTAGTCAGGCGGTGGCGGACATGGGGCTGGAACCCAGTTTCCCAGACCACTTGTCCAGGGTGCTTCCTGGTGGAGCAATTTAAGAGATGGGCTAGTGGACCAGCTCAGACGTTTGCTGTTAATCTTTCTTTTGTTGTTACCCCTTCTCTTAGATTTTCAAAATTTTAAGTTCAAAGTTTATATTTCTGGTTCACAAGTGCTGTCGTGTTTATTGTGGAAAGATATGATCATTTATGTGCCATTTTGAAACTACTTGAAAGCAGGAAGTTGAACAAAAATAAAAATGGCCACACTAATGCTTCGGCGAAGCTCTATTTTAAAGTAACCTTTTTCCTCTCTTCCGCAGACCTCCCCTCCTCCCTTCTTAGTCTTGTTTCAGACACCTGGTGCCACCCTGAAAATGATGAATGAGGCTGGTGGCAGGTACGCAGTCCTGTCAAAACTGGCTAGATCTTGTATTTCCCTGTGAAACCCCCCAACCCCTTCTTCCCACTGGGCTTGCAGTTTTTTTTTTTTTTTTAAGATTTTTATTTATTTATTTATTTGAGACAGAGAGAATGAGAGAGAGAGAGCACATGAGAGGGGGGAGGGTCAGAGGGAGAAGCAGACTCCCTGCCGAGCAGGGAGCCCAATGCGGGACTCGATCCCGGGACTCCAGGATCATGACCTGAGCCGAAGGCAGTCGCTTAACCAACTGAGCCACCCAGGCGCCCGAGGGCTTGCAGTTTTTGAAGGCCATAGTTTGCTGCACCCTCCTTTGCCCTACAAAGTAATAAAGCTGTTGTTCTTCTTCATCCCAAACTCTGTCTTCACATTATATTTTGGCTCCGAAGCACAGAGGTGGGTTTTTGACAACACCATTTTGCTGTCCTATGAAAGTAGTTTTCATGGAAGGTAGCATGAACTTGCAGTCTAGAGTAGGGATATGTAAGACAAAATGTTTTTGGGTTTGTCATCCCCTACCTTTATCCTTTACCTCTTATGGCGCTAATGACCTCCATTTTCCCCCTCCATAAAGAAATCTTTCAACAGCTCTCATACATGCGTGTGTGTGTGTGTGTGTGTGTGTGTGTTTGACAAAGCCTACCAGGAAAGCAGTGTTTGAGAAGTTCAGTCCAGCTTCCAATCTCAGGCTTTATCTTTGAAATTTTGCACACTGAGTTAAAATATTGCTACATTTGTGGCCTGGGATCATCCCTGCTAATTCCATATGAAACAATGGTGCCAAAGAACTCTTAGAACTCCCCTTGTGAATTTGCTTGGTGAGCAGTTCTGGACTTGGCGTTTTAATCTCTCCATCAGGATCAACGTGATCCTGCGTTAAAGCCAAGGTCAAGTGGGATAAGCAGCTGAACTTTCTCCTTTGTCTTGCGTGCTCGTTGAAACATGTAACCTTTCTAGGCTTGATTTCTGCTTTGGAGGGGAATCTCAAGTCCAAGCAGATGTTTCTTTCCTTCTTTTGAAAACCCCTTTTCATTTTACTAGGCATGGGGTCAAAGAAGCAACTGGGAGTAGATTAGGTAGAAGGTGGAAGGTCAGTATTTTCTTTGTTAATATTGCAAAATAAGAGGTTTTTGTGTTTATTTTTATTTTCTGCCAATTGGGCCACTGAGAGTAAGTTGTTGATTCTGAAGACATAGATTTCCTTCATGGGTCAGCAGTGGCTCTGGACTCCAGGTAAGTGAAGAAGACAGGGCTGCAGCCATATGATCCCTCTTAGTTGGCAGAAAATAATAAACACCTTAAGCAGTGAGCTGCCACCTTTCAAGGCTTTTTCCTCCAATGAATTCAATGTAAATGACTCCCTTCTTCCACAAAATTCTCTATTTTGTTGTTGTTGTTGTTGTTGTTACTAATAAGCTATGAATAAAACAGTAGCTAAGCTTCTGTTCTCCTTCGGATGCAGTCCTATGTTTTCTTAAATGAACCACCATGCACGCATTATCTTTCATTACAAGCGACATTTATGGCCAACTTTATGGCCCCTGTCATTTCACGTGGCTCACTAACAAGTCCCTTAAAATAACTGTCCTATAATGACCTCAAGTGATCGGACTTTGCTTCAGAACAGCGTGTGGGACATTTCATGAGCACAGAATTAAAAACAACAACCACAACAATAAAGAGTGGAGGGCACATATAAAGATTCTAGAATATTATGGTTGGGGAGAGATCCTTGCAAGGACATTGTGAATGGTTGTTAGGTACCATGGCTAAGAATCACTGCCACATTTGGGGAACAAGTAAGTATACCTGAGTTATTGTGTTAATCATTTCTTCTTGTTTTGCCTTGTCTAGGAGCCAAAATTAGCTTTCCATCATTTTGTCATTAACTGGGGAGCACTGCTAATTTTTTGAATGAGTAGATGGTAAAATGTAGGTGCTAGACAAAAGATGGGCTTTATTATTATTATTTTTTAGTTTTATTATGTTATGTTAGTCACCATACAATACATCATCAGTTTTTGATGTGGTGATCCACGATCCACTGTTTTCGTATAACACCCAGTGCTCCATGCAGACGTGCCCTCCTTAATACCCATCACTGGGCTAACCCATCCCCCCTCCCCTCTAAAACCCTGTTTGTTTCTCAGAGTCCATAGTCTCTCATGGTTCATCTCTCCCTCCAATTCCCCCCCCCCCCATTTTTCCCTTCCTTCTCCTAATGTCCTCCATGCTATTCCTTATGTTCCACAAATAAGTGAAACCATATGATAATTGACTTTCTCTGCTTGACTTATTTCACTTAGCATAATCTCCTCCAGTCCCATCCATGTTGATGTAAAAGGTGGGTATTCATCCTTTCTGATGGCTGAGTAATATTCCATTGTATATATGGACCACATCTTCTTTATCTATTCATCTGTTGAAGGGCATCTCGGCTCTTGCCACAGTTTAGCTATTGCAGACATTGCTGCTATGAACATTGGGGTGCATATGGCCCTTCTTTTCACTACATCTGTGTCTTTGGGGTAAATACCCAGTAGTGCAATTGCTGGGTCATAGGGTTTTAAGTCCTCATTGCGCATAGGAAATACTCTTGTCTAAGCCCCAATTCCCTGATTTCTGATTGAATTGGTCTTGTGCTGAGGGGAGAGAAGGAGGCACTGATTTCCTTTTAAAAGGATGGGTTAGCCCGGTGATGGGTATTAAAGAGGGCACGTACTGCATGGAGCACTGGGTGTTATATGCAAACAATGAATCATGGAACACTGCATCAAAAACTAATGATGTAATGTATGGTGATTAACATAACATAATAATAATAAAAAAAAAAGAAAAAAAAAAAAAAGAGAGCCTTAGATTATTCTCATGGACTACAGCTAAGAACCACAGTAGCTAGAGGCCCTAGAGGTTCCTATACCTATTTTAGGGCCTTTCGATGAGCAAATATAAAATCTCTGTTCAGGAAAAAAAAAAAAAAGAAAGGAAAACAGTCATTTCTTTTTCACTATATATTCTATTGCATAGTTACATATTTTTTTTTTAAGATTTTTATTTATTTATTTGAGACAGAGAGAATGAGAGAGAGAGAGAGCACATGAGAGGGGGGAGGGTCAGAGGGAGAAGCAGGCTCCCTGCCGAGCAGGGAGCCCGATGTGGGACTCGATCCAGGGACTCCAGGATCATGACCTGAGCTAAAGGCAGCCGCCCAACCAACTGAGCCACCCAGGCGCCCTGCATGGTTACATATTGAAAAACTTTTGATGAAACTAAAATTAAGCCTATGTTTATTCTTCACAAAAAGTGCATAGTGACATAGATAACTGTTTTCACTGAGACTTTTCTTTTGAGCTAGGATTGCAAGTTATGATGAATTTGTAGAGAATTTTTATAAATGTGAACAAATAAATTCCCTAACCTAATCTGAGTTGCTTCTGTCCTTTACAGTCAAAAGATCCGTGTTCAGATGGAGACAGACAAAATGTTATAGGAACTATTGCAATGTTATTACTTAGGACCTTAGAGGTTCCAAACATCTTTCTCTTGTTTGAGTGTTTTATACTTTTTAAGTGTTTTTGTGTTGAGCATGTAGATGTTTTCTGCTATCATTTAGAATCATGTATTTCTAGCTGGACTATAAGCTCCTTGAAGGTGATTTAATGTCTTTTGATTTTCTTTTTTATACCTTGCAATGTGTAACGTAGTGCTTGGCCCACAGTTAGCACTTAGTAAATACTTCTCAGTTGACTTTTCAGACCAAGAACTAAGAAGAGAATTAAATAGCCACATAACATAAGATGCAGAACTAGCTCAGCACATACTAGTTCAATGTGGCCTTCATAAGGCTGAGGACAATTAAAAAAAAAAAAAAAGAGCTATCCAGAAATCTTATTATAGATCTAAGGACGGACAGACGAAAAGATCTAGAATGAGATAATGAGCTGAACAAGATGCTGAGGAAGTATAAAAAATTCTGATAGGTTCTTATTTAGCTAGTTTTAAGTGCAAACTTTAGAGTCTTTGGCTGCCAAACTTTAGAGTGAAGGCAGTGCAGCTGGTACCAAAAGCCTGGGCTCTGCACTCAGAAATATTCAGGTGTCAAATCCTACCTTTGCCATTCACTAGCAAGATGACCTTTAATAAATTATTTAGTGATTTTCAGAGTCCATTTTATAATGAGGGATTGTTATAATTCAGCTCCTTACATTTATGTAGAAATAACATGGTGTAGTGGAAAGAGTGTATAGCATTCGATGCCCTGGGTTCAAATCCCAACTGTGTCACTGCCTCCTGTTGTCTTATCTGCCAAATATGGGCCATATTTCTGTTGGTCTACCTCTGAAGGGTGCTATCGGCAATAATGACAAGCCAGTGAGAAATTGTAAAGGGCTGCCCAAATGTAATCATAAAAAGAGAGAGCATTCCTATTTTTCTAACTTAGAAAGTCTGTAAATAGAGAGGGCTAGGGCCTAATCATTTCAATTCAGTCCAGCGATGGTAAGCATTCCATTGTAGATGCGATAGAGTAGGTACCATTCAGTGTAGTCTCTTTATCATGGGGTTAGCCCTGGGAATAAACATGAAGCTCAAAAGTATCTTTGGCTGCATAGAAATAGGGATGATAAAAACATCCAGAAAGAATGTTATGATCTTATAAATGACATTGAAATTCTCACTTGGGCATCGTGACCCAGCAAATTATCCCCTTATTTGATGGTAATGACCTACCTCGTGGCTGACATGTTTATAAAGTAAACCCAAAGTAGTTTCCATTTGTTTTTGTTTAGATTGGTTTTTCCATTGTCTTGCCCTGGGTCTAAAGAAAGCCCGCGCATAATAGGAATGGCATGGAGCTATTTTATATATATATATATATATATATATATATATATATATATATATATATATATATATATATTTTTTTTTTTTTTTATAAATTTTTTTTATTCTTATATTAATCCCCATACATTACATCATTAGTTTTCGATGAAGTGTTCCATGATTCATTGTTTGTGCATAACACCCAGTGCTCCATGCAGAATGTGCCCTCCTCAATACCCACCACCAGGCTAACCCATCCTCCCACCCCCCTCCCCTCTAGAACCCTGTTTGTTTTTCAGAGTCCATCGTCTCTCATGGTTTGTCTACCCCTCCGATTTCCCCCGCTTCATTCTTCCCCTCCCGCTACCTTCTTCTTCTTTTTTTTTCCTTAACATATATTGCATTACTTGTTTCAGAGGTACAGATCTGAGATTCAACAGTCTTGCACAATTCACAGCGCTTACCAGAGCACATACCCTCCCCAGTGTCTATCACCCAGTCACCCCATCCCTCCCACCCCACCCCCCACTCCAGCAACCCTCAGTTTGTTTCCTGCGATTAAGAATTCCTCATATCAGTGAGATCATATGATACATGTCTTTCTCTGTTTGACTTATTTCACTCAACATAATACCCTCCAGTTCCATCCACGTCGTTGCAAATGGCAAGATCTCATTCCTTTTGATGGCTGCATAATATTCCATTGTATATATATACCACATCTTCTTTATCCATTCATCTGTCGATGGACATCTTGGCTCTTTCCACAGTTTGGCTATTGTGGACATTGCTGCTATAAACATCAGGGTGCACGTAGCCCTTCGGATCCCTACTTTTGTATCTTTGGGGTAAATACCCAGTAGTGCAATTGCTGGATCATATGGGGTCTTTGTCTGGTTTTGGGATCAAGGTAATGCTGGCCTCATAAAATGAGTTTGGAAGTTTTCCTTCCATTTCTATTTTTTGGAACAGTTTCAGAAGAATAGGTATTAATTCTTCTTTAAATGTTTGGTAGAATTCCCCTGGGAAGCCATCTGGCCCTGGGCTTTTGTTTTTTGGGAGATTTTTGATGACTGCTTCAATTTCCTTAGTGGTTATAGGTCTGTTCAGGTTTTCTATTTCATCCTGGTTCAGTTTTGGTAGTTGATACATCTCTAGGAATGCATCCATTTCTTCCAGGTTATCTAATTTGCTGGCATAGATTTTGAATAGTTGTGTTTTCATTTTCATTGGTTTCCATGTATTTTTTTAATTCTTCTTTAATTACCTGATTGACCCATTCATTCTTCAGTAGGATGCTCTTTAGCCTCCATGTATTTGAGTTCTTTCCGACTTTCCTCTTGTGATTGAGTTCTAGTTTCGAAGCATTGTGGTCTGAAAATAGGCAGGGAATGATCCCAATCTTTTGGTACCAGTTGAGACCTGATTTATGACCTAGGATGTGATCAATTCTGGAGAATGTTCCATGGGCACTAGAGAAGAATGTGTATTCCGTTGCTTTGGGGTGGAATGTTCTGAATATGTCTGTGAAGTCCATTTGGTCCAGTGTGTCATTTAAAGTCTTTATTTCCTTGTTGATCTTTTGCTTAGACGATCTGTCCATTTCAGTGAGGGGGGTGTTAAAGTCCCCCACTATTATTGTATTGTTGTTGATGTGTTTCTTTGCTTTTGTTATTAATTGCCTTATATAATTGGCTGCTCCCATGTTAGGGGCATAGATATTTACAATTGTTAGATCTTCTTGTTGGATAGATCCTTTAAGTAGGATATAATGTCCTTCCTCATCTCTTATTACAGTCTTTGGTTTAAAATCTAATTTGTCTGATAGAAGGATTGCCACCCCAGCTTTCTTTTGGTGTCCATTAGCATGGTAAATGGTTTTTCACCCCCTCACTTTCAATCTGGGGGTGTCTTTGGGTCTAAAATGAGTCTCTTGCAGACAGCATATCGATGGGTCTTGTTTTTTAATCCAGTCTGATAGCCTGTGTCTTTTGATTGGGGCATTTAGCCCATTTACATTCAGGGTAACTATTGAAAGATAGGAATTTAGTGCCATTGTATTGCCTGTAAGGTGACTGTTACCATATATTGTCTGTGTTCCTTTCTGGTCTATGTTGCTTTTATGCTCTCTCTTTGCTTAGAGGACCCCTTTCAAGATTTCCTGTAGGGCTGGTTTTGTGTTTGCAAATTCCTTTAGTTTTTGTTTGTCCTGGAAGCTTTTTATCTCTCCTTCAATTTTCAATGACAGCCTAGCTGGATAGAGTATTCTTGGCTGCATATTTTTCTCATTTAGTGCTCTGAATATATCCTGCCAGTCCTTTCTGGCCTGCCAGGTCTCTGTGGATAGGTCTGTTGCCAATCTAATGTTTCTACCGTTGTAGGTTACATCTCTCTTCTCCCGAGCTGCTTTCAGGATTTTCTCTTTGTCTATGAGACTCGTAAGTTTTACTATTAGATGTCGGGGTGTTGACCTATTTTTATTGATTTTGAGAGGGGTTCTCTGTGCTTCCTGGATTTTCATGCCTGTTTCCTTCCCCAAATTAGGGAAGTTCTCTGCTATAATTTGCTCCAATATATCTTCTGCCCCTCTCTCTCTTTCTTCTTCTTCTGGGATCCCAATTATTCTAATGTTGTTTCATCTTATGGTATCGCTTATCTCTCGAATTCTGCCCTCGTGATCCAGTAGTTGTTTATCTCTCTTTTTCTCAGCTTCTTTATTTTCCATCATTTCATCTTCTATATTACTGATTCTCTCTTCTGCCTCATTTATTCTAGCAGTTAGCACCCCCATTTTTGATTGCACCTCATTAATAGCCTTTTTGATTTCTACTTGGTTGGATTTTAGTTCTTTTATTTCTCCAGAAAGGGTTTCTCTAATAACTTCCATATTTTTTTCAAGCCCAGCTAGTATCTTTAAAGTGATGATTCTGAACTCTAGATCTGACATCGTACTAATGTCCGTATTGAGTAGGTCCCTGGCAGTTGGTACTACCTCTTGTTCTTTTTGTTGAGGTGATTTTTTCCGTCTTGTCATTTTGTGCAGAGGAGAATAGATTAATGAGAGAACAAAATGCTAGCAGAGTAACAACGTCCCCAGAAAATATACTCTAAACAAATCAGAAAAGACCTGAAGCAGTGGGAAAAGAAAGGGAAAGAGAGAAAAAAGAAAAAGAAAAAAAAGAAAAAGATAAAGATAAAAACAAAAACAAACAAAACAAAACAACAACAACAACAACAACAAAACCAGAATGTGATCAAATATGATCAGGCTGGTATATAGATCAGTGCCACACACTAGATTTGGGGTGTATTTTGGTCTTTTAGAAGAAAGTGCCTCCCAAATTTTTAAAGAAAGAAAAACTTATATATGTACAAAAATAAGGGTTGATATGATGAAGAGATGGAATACGATTGTAAAGATGGAAATTATAAAAAATTTTATAAAAGGAATTGATAAGAAGTTGTTTGAAAAAAGAAAGAAGAGGATTTAAAAAAAGAAAAAAGAAAAAAAAAGAGGATGCGATCAGGCAGGGGAATAGAAAACACCATATACTAGAGATTTAGGGTATATTTTAATCTGTTAGAAGAAACTATCTCAAAATTTTAAAGAGAGAACAACTTATATATATATAAGCCAAAAATACGGGTAACTACTATGAAGGGATAGAATATGACTCTAAAAATGAAAAATAAAAATGTTTCTTTTAAAAAAAGGGATTGATAAGATGTTGGTTGAAAAAGGGAAAAAGAAAAACTCAAAAAGAAAAGAAAAAAAGACAGTTAAAAAAAATTAACTTTGAAAGACTAAAGAATCATGGTAAAAAAGCCGTGAATTCTATGTGCAGTATTCCCCCAGCGCTGGAGTTCTGCCGTTCTCATTGATCGGTAAACTTGGTCTTGGCTGGCTGTTCTCGCTGATCTTCTGGGGAGGGGCCTGTTGCCGTGGTTTCCAAATGTCTCTGCCGGAGGCGGAATTGCCCCGCCCTTGCCCCCTCCCGGCTAAGTAATCTGCTCGGGTTTGCTCTCCGGGGCTTTTGTTCCCTGCGAGCTTTCCCTACAGCTTTGGAGGCGGAGTGTGAAAATGGCAGCCTCCCAATCTCCGCCCCAGAGGAGCTGAGAACTCGGGGCCCCGCTCCTCAGTGCGCCCCCAGAGAAAAGCCATCAGTCACTCCTGGCTCCCCAGTCTCCGGCCGCACTCCGTGCTCTCCTGGCCTGTGACCGCGCGTGTCTATCTCTGGCACCCGACCCCGGGTGGAGTCTCCAAACCCAGCAGATCCCTGCGGTGCACTCCCGCGCGGCTCCTCCCGGGGGAGGAAGGTGAGTCTCCCCGGATCTGCCGCTTGTTGGGTCCCTGCTGGAGGAGCAGTGGCCCGACTGGGCCGCGGATCACGGTTTATGGCCACCCCGAGCTGAGAGCCCGCGCCTGGGCTCCGCCTCTGCAGCCGGCTTCCCTGCTCCGATATTGGGAGCTCTGCCGCACTCAGGCACCCCCGGTCTTTCTGTGACCCCGAGGGTCCTGAGACCACACTGTCCCGGAGGGTTCCACCCCCCGCTTAGCCACCAGAGTGACGTCCCTCAGCGGAGCAGACTTTTAAAAGTTCCGATTTTGTGCTCCATGGTTCTATCACTTGCCAGAAGCGGCCGATGGAGGCCCCTCCCCCGCCGTCTATCCTCCCGAATATCGCCTCCGATTCACTTCTCCGCACGTCCTACCTTCCAGAAAGTGGTCGCTTTTCTGTTCAGAGAGTTGTTGCTCTTCTTTTCTTCGATCTCCTGTTGGGTTTGTAGGTGTTCAGAATGGTTTGATCCCTATCCAGCTGAATTCCTGAGAGGAGACGAAATCCAGGTCTCCTACTCCTCTGCCATCTTGCTCCGCCCCCTGGAGCTATTTTAAAAACTGTGGCCAGAGGAGCTCGAGCTGAACTGCCACTGCAGAAATAAACAGTATCTACTTGTATGACTTGACTTGAACAACAGTGGGGCCCACAGAATGTCTCCCACCTGCTACAGGCGTTACGGCCTCTTGTCCTGCATTCTGCATAAATCACCCCCTGATACCTGTTGCCACGTCTACTTCCAATGCCGGGAATGTTTACTTTTCTCCCAGTGCGCAGGTTTGGATACACTTTCTTTCTGGAAATATATCGAAGTCAGTCTCTAGCCTGTGGTCTCGAGTGCAGAAGAGTTAGTCATAGTTTGTCCAACTTCTGAACAATGATATTAAGCTTATGATTTCTGAAATGTTTATGTTAGCTCTCCCCATGCTGTTTACTGTGATTGTTGACACTAACACTCTTTGGTCCAGATGAGAGAACAAGATCAGCGACCGGGATTGTTTTGTGTCGTAAGTTCTCCTTGCAGATGTCCTCAAACTAATGAAAGCCAGAGTGTATTTCTTTCTCTGATCACATGATCAGAAAGCCAAGGTTGTTGGGGACATTCAGTAAACTTTACTTTCCAAGGTTAACAAGTTATTGGGGGAAAGTAATGTGAGGCCTCCTTAGGCATTTTCTGATGGGAATAAGAGGTAGCTGGCTTTCCTGGGTATGTTTCAGTGGCCCCGTCAAAGCCTTGTGTGTGGAAAGGAGCACTGTATTTTAGTAGTGTCTGTTTTGCTATTACTTTTTTTAAAAAATTTTTTTATTCTTATGTTAATCCCCATACGTTACATCATTAGTTTTAGATGTAGTGTTCCATGATTCATTGTTTGTGCATAACACCCAGTGTTCCATGCAGAATGTGCCCTCCTCAATACCCATCACCAGGCTAACCCATCCTCCCACCCCCTGCTATTACTTTTTAAACAGCAAGGGTATGAATCGTTTTGGGTACGTAAAACAAGCATTGGATTCAAGTAGTTTTCATTCAGCGAAAAAGCTGCTTTATTTTCTCAACAATTTTGGCTCTATGGACATGGTTTTGGAGCATACACTGCCTGGTCTTAGAAATATGCATAGAAAGAACCTCGCTTCATTTTTTTGTTTTCATTTGTTTAATATTATACTAATGGACAAGTTGGGCCAACTAAAGAGACAGAAAAAGAGGCAAGTTAAGTGAAGGGTGATTTTAATTAACAAACTCTTTTTAAAGCTGCTGAAATCTGTCCCTTGGATTGGCAATGCTTTACCATTAGAACCAGACAGACCCTGAAAAATCTTGAACTTTCCTTTTACTCAAAGTTTTCAAAAAGTAATTTTTTTAGGAAGAAAGGAGTGATCTTTCAGGAGTTTCCCATATTGCCCTGGAGAGATAGGTATAGTTTAAGTCTTCACTTGAAGAAAAATATGTATAGTTTTAAATCTGTACTTGAAGATATTGTGGACTGCATAGGCTTTATTCCATGATAGAAAACATTAATACTATGGGAACTCGGCAGACAACAAAAACAACTTGCAGCTTGTATACCATGGAAGCTGTATGCTTTGCAACAGGAAGATAATGCAGCAAAGGAATTTGGACAGCAGCTTGGGGTTTGCTATAATGGTGTTTGAAATGCCACTGTCTAAGGATTTTATTCTACTCCACTAAGTGTGGCTCTTTGAACATTTGAATCCTGAAAAAGCCTGCTTGACTCTTTTTATTACCATAGTAATATTAAAGAATATATATAGTCTTTTGTTTAGAACCCTATTTGATATATCTATCTAGCCATTAAGAGTAAAACTTCTTCTCAAAAACATTTTGCTATTGTATTTTAATTTTGAACATATATGGGTTTCTCTGAGCCATATAATGTATGCAGAAAAACATGTATTCACCTGCCCTGTCAGTGAGGCTCATGTCTTCTAAGCTAAATGTTTTCACTTAGGAGAAACTTTGTTAATAATGGTGATAGCAGAAAGATAGCCAACATTTGTTGAGTACTTATTACATGAAAGGAAGAGTGCTATGCACTTTACATGTGGCAAAGAGCGGCTAGTTTTCTCTCATCCTGTTTCCTCTTCTGCCTGGCAACCCAACTAGTACATTTCCGTACTCATTTGTAATTAGGTGTGGCCATGTGAATTAGTTTTTGCCAATGGAATAGTAGTGAGGTGTACCACTTCTAGGTCTAGACCATAAAGTCTTCCCACATGTGATGCTCTGTGCCCTTTCCTTTTCTGCGGGCTTGATGAGGAAAGCATGACAAACTTAGAAGTGATGTGTTAAAAAGGGTGGGGTTACAAGATTTAAAGAGCCTTGGTTCCCATATCCCTGATTGAAGTAGAGTCCTCTGACAATCAAGAAAACCTATATAGGATTGTAGGTGTATGAGAAATAAATTTTAGTCATGTTCAAGTTGTTATAATTTGGTTATTTGTTGTAACAGCTAGTATTACTTTAAT
Organism: Mirounga leonina; assembly: GCF_011800145.1. Lineage (NCBI taxonomy): Eukaryota > Metazoa > Chordata > Mammalia > Carnivora > Phocidae > Mirounga > Mirounga leonina. The sequence continues at coordinate 8,123,172 of NW_023270871.1, forward strand.
GCACATGTATTTACTACTCTGCTCTTTGAGATTAAAATACTATTTTACCCATCTTAAGGATAAGGAACCTGGCTGATAGAGAATGAAAACACACACACACACACACACACACAAAAACAACAATGCCTAAGTGAACAGTTCCTAAATGGTAGAGCTGGGACCTGATCCAGGTTCTCTTTGTAGATGCCTCTTTCTCTAAATATAATGAACAGTAAGAGATAAGCCAATTCTATAAGTTTCAAATCTTATACTTTGCATTATACAGCTCAACCCTTTAGAAAAAACTGTTGGCTCTCAATATATTCCAGTATTCATCAGTCTTTGTCTTTAATGTGTAGTCTGCATTCAGCAAAATTTTTGAGCCGATAATTGGGAATTTTTTTTTTCAAAATTGAGATTTATTTAAGTTATATAGCACTAATATTTTAGATTTAAAAGAAGAGTTAAAAATTATAGCACTTGTGGAGAACCCCGGCTGGCTCAGTTGGAGCATGCGACTCTTGATTTTGGGGTCAAAAGTTCGAGCCCCATGTTGGATTACTTAAAAAAACCATTATATCACTAGATAATATTGCTTATGAAGACTCATGATCAGTATTATCCAATAATACAAATCTATAGTGTACTTTTTCAAATCATTTTTTTTCATTTAAATTGATTAGTTAAAACATTAACAGCAACTGCTTTTGTTACTTTTTAATATTTTACTCAAGTTATTTTCACTGAACTATTCTGTGGTTTTGATCATAGGAAATCCTCATAGTCATTTTAAGTCTGAGGTCTGTATTTTTAGATCCCTGTGTCTCATTGTCATTCAAGAGACTGTGGGCTTTCCCACATCTATCAAGGGACAGCGCTGTAACTGTATCATGTTATTTGGATCATTGGAAAAGATGTTTTGAACTGTTGCCATAATGTATGCACAATCAAGTTAACAAGCACAGTAAATGCATCACAGGATAATATGTCTTTAAATGTAGAGACTTTGCATGCTTATTGAAAAAAAAAAAGGAAGACAGAAGAACCAATTCTGTAAGTACATGCCCAAAGAGAAAAAGTCTACCGGTTAGTAGAAAATGTGAACATCAATTAGATTTAAGGAAAGCATTCTCGAGGCCCAAAACAAGTAGTGAAGTACATGAAGGCATTGAGGAAGCTCACAATTTGTGTAACAAAATGCTTGGAATACCAGAGGAAATACACTTTCCCTCTTGTTTTATAAAATAACATATTTATTCATGGTTAATAACTAAGTATAACATTCCATGCTAAGGACCAAAGTCCTTCATTTTCTTGTTGAAACATTGGAATGGTTTTCCATAATAAAAAATGAAGAAAAAAACCTTGCTTCTCAACAGAATGATGAGTTTGTTTCACTGGAGAGTGTTGTTTGGGAGTTTTCTTTTTATCTAGCTAAATGCTCCCTGCTAATTCTCAATATTACCTGTTACTCTTAACCTCAACACTCTAGGAGTAGAGTCTAGTTTATGGGCAAAACTTCCTAGAGGAACACCAGGTCCTACTCTTTTTGCATATGAAGTTCCATTTAGTCCTGGCAACGCAAGGCTTTCTGGTTCAAAGAGAAGAGTCTTATAAGACTTCTTGGACACCAAATAACTCTTACAAAACAACATTTTGATGAATTAAGTGTAAATGAATCAGAAACATATGGATTAAATTTCCTTTGAAATATGCATGCCTTTTCTGAATTAAGGGGGAAAGCATTTGGCAAAATATATTTTGCTGAACCCAAAACACTAGAATAAAGCTCAAAGTTTTCCTGAACCCCCAAATTATGCTGGAGTCTCTTTTCTTTTAAAATTAATTCATGTTTAGGCTTAATATTGTTTATTTTTTTACATTTGAAAATGGCTTTACTCTGACCTCTAATTCCTTCCTTGGATTTGTGCTTCCCTTTGTTCTCGATAAAACCCCTGACACTCAGAAGTATGCATCCAACTTTTGGTAGAAGAAATGCATTCTGCTTCCCTGAGTGTAATTGTGCAATCTTAATTTTACATCTTACTCAAACTTAAAAGTACTGTGTAAGTTGTCTAGAATTTTCCCCATGCTGTGGTCACTTGGAAAAGGCATGATCCTGAAGGACTTTTGAAGATGCAGAAGAAAGAGATATCAGCTCCCAATTTTGTAGAGGAAAACATAGTGACACCCATTGAGGAAGCTTGTCGTGTGGAAGGAGTAGTTCTATTCCTGTTCTGCTGCTGTCAGAGAAAAGACTACTCCTTTTCCACCTTCCTCATTATGTCCTGATGTTAGAAGAGGAAATGAACACAGTTGGCTTTACTAAATTTTACTATCCTTTCTTCTTCTTTGACTTAATTTACCTCTTTGGGTGGCCTTATGCTAAGGGGGGCAATAGAGGAAATGCTTAATAAATTCACCCTGCTCTGTGCATTGACAGTTAAGATTCTACTTTCCTATTCCCCGAGAATTCTAGAATGGAAGGAATTCTAGAATGGCAGGAATGCAAGACTTCTGACCTCTCCAGTTTGCCCCAGACACGTATTCTTTTCTCTGCTAAACTATAAGGAAACAAGTCTTCTTCATTTTCTCACTTAAGCTAAACTTTCCCCTTTCAGGGCCTTTGCACATGCTGTTCTCTGAGTTTGGAATTCTTCCCTACTTTTCCTTCTCCCAGCCACGCCCATAGCTAATCTGATTCAGCTTTCAAGTCACAGTTCAAATGTCACCACTCCAGAGAGGTCTTTTGTGAACGCTTCTCTCCAGTAGTTCCTTTCTCTTCCAGTTATTTTTTTTTCCTTTTAAGTATTTAAAATCACAATTTGTAATTATTTTAGTTATATGTTTGTTCCCCTATTTCTTTTTCTTCCAAAAAGGCAAGGACTGTATTTGCCTTGTATATATATATGTATTTTTTGTATCTCAATGCCTAGCAAAGTACCTGGCACAGAGCAGGCATTGAATAAGTGTCGAAAGAATGACGTGCAATTTCTGTAACAAACTTGTTACAGAAATAGAATAGAGAGTAGATAGAATGGGTTGAGGGGGTTTACTGGGACATTACTAGTTTGTGTGTGTTGTCCTGGTTTAATGATTAATAGTCTCCTTAACTTTCAGCCATGTCCTGGTTTGGATTATGAATTATATGGTCACTCTAGTTTTTATCTAATATTTTGAATTTTCTTTACTTATTTTATGTAAAGACTGTGTCCCCCGCAGTTGCATGTGGGTATGGGGCTTTGGTTGGATATATCTTAGGAGAACATATGACTGTGTCCATCTGTGATCTGGAAGGCACTTATACTGCCTATAGAGGGAAAAGAATATTGGTTCATCCTATGCAGCCCAGATGAAAGATGGATTTAAAAAAAGGCAATGAAGTTGTGTATTATTTGGCTTCTGAGCTTACATACAGCAATGATCTCAAGTAGATTTTTGATATGAATGTAAGAATAGACAAATCGAGATTGATAACTCAGGCAGGGAAAGGGAAGTCATCATATCATGCACCATCTTAGCTACTGAGGTTATAGAGATGCATAGGGCTTTCTTCTAATCCTTGAGAGGCTGATAATCTGCTTCAGGAAAAGAAATATGCACAAGAAAATGTTAAATAGAGTATGTGCACAAAGTATGAGAAAATGTACTGTAGGACCTTAGAAGTTAGATCCAGAATGTTTGGTGGCCGGGGACTAAGAAGAAAGATCTGTGGTGAAGCAGTCAGAAATTAGGCTAATAAGGTCTGGCTGGGTTGTGAGGAACCTTCTTTGACTGAGAGATGTAACTTGAGCATAGCCTGAAAAGTGTTTGTCCACCATTTGAATAACCCAGAAGTGAATTAACTTAAAAAAATATGAGCATCTAAGATATTGGCTGTTCTATTTTTGAAAATTCCTGATGCAAATACTTGTAAAAAATTGGAAAATTTTGATCTCAATACTTTTTCAAACATTTTCAAGGATGCAACAAATTAAAATTAGTTAACTATGTAAATTTCTAATTTATTTTCATGCAATGCTTTTATTTTATAGATTTGCAATTGCAGGATAAGTTTTAAGAGATCGTTGATTTTTTCTTAAGGGCCGCATTTGGAATTTGGTAAACTGCTACTTGGTTTGTATTTCCCAAAGCGTGTTCCATAGACCATTACTTCTGTGGGATGTTATGGGTATTAGGAGAAAAAGGTGTTCAAGGTCAAATTATTTTAGGAAGTGCTGAGTAAATGAAGTTCAACAGATTTTTTTTTTGGAAGAATTCTCAGCAACTTTAATATGTTAATTTACTTATAATTTTAAGAACAGGATTCAAGATGCAGAATTTCTAGCATTTTTAAAAAAAATTAAGACTTTTTTTAGAGCAGCTTTAGGTTCACAGGAAAATTGAGAGGAAAGTACAGAGATTTCCCATGTACTCCCTGTCCCCCCACATGCACAGCTTACAATTTATGAATCTGCATTGACCCAAAGTCCATAGTTTACATTATGGTTAACTCTTGGTGTTGTATATTCTGTGGGTTTGGACAAATGTGTAATGACATGTACCCATCATTGTGGTATCATACAGAGTATCTTTACTGCCTTAAAAATCCTCCTCTTCTGCCTGTTCATCCCTCCCCCACAAACCCTGGCAACCACTGATCTTTTTACTGCCTCCATAGTTTTGCCTTTTCAGAATGTCATATAGTTGGAATTATATAGTATGGTTTTTGGTCAGCTCTGACAATCTCTGTCTTTCAGTTGGTGCATTTAGACCATTGATGTGTAAAGTGACTGCTGATATAGTTAGATTAATATTTACATACTCATTACTGTTTTTGTTTTTTGCTATTGTTCTATTTTTATTTTCCACTCATTTTCTGCCTTTTGTGGTTTTAAGTGAGCATTTTATATGATTCCATTTTCTTTCCTTTCTTACATATCAGTTACACTTTTTTTTTTTTTACTTTTTAAGTGGTTGCCCTAGAGTTTGCAATATATATTTACAGCCAATTCTAGTTCATTTTCAGATAACACTATACCACTTCATGGGTAATGTGAGTACCTTATAATAACAAAACTATCCTAATTCCTCCCTGTCATCCCTGTATCACTGTTGTCATTCATTTCACTTATATATAAGCCTACCTAAATAAGCATACCTATATAAGCATACATAAGATTTACACATAAGTATGCATAATCAGATACATTGTTAGTATTATTACTTTGAACAAACTGTTACTATTAGATAAGAGTAAGAAAAATAAGTTTTTATTTTACCTAGACTTATTCCTTCTTTGATGTTCTGCCTTAATGTAGAACTTGATTTACGTAAGTTCTTTATTCTCTCTAAAGAACTTTATTTCTTGCAAGTCAAGTCTATTGGCAACAAATTCCTCAATTTTGTTTGTATGAGGAAGTCTTTATTTTTCCTTCTCTTCTGAAAGATAATTTTGCAGGGTACAGAATTCTAGGTTAGTGGCTTTTTTCTCTTAACACCTTAAGCATTTTACTCCTCTCTCTTCTTGCTTGCATGTTTGAAGAAGTCAGATATGATTCTTAGCTTTGTTTCTCTATAAAGTGTTTCTGTCCTCTAGCTTCTTTTAGGATTTTTTATTTTTGATTTTCTGTAGTTTGGAAATGGTATGTCTAGATATAGGGTATTTTGTTTGGGGTTTCTTTTGGCGTTTGTCTTGCTTAGTGTTCTCTGAATTTCATGGATTTGTGATTTGATTTCTGACATTAATTTGGGGGAAATTCTCGGTCACTGTTGCTTCATATATTTATTCTGTTCCTTTCCTCTTCTCTTTTTGGTATTCCCATTACATGTATGTTACATATTTTGTACTTATCCCACACAGTCTTTGGATATTCTATTCTTGCGTTTTTTAGGTTTGTTTTTTTTTTTTTTGGTCTTTGTTCTCTTTGGTTTTTAGTTTTCAAAGATTCTATTGATATATCCTCCAGTGCAGTCTTTATCAGCTGTGTCCAGTCTACTAATGAGCCCATCAAAGGTGTTCTTCATTTCAGCTATGGGGATTTTTAACCCTAGCATTTCTTTTTGGTTCTTTGTTAGGATTTCCATTTCTCTGCTTACATTGCTTATTTTTTCCTGCATGCTGTCTACTTTATCCATTGGAGCCTTAGCACATTAATTATAGTTGTTTTAAATTCCCAGTCTGTAATTCCAGCATCCCTGCCATGTCTGGTCCTGATGCTTGCTTTCTCTCTTCAAATTCTGTTTTTGCCTTTTGGTATGCCTTGTGATTTTTTTCCCTTATAGTCAGACATGCTGTATCAGGTAAAAGGAGCTACTGCAAATAGGCCTTTAATAATGTGATGGAGAAGTGTAGGGGGAGGGAAAGCATTTTCTAGTCCTATGATTAGGTCTCAGTTTTTATCCCATGCTAGACTGTGAACTTTACAAAAGTTTCTCAGTTTTTTTCCCCCTCCCTTAGGTGAGCCAGGATGGCAGAGTGGGCTGGAGTTGGGCATTTTCCTTTTCCCATGTGGAAAGCTAGAGAAAGCTGGAGTTGGGCATTTCCCTTCTCCCAGGGAAGTTAGGCTCTGATAATACCCCCACTGTGGTGCATCTGGGCTCTGGTTAACTGGTTTCCCCTGTGAGTGGCTTTATTAAGAAGACCAGCGTGTGCTCACGTATTTCAGAATGGTTCCTTCTACCCTCCCCTGCTGGAAGCACAAGGGGATTTTTCTCCGGTACTTACTGTGGGGACTTGGTTAAACTCCTGGAGGTAAACATCACAGTGTTGTGGTGCCTCGCTATGATTGGGTCTCCCTGGAGTTTTTTACTCTCTGAGTTGGCCATACTGAGCCACCAGCAATTTGTTGGTTAAACAGGATTTTCCTTTCCTGGCACGGGTTTCTGTGGAGGTTTCTGCTTGCATATTTCTGCTCTGGTAAGTTGTGACTATGTATTTGTCTCTTTGTCTCTCCAATCTTGGGGGCAGTTGGTTTGTTCTGTGTCTTCCCCTCTCTTATGGATCCAAGAAAAGTTGATTTTTTTTTTTTCAGTCTTTTCAGCTTTTTACCTGTTGTTAGGTGGAGTGGTGACTTCCAAGCTCTTTACATGCAGAAGCAGGAACGTTTGTAGCACTTCTTGAAAGAGGGAACTTGTTTTGTTTTTTTTAAGATTTTATTTATTTGCGAGAGAGAGAATGAGAGAGAGCATGAGAGGGAGAAGCAGACTCCCTGCCGAGCAGGGAGCCCGATGCGGGACTCGATCTCAGGACTCCAGGATCATGACCTGAGCCGAAGGCAGTCGCTTAACCGACTGAGCCACTCAGGCGCCCCGAGGGAACTTGTTTTTTAAAAATAAGAAAATAGGAAGCAGATACTGAGATGAAGTTAGGAGGGCAAAAGATTTATCGGTAGCACTCATGAAAGGAAAAGGGGCAAAAGTGGGGCTGCACAATGGGAGCTCTTAGCATGAGGCCGATCTGACAAAGTCTCTGCCAGCCCCATGGGAACTGGGGAGCAAGGATTGCTCACTAGAGGAGTCCCCAGTTGGACAGGCATGGCTGGACCCTTGTACCAGAGGCTTGCTTCATCATTAGTGCATGCCATCCTGAGAACCTTGTGACCTTCTTCTAGAAGTTTTACAGTTTTAATTATAGCTTTTGCATCTAGCCTTTGATCCACTTTGAGTTAGCCTTTGTTTACGGTGTGAGGTAAGGTTGAGATTCTTTATTTTGCATATGGATATTTAATTGTTTCAGTACCATTTGTTGAAATATATGTAGCCATTTGACCTTGCCATTTGTTATATTGATTGCAACACTGGCTTCTGTGGTTAAGTACCCTCACCTAGTCTCTTCTGCATCAGAACCCATCATCTTCATTGCTATCAGTGAACCACATTCTGTTATGGCCTCTCCTACCATCAACTCTGGTCTGTAGAGGAGAGCCATTATGAACTTCTTAATAAACGATGGTGCTCCTCTCATCAGCACATTCCTGATGGCTTTGGTGAATGGTGTGCCCTCTGGGTCTTCTCATGGCATAGAATCCTTGGGTGGGTTGTCAGGCCTTCCATAATATAGCTGTGCCAATGTACCTGACTCCATAAGCCTTTTATTCCTTTTCTATACCATCTGCTATGGTAATGCAGGCTGTTCAGCCTTGCTCAGCATGAGCCATCAGTTTCTCCAGGGTACTAGGAGCCACCCTAACTGCTAATTTATACCATCTCCTAGGGTCCTTGCCAGAGCGTTAATCCTATATCCTAAGACTGTCTCCCTACATCAGTTAATAATAACTCCAGGCCTATGGTGCAGCCTCCTTGGTTAAGCATCCTCAAAATTGAGTCAGTAGATATTATCCATCCCTGTTAATATATGCTGACTGATTCTTGCTTGTCTTTTTGGATATAGTCCCTGTTTCTCAAGCCCAGCTTGCCCTGGCTGTATTATTGCTGCAACTTAATCCTATTTATTGGTGACCTGGCGTAAGAGGAGGTGAGGGCAGATCCTGAGTAGGGGCTCTTGTTGCTTAGCAGGGCAGGGGGGTTCTACAGATTATCCTTACATGAGAAAAGTGCTAAATCTTAATAGGGAGGTCTAGATCACCTTTGTAGGTTCTCAATTTAAGAGTAGTCTAGAGAGAGAATCTTCACAGGCTTCCACGTAGATGGTCACTTCCATTTCATGTGTCTAGGCCTCAGGTTTTCCCACCAGGGTCCTAATCTTGGTATCATCTAGCTCAGCTGAGCATTCAATCTTTTTTGAAATTGGGAGACTCTTTCTATTAAATCCTGAGTTTGGTCTTTAGCTTTTCCTGTTCTCCCACTTCAGGAAAAAAGGAAATAAAGGTCTTTTTATAAAATGCCAAAGAGGCCCTATGGCCTTTCCATTTTGCTTTCAGTTGTTTAGCTGTCTTCACCTTTCATAACCCCTTAGAGGGGTCCATGTAATTTTTTTTTAACTATCAGCTACTTCCACTGGCCTTGCATGTATTGTCCCTCTTCACTTTTCATACCGCTGAATCCTATCACACTGGCCAGAGTGCCCTTTTCTACAAGTACACATTTCCAAAGTTTAGCCGTTGGGAACATGCTTTGAGAAGGGACTACCTGTTCCATGCACACCACCCGGAATGGGCCCTTATTGCCCGCTGGCTGATAAGTTGTCCAGCCCCAGTACATCCTCTTACTGTCTGTGTCTTGGACCATGAATCATCTACTCTGTGACTTGGATTCTCTGAGGAGCAGATGCTGAGCCTGAGTTGAGATGCAAAAGGTTTACTGGGGGTTAACATTTTGAAAGGAAAAGGGAGAAGATGGAATTGGCAGGCAGTCAGCGGGTAGGATTGTGATGCAGATCTGACAAGTCTCTCAGCCCAATGGGAAACCTGGAGCAGAGATTGCTAGGTTTGGAGGAGTCTTGTGTTGTGTACTCTGTGGCTAGGCTCTTTACCATGGTCTTGCTCAGTCATTGGCTGATGGTATCTTGAGAAGGGCATGACCTGGGTGCAAAAACTGAGGCAGACACGAAAGAGCTGACACCCCCTAGGTTGGCAGCTTACTGTACTCGTTGGCACTGGATAAAGAGGTCCTTCTTGAAAGGGAGTCTGAGCGGCACATCTTCATGCTCTAGCAGGATGTGTTGGTGGTCTAGTTTTCTATGGGACACTTTCATCTTGGATTTAAGAAACTAATTCTATTAATTCTACTAATTATAATGGCAGTAAAACAGTTTTGTAATAGAAAAGCACACTTATTGATGAGCATTAGCATAACCTAGCAATATTTAAATGTGTAAGTTTAGGTACAACTACATACTTTATACTTACACTAAATTTCTATTTCCTACTTAAATTTCATACCCGAAATAAAATGGTCTGACTTTCTCCCCCAACTTTGGAACTTAATAAGTCAAGATGCCTAGGTTTATTCATGACTTCTGAAGACCCGCCCCGCCCAAGTGGATGTTTAACAGTGGTGCTTTTTTACTTAGCTTTGTCTCTCCCTTCCTTAAATACTAGAGTAATTCTCTAGATTCTATACAGTACTTCTTCTTCTCTCTGACTTTGTGGAGAGAAATTATAGTTGCTAGGTAATGATTATGGGGTTTTGATCCTAGTCCATGGTAGCTCACCAGGGATCTTCCAGAGGAGAGTGTAGGAAGATGGGAATTGCCTCTCACTCCAACTAGGAGCCTGTAGGGAACTTCTCCTAACTAATCATTCTTTCAGCAGACATTCCTGAACACTTTGCCTCCCTGGCTTTCTCTCCCCAACCCCCCCTTCAATGAAGAGCCTATTTAATGCTAATTAATATTTAAGATATATTTTTTTAATAGACTGTTAAGGTTTGTACTTTTTTTAAATCCTATTTTTAAAGCAATTATAACCTTTCTGGGAAAGAAAACGTTTAAAAGAAATTTAGCATTTTGATTTTGGGATTTGTTTGATTAAAAATTATGATTTTGGAACTTTTGAATTAACATCCTTGTCAACAGGAAAATGCTGAACAAGGAAATAGGGAGCAATTCTGAATTTGGGCAGTGCTTAGAAAGAATAAGTATGAATTATAACATTTTGTTTTTCTTTTTGCACATGGATGTTTTCCAAGACAATAAAAATAATGACTTTATAGCCAAGGTCAGACTTTGGTACCAAACTGAGAATCCTAAATATGGACAGGGATTTTGAAATAGGAATTGAAAATATTAAGAGAACTGGATAGAACAGTGCTGTGTGTTTGAGATAATTTCTACCTTTGAACCTAAATTTAGAACTTCTTATCAGAGGTTATTTATTAGAGCATTGAATTTTGTCAGTGCATCTCTTATATCCTTTTGATTGATATTCATGTCAAAACAGTTATCATCTCATTTTTAAGTTACTTTTAAGATGATTGGAAACAAAATTGGTTATATTTCATACAACCCTACTAAAAAAAGTGATATTTATATATATACTTGTCTTATCGCTAAGGAAAATAAAAAACAGGTTAAGGTACTGTACCAAAGAATTTATAGGAAAATTAGGATTAAATAGTCTTAATTCCCCAGTTTCTCTTTTTCCAAATAACCGCACTGTGTTTTAGAGTTCTCATTATATTTTCATTATTTTCTTTCTAATTTTTGTTCAACAACTTCTATGGCAAATGTGTTTTTTTTAATTAATAATTTATCTTTAAAGATTTTATTTATTTGAGAGAGAGTGTGTGTGCTGGAGAGAGTGTGGGGGGCTGTTGGGGGTTGGGGGCAGCGAGGGGCAGAGGCAGATGGGGAGGGAGAGGGACAAGCAGACTCCACGCTGAGCTTGGAGCCCCAGGCGGGGTTTAATCTCAGGACCCTGAGATCATGACCTGAGCTTAAATCAAGAGTTAGCTCCCTAACCAGCTGAGCCACCCAGGTGCCCCTACTCAATGTAATTTTAAGTATAAGATGGGAGTTATTAACTAGTGGTGGCTTGCTAGAGAGTACACATTTAACTTATGTTTATTAAAAGCCTCTATTGACCTATTTAGAATTTGTGTAAAAATCACAGTGCTATATAAATTCTAACTCTAATTCTTACCTTAACTCTAACCTTAAGATAATCCTTAATACGATGTATTGAAAATGTATTTTAATCATGTAAGTATTGACCTTTAGATACATAAAACTTGATTTACTTTTCTCACACTTAAGAGTGATCTAAATTATGGAATTCTACCTACCAGACCTTAGAAAAGGGGAAGAGCTCTAGGAGATTTTGGGGAATTCACAGTTTTCATTTTTATCAGAGTTTTCTATTTATCAAGGGAAACTGTCATGCTTTTCTTAGTATCCAAACAATTACCTTAATTCTGGATTTCTTTTTCTTTTTTTAAAGAATTATTTATTTTAGAGAGCGAGAGATTGTGTGTAAGCACAGGGTGGTGGGGGATAGAGGGGTAGAGGGAGAGAGTCCCAAGCAGACTCCGTGCTGAGTGTGGAGCCTGATGTGGGGCTCGATCCCATGACCCCGAGATCACGACCTGAGCCAAAACCAAGAGTCAGATGCTCGACTGGACTGTACTACCCAGGTGCCCCAATGCTGGATTTCTTAAAGCCGTTATAGAGACTGGTGTTTTCTGAAGTTTTTGTGAGAACATATAATCTCTTAGGATATGAAGAAAAGCAAGTAAGCATTTGTCATTGCAGCTGTATTTTCAGAAAGATAATCTATGCCGTGGTAACTTTTATTTTCTAAAGAAGCCTTGATTAATATTTGATAAATGAACGGGTTATTAGTGATCAATTTCTCCATATTTTCCTGCAAATTAAGGACAAAACATAGATAACTCCTTTCCGAATGCCTCTGGCCTATAGATATAAGCTGACTTGGTTAATTTTCTTACTGTTTTATTAAAAGGAAATGCAGTATTTTGGGCAGGGTAGTGGAAGCTTCTTTTTGTTAGTACCTTTTCTGTTTTGCTTTCTTGTTAGGGTCTATGAAGCACTTCACAAGTTGTAAGCTTGTCAGTAAACCAAAGACCGAGGAGATGTATATCGTCTTTGAGATTGTACCTAAAATTTTACATGGGTGATAAGAGTATTTCTGATGCCCAATTTATAGCTGAACTTTGATGAATCACAAAACTCATAGCTTTTCACCCTTGGTGGCTAAGGGCTTCCTTAATTATTTGTGTGATGGTTAAATCTGGGGCTACTAAGTTTCTAGGAGAAATGATACAATGTGTAAGAGAATGGAACAAACTGAGTTTACTCAGTATTTATTTAAATATTTCTGTAATTTGGGGATGGAGCCTATTTAAGTATATATAAACCATCTTCAAAGAATCAGTTTTTAAAAGTCTGTTTTCCCCACTGAGTATTTCTTAATGAATAAGACTATCAGAAACAACCAATTTAAATGGCTCTGTGGTGACGCTGTTGCAAGGAAGCTTTTAATGACTAAAGTGAAAGTATTTTTTTTTTTGTAGAAACCATCTTGTTTTTCAGTAAAACACAAATGCGGTTTTTGCACAAATTATCACTATCCAATAAAACACAAGTATGATTCAATTTTATGTATTTGTGAAGTGGTAATTGATAAACTTTTCCTCTAATCTTGGACATATAAGAAAAGAGAAAAGCAGGTTTTATAAGACCCTGTAATAAACAGGATTTTAAATGGTTAGCAGTATGTGTGGTATGTTTAAATTAAAATCTTGAAATAAAGACTTACTATTAACTATTAGTATTTTTACTTAGTGACATTTAATACTGCTGTATTAGGTGCCAGTGTGTTTATAAAATCTAACTTGAACCATAACAAATACAAAACACTTCGGATTTATCTTAACTGCTCATATCATTTAAGATGTTGTCTCATAAAGTAGATTGTATTTTGTGATTTATAAGTTCTTTCTCCTTAATATAAAATTGATTGTATAATTCAATATACATGAAACATGTTGCATTCATTCAAAAACATTTTCTAATCTCTTTCTGCTTAGTAAGATCTCTGTAAATATTTATGAGTTTGCCCTTTAAAACAAAACAAAAAAGAACTTTTAAAATTCAAAGCAAAACACAACAAAAGAAACAAATTAGGAAAGTATTTTTTTTCTTGGCAAGAGAGCTTTTTGTGAATATTTGGCTTAGGATGCTATTGAAAGTTGCGACATTTTATTCTTCTGGGGCAAGGGCTTCCCTCTTCCTCCCTCCAAAGTAATTCTGGGTGCCGGGTTCTCTATTTTAATGCAATGGTGACAGCACATCTTTATGGTGACCAGTTATTGACAGAAAACATCTTTAAGGTAAAGTGTGACTGTTGTGCTTGCAAATCTGTTTCCATTCTGTACATTTTATCGACCACAGCAGTCTCTTTGACACTATCTCTCAAATTTCCTACATGCTTTCGATGTTGTCCCACTTCCAGAGTGTTCCTGTAGTTCCTGAGAGTGTTGACTGTTACCCTCTTGCGAGATGTGTTTCTTCCATCAAATGCTAGAACACAGAGAAATTCATAATTACCATTCACTCACCCTATCAACCCCCCAAGATCCGAATTCTTACCTAACTGGATATACCCAGTGTCTTCTTATACATGGCACTGCAACACACTATTGCCTTTTGGAAACATCAATGTAATTAAAATCTCTGCTGAACCAATGTGTTAACTTTGTATTGCATCCAGTATAGAAGTTATTTGGAGTCTTATTGACATGTTTGGTCCTGTTGACCTTTTGAAGGTATAGGTACAAAGTGCATGCTCAGGGGTAAAAGGATTTACTAAAAAGGAAAACCACATGAAATTTTTTTTTTTTTTTTACATTGTGTTCATGTAGGTTAGCAGGAAAGACTGGAAATTGTAAGGTTGTTGACTAAAATAAGACCTACTCATTTAGAGTGGGGAACCTGAAATTGTGATGATGTCTTAGGAGTAGTATAGAGGCATTTATCATTTATAAAAGATTTTCAACTTCATGAAGACATTGCCCTGCTAATGGAGTTCCAAAGCATTAGAATAGCTTTAGGAAGAAGACTTCCCTGGAAGTGTAACATAGAAGGGACTCCCCCCTTTCTGAAACTGCCTGAGCACATCCAAAGGTATAGGCTAGAAAAATTCTTTTAGACATTTGCCATATTTTTACCTATTGATGATGATCTATAGAAAATGAATGTTACTGTAACCATTTTGAGCAGTCTCAACTCACTGGGATATAAATGTGGACCCCCCCACCCCCCGATACCACTGTAGCCTCAAGTCTGACTGTGTTTTCTGTTAGGTAGTAGGCTTCTCTAATGACATCCCAGTTTGATTCCCTAAAGTCTCACTTTCAGGACCTGAAACATTACAGATTCTTATTCCTAGCTCCTGTGCTTAAAGCTTCTTTCTTCTCCCACTCGCCCCACATCCACCATCAGCAGAGGCCAGACTATTGGCTTGGCATGCGTGTGCTCATCTTTTTCAGTCTGCACCTTTGCTCCCATTCCCTCCCCTATCTCTGCCCCTGGTGTCTGGGCTGGGAGGAAAGGGACCGTTTTCCCCTTAAAGGATTTACATGGTAATATTTTCTTTTCCTTGGTGGGCTATTGCTTTTAGGATTTTCTATCCAGGTGTTTGTGACTTGATAGGAATGGATGGTGGTACCCTTAGCTCCATTAACCAGGGACTTAATCTTGAGGGGCTTTATAGACTTCATGATCTGTAGTCATGTCTTCCCACCAACCCCCAGCTGGTGGTCCTGATTCGGGCACCTCTTCTCCACCTTCACAGTAGCCTGTTGAGCTTTAACACTTCACGATCTGATTTACCCTCTGGGGCCCCAAGGCTGGGCTCTGGACACGTGCCAGCTATCTGTGGTTGGTCAGCATTGGAAGAAGAGGTAACTTTTGTCCTAACAATGTGCTATGTACGCTATCATGCCTGTGTTATTTGACTTGGAAAAGCTATCAGTTGGCAGTCCAGCCTGTTAGTACTCTAAGATCAGGTAGGCACTGTAGACGAGAGAAGGGCTTCATACTAAAAATTAATCACTTTAAGAAAAGTACAGGAAAGACAGTTAAGTATTCATTCCAATGTATTCCCTTACTTCCTTCTTCCAGCCTTTCTCTGAAGTGATTGTTTTTATTTCTAGTTGAGTACTGCTTCCCAGAACTTTCTAAGTTTTTGTCTTGTGTCCTGTCAAAGCCTGCTTTTGCCAGATCTCTACAAGATACACAAGATCCGTTTTAAGTAATAGGGTCTATAAAAATGGCCACAGACTTTTAAAAATAGTCCTTCTAAGCCAAATTAGTGTATGTATAGCTATCCAAACTTAGGTTTGCAAAGACTTACTAAGATCTGGAAAATACTAGTAACTATGTATGTTGGTGGGTATTGCAGATGATGTTGGACTCATGAAGGATGCGGGTATCTTTATTCATTTTAATGCCTTTTTCTTCCCCCAAGTAAAAACTTGAGATGATTGATTTGGAAGAATATTCACATTTACATGAATCTTATCTTACTAGAGACAAGTTGCATTAACAGCTCAAAAATACATGGGATTTTCTGTACGGAGAATGCATTTTCCCCCCTCTCTTTATTGTTACCTATGGTAGGAGGGCAAGAAAGCTTAAGGCTAGAATTCAGACCCAATTCTAGAGAAAAGAGGGATTGGGTAGAACAAGGTATAGCAAAGGAGCTCACCAAGTAAATCTGTGGAAGTCTAGGACTAGGAGGCTGAGCAGAAAAGCATTAAAAACCTTCATCTAGAAGTAGGATGGGAAAGTGGCCAATTTGAGATGTCATTATGTGGTAGAAAATCTGCCAGGGTGGTCTAGCTCTAGAGAAGATGTAAACAGTGCACAGGGTTCAGTTTTATAAAGTGACCTTGGGAACAGGCATACTATCTGAAGTCACCATGGAAGGGACTTGAAGGCCAAAGTCCAGTGGGCCAATGAGTGAGTGAAGAGTACTGGTTCTGGGCTTAAACATATGCCAAGGTGAGCCCTAGTCATGATGCTTCCTGGGACTGGTGGGTACATAGAGAGAGAGCTTAGAATGGCCTAGCAGTTCAAGTCGGTGACAGGCCTAATTCCCATCCTGATTGATATCTTGGGCTCTGGCTGGTAATGTTATTCCTGTCTTTCTCAGAACGGCTCTCAAACTAGATTAGGCCCGTGGGAAAATCGGTACTAGGGAAGGCAAAAACGGGAAAACAAGGGTTGTGTTACAAAGGTGAGATTCTCTTTTCAGGTTTTGGTTTCAGGGAATATAACTTCAGGATAACATTTTCAGGATAATTTTGCAAATATCTGAAAGTGATAAATGAGGTAAAAGTTTAACTGGCTATAAAGTGTTAAGTTTAAATATTATTTTCTCAGTGGAAAACAAAATTGAAAATCAGGTAGACACACCTGTATAATTTTCAGAGAAGTGTTAGAGGACAATGGAAGGTCAATAATTTAAAGCAATCAGTGTGGTAGGAGGTCCTGACATAAGAATATAGTTGAAACAAAAAAAAGACTATTTATTTATTGGTGGGTAAGTTAGAGTATCCTTAGTGACTATTTTAGCGTACTTTCATTTCATCTTGGTTAATTGTTGGCTCTACATTTATACGTTAGAAAAATTCTCTGTCTCTCTGATGGTAATTTGTCTGTTTAGATTTACTCTGTCTTACTGATTCTCTTTTGTGGCATGTGGAGGAAAAAAATGATGTAATTCCTGCTCACAAGAAATTAGCAATTCAAAATGATACATTGACATTTGTGATGAACTATAATACAAGATGAAATGAAATGAAATGCCATGCAAATAATGCAGAGCCCTGTGGTATGCTCAGAAAAGAGCAAATGAGAAGAACCAGGAAGAAAGCATCCATAATGCACCAGGGACTTGGGGGAAGAGTCACTTATTTTTTCAGAAAATCTTGCAGGTTTAAAAATATATCTGCAGCCACAAGAAGCTATCACTCCACACCCATTAGGTGGCTATTATAAAACAAACAAACAAACAAACAACAAAGTAGGAAGTGTTAGGATGTGGAGAAACTGAAACCCTATGTGATTTTGAACAGTTTCTTGATTCTCGAAATCCTTTATTCCTGCCTTTTTCTCTCTGCCTAGTAAGCCCTTCTCCCTGGCTTACTGTCGGTCCCTCTGGGGAAGTATGAGCATGTCACCCATACCTGCCCTTGCTGCTTTGCTGATTTCCCTATGACTCCAGCATTACTTGCTAGTCATGGGCTTCCCCACTTTGTATTGTAATAATGATTTTGTTGCCAGAGGCTCCTCAAAGGCTAAATTCATATTAAGTATAACTTCTTACACCTTTAGAAAGTTCTTCATAAAGTTTGTTGACATGAACTCAACAGACTTTTCTTTCTTATCCCCTTAAACTTAGGGCAAGAATGCTACTCAGTTATGACTACTTTTGTCATCTTCTTGATTATCCGTCCTATGGGTGCCACCTGAGGTCGAATACTCAATACATTTTATTTGGACTATTTCGGAGCTCCATGCTCCAGCCTTTAGTGGTCCCCACAATCATACCTTCTTATCACATCTAATAAATATATAAATATATTTAATATATTTTATATTACATAATGTAGGTAAGTATATATTATAATTTCTGCTTTAAAATCTTTTAACATTTTCTGTATATAATGTGAACTCTGTAGCCTTATTTCAGGACAATTCCTGATTGGACCTGATTTTCCAGCCTTCTTTCCAATGGATTTTTCATCAATTCTGTATCCCCATGCAACCTGAACTATTAACTGTTTTCCTTAATGAATCCTGATATCCTTACACTGCCCTGTGTTTGTAGAAACTTTTTCCTCTTCTTGGGATGACATTTCAGTCATCTATACCGACCTATATCTCATCTATATATCAAGCTCCAATTCCAACATTGTCCTCCATGTTTCACATAAAGGCAGTAGGGGTCCCCTTCTTGCCCTAAGTCGCTGGTGCACTATGGATGCTTCCTTCCTGGCTCTTCTCATTTGCTCTTTTCTGAACACACACAGGGCTTTGTACTACTTGCATGGCATTTCATTTCATCTCCTATTATAGTTCGTCATAAATGTCAGTTTATCCTTTTGAATTGCTAATTTCTTGTGAGGAGGAATTATAATTTTTTCCCTCCACATGCCACAAAAGAGAAACCAGTAAATATTGGTTATATCCATGAATAAAATGATTAACAACTTTTATTTTAGAGTTCTTATGTTTTTTCTTTTTTTTTAAGTAAAAATTTAGTTTATTCATCTGTTTATGACACAGTACACAAGAGGCAAAGTGGTTCACATCATAGATTTCACTTCCAACTCTTTGGAATGTTCATTTCTTTGGCTAAAAGAAACTAGACATGAGAGGCAGGCAGTGCTTAGGCAACTGACATAAGGATGGGGAGGGGGTGATGCTAACACCATCCTTGCGGGGACAGGCACAAGGGGACTGTTAGTCACAAGCTATTTTCTAGAACTGTTGGCTGGAAACAAAGGAGCACCACTGCTGGGTGCTCCTCTGTCATGGGCCTTAGTCATCCCCACCACACAGGTACAGAAGCGCTTTCTGGTAGTCCCCCTTCGTGTCTTGCTGGATGTAGTAGTAGTACAGGGACTTGCCGTACTTTCTCTTGAATTCAGACCTAATTTTCAACATGTCCACTTCACTGCAAGAGACCATGATTCTAATCAGGACTTTATCACGAGTCCCCTTGCCCTTCATGGAGTTGTATAGCCGGTCAGCAAAATACAAGGGCTTGTTCTGAATGCACTGGACCAGGTTCAGGAAAGCATTTTTCAGGTCTCCTTTGACCTCCTTCTTGATGCTTTCCAGCATGTCATAAGGGCTGTAGCTCTTGTACCTTTCAGATACTTTCTGGAGGTGACACACACTCTGCTCAGTCATGATGCTGATCCACTTGGGCACATCAGTTCCTTTCCTCTTCACTCCAGCATCATAGAGATCCCAGGCATCTTGGTCAATCAGTTCATAATCAATGACAGAGCCATCCTCTGCTCTTCTACCCTTTGCAAGGGCAACCATCAGCTTGCGGAAGTCACCAGATGTGTCAGAAATGATGTCCTTCTCCAGATCAGTCTTGTACATTTCTTTGTAGACTCTGTTAATTTCCTGAAGCTCTTGGTTGGTCCTTGAGCAGATGATCTCAATGAGGGAGTCCTCGTCAGTCCCCAGCCCCTTCATGGAGGCTTTCAGCTCAGAAGCATCATAATGAGCAGGTGTTTTCAATAGGCCCCAAATCACGGTCTCGAGGTGGCTGGACAAGGCTGACTTGAGTGCTGATGCAAGTTCCTTTTTGGTCCTTCTCTGGTAGGCGAAGGCAATATCCTGTTCATTGCTGCCGTTGGTCAAAATGTTGACAATGGTGACCTCATCCACACCTTTGGTCTTGATGGCCGTTTCAATGTTCAGAGCATCACGCTCAGTATCAAAATTGGTGTATGCTTTGACCAACACGTATGCACTTGGGGGCGTGGAGTGATCACCCTCCAAGCTGAGTTTGCAGAGAATTTCATGAACAGTAGACATTTTGAAGGAAACTGGGCCCGGCGCTGAGAGCTGCAAGCGTCCCCAGCTGTAGAGCCTCTTATGTTTTTTCTTACCAACCTAAAGACAAAGTAGATTCTTTGACATATTATTTCCTTGTTTTCATTCATGCACAATCTCCTTAATAGATGGTGGCTTGAATTCAAGTGAATGAGTGTTCTTTTAAGGGAGGAATTTTATTCTTTCAAATTACATAATCCTTTGGTACATCTAGACCTTTTTGATTTTCATAATTTTCAAGTATTATACATGTGATTATTTTTTGTTGTTCTTTAGAAAGGTCAAGCCATAGATTTTAGGTACAAAGGGGTCTTTTCTTTATTCTGGATTTTTAAAAAAATTTCTTTTAAAAAGATCGGTTTCATTTGTTCCAAAAAATTTACTCAACTTGTTTATTAGGAAAACATTTCCCCAATATTGAACTTTGCTAGTGGACTAAAGTTATAAAACAGTCTGGAGAATTTGGGCAAGGAAATTCTTCAGTTTCATTGTTATTACTATAACCATGATAGTAGAGTTAAAATGGTGTTTCTTGGAATTAAAAAAAAAACATATGCCATAGATTCTGTGGCCTTGTTATTAATTTTAAAATCCTAACATTTACCAATAGTCACATCAGCCAACATACATATCTTTTTTACTATCTGCCTAATAGCATTTGAGGGCAAATTTTCCCCATGAGATCAGTGATGAAATAAAAAAATATGTTCTTGGTTTTATGTAGAACTTCATCTTAGACTATTTCTATTGTTGGAACCCTGTGAGGAATTAATTCCAGGTAAAACATTAAGGAATTACTTGTTTATCCATTCCTTTAAAAAAAAATTAAAAAAAATTCAGTTAGCCATTTGTATTTCTTCTTCAGTAGACGAATGGATAAAGAAGATGTGGTCCATATATGCAATGGACTATTACCCAGCCATCAGAAAGGATGAATACCCAATTTTTACATCAACATGGATGGGACTGGAGGAGATTATGCTAAGTGAAATAAGTCAAGCAGAGAAAGTCAATTATCATATGATTTCACTAATTTGTGGAACATAAGGAATAGCAAGGAGGACATTAGGAGAAGGAAGGGAAAAATGAAGGGGGGGAGATAGGAGGGGGAGACAAACCATGAGAGACTATGGACTCTGAGAAACAAACTGAGGGTTTTAGAGGGGAAGGGGGTGAGGGGATGGGTTAGCCCGGTGATGGGTATTAAGGAGGGCACGTATTGCATGGAGCACTGGGTGTTATACGCAAACAATGAATCATGGAACACTACATCAAAAACTAATGATGTATTGTATGGTGACTAACATAACATGATAAAATAAAATTTAAAAAATTCAATTAGCCAACATATAGTACCTCATTAGTTTTAGATGTAGCATTCAATAATTTATCAGTTGCGTGTAACACCCAGTGCTTATCACATCATGTGATAATGCCCATCACCCAATTACCCCATCTCCCCACCCACCTCCCCTGCAGCAGCCCTCAGGTTGTTTCCCAGAGTCAAGAGTCTCTCATTGTTTGTCTCCCTCTCTGATGACTTCCCACTCAGTTTTCCCTCCCTTCCCCTATGGTCTTCTGCACTTTCTTATGTTCCACATGTGAGTGAAACCATATGATAATTGTCTTTCTCTGTTTGACTTATTTCGCCCAGAATAATACCCGCCAGTTCCATCCATGTCGATGCAAATGGTGGGTATTCATCCTTTCTGATGGCTGAGTAATATTCCATTGTGTATATATATATATATACACCACATCTTCTTTAGCCATTCGTCTGTTGATGGGCATCTTGGCTCTTTCCACAGTTTGGCTATTGTGGACATTGCTGCTATGAACATTGGGGTGCATATGGCCCTTCTTTTCACTACATCTGTATCTTTGGGGTAAATACCTAGTAGCACAGTTGCTGGGTCGTTGGGTAGCTCTATTTTTAACTTCTTGGGAACCTCCATATTTTTTCCAGAGTGGCTGTACCAGTTTGCATTCTCACCAACAGCATCCATTCCATTTATTTAAAATGACTGAGTTTCAGGGGTGCCTGGGTGACTCGGTTGAGTGTCCAACTCTTGGTTTTGGCTCAGATCATGATGTCAGGATTGTGGGATCGAGCCCTGAGCCCAGCACTGTGCTCAGTATGGAGTCTGCTTGAGATTCTCTCCCTCTCTCTGTGCCCCTCCCCCTGCTGGCTCTATCTTAAATCTTAAAAAAAAAAAAAAAAAAAAAAAAAAAGGCTGTTTCCATTAGATCAATACACTAGATTTTTTTTACTTAAACACTATAACATTAATTCCAACATTAAAATCAAAGTAATCTTACATACAAAATCTTCCTGGACCTGAAAGGTTTTCTGGAATCTCCTCTACAAAAAATAATATAAGCTAATTGTCTTATAAGTAATTATTTAACTTAATTCTTTTTTTTTTTTTTAAAGATTTTATTTATTTATTTGAGAGAGAGAGAATGAGAGAGAGAGAACACATGAGAGGGGATAGGGTCAGAGGACGAAGCAGACTCCCTGCCGAGCAGAGAGCCCGATGAGGGACTCGATCCAGGGACTCCAGGATCATGACCTGAGCCGAAGGCAGTCGCTTAACCAACTGAGCCACCCAGGTGCCCTATTTAACTTAATTCTTAAAATATTCCTATGAAGTAGTTATTATAAACATCTCATTTTAAAGAAGAAAAAACTGAAACTCAGATAAGTTGCCTGGGCTACTAAGTGGAATTGTCAGAAATCAAATCCTTTCTGATTCCAGAAAGTTAAGTTCTTTTTTTTCTAGTTTTGTGATGTTTTAAACTTACCTCCATGTCAATAGACTAAGACTGTGAATATTCTCTACTGCTGCTAACTAACACAAAGTTAGTGGTTCATTATTATTATTATAATTATATTTATTTATTCATTTGAGAGAGCGAGAGGGACAGCACAAGCAGGGGGAGAGGCAGAGGGAGAAGCAGGCTCCCTCTGAGCTAGGAACCCGACATGGGGCTTGATCCCAGGACCTGAAGATCATGACCTGAGCCGAAGGCAGATGCTTAAACATCTGAGCCACCCAGGCACCCCAAAGTTAGTTTTGACTCTTCTATGTGTGTGTATATATGTGTTTCCTTATAGTCTTTGATTCAGCATGATGTTTTCTTCAGAAAGGCCTGTTGAGATTTTGTTTGGAATTGCCTTTAAATTGTAGCTCAAGTAGGGGAGAACTGAAATATTAGTGATCATGAGCATGATATCTGTTTATTTGGGCCATCGTTAATTTATCCCAGTAATGTTTTATAGTTTTTAGTGTACAGCTCTTGTACATATGCACTATGTTGAAATATATCACTAAATAGATCATATTTTCAATGCTTTTGGCAATATTTTAAAAATTTCACTTGTTTGTTGCTAATATATAGAAATATGGTTGTTCTTTGGTAGATTGACCTTTATCCCGTGGCCTTAATAAATTCATTTATTCTAATATCTTTTTTGTAGGTTCCTAGGTGTTTCTATGTTAGGTGTTGGCAAACCATAACCCATGGGCCAAATCCAGCCCACCATCTAATTTTGTCAAGCAGAGTTTTATTGGAACACAGTCATGCCCATATTTTTACACAGTGTCTAGAATGTTAGAGTTCTGGTTATGGTAATGGTGTTGGATAGTCAGAACAGAAACCTATGGCCTCCAAAGCCATATTCACTATCTGGACATATTCATAAGGATTCTAGGGATTAGAGTATGGATTTCTGGGGATCCACTTTTAGAATTCTGGCTACCACAGATCTGGTTGTGTAAATCTATTTCTTGTAATTTTCTTTCTGTTTGTCAGGTCTTTGTGAGTGTGTGTGAGCATGCAAATGTGTACACTTGTGCGTGTTTAATAGACTTTATTTCTTATAGCAGTTTTAGGTTCATAGCAAAATTAAGCTGAGTGTTCAGAGATTTCCCCTCTATCTCCTGCCCTCACACATGCATAGCCTCCCCCATTATCAATACCGCCTAGAGTGGTATATTTGTTAAAATTCATGAAAGTACACTGACACATCATTATCACCCAGGATTCATAGTTTACATTAGCGTTCATTGTTGGTGTGTTAGGGTTCACTTTTAGTGTTTGAGGATTTGTGGTATGCATCTTTAACTTATCACAGTCTACCTTTTAAACAATATAGTAGTTTATATAGAGCATGAAATCCTAGAATTCATAGGACATGAACTGTTCTTATGTTTGGGACTGGATTTTTGTGTTTCTCGATTTTTGGCTTTGTTGTAGGATATTGAGTTACTTGGAAGCATTTAGATCTTTTCAAGGCTCCTTTTTAATATTTTCCAGAACATATTTGTCCAGAACAGTCTTTAAAGTATAATTTGACCCTATCTAAACCAAGAATTTTTTTTGTGATTTTTTTTTTTTCTTTCTGTACTTTTATTGAGATATTTTTCTATTGTCTTCAAATTCACTAATACAGTTTTCTGTTACTAGTCTAAGTCTATATAATGTACTCTTACATTCAGATAATGTATTTTTGTCTTTCCAGAATGTCCATTATAATCTTTTTATAGATTTTAATTCATTCTGCCTATTTTCCCCTCTTAAATATATTCACCATAGTTATTTTGAATTGCTCCTCTGTTAACTCTATTACTTCAGTCATTTGTTTCTGATTGTATTTTATCTCAATTATTGGACTTTTTTTTTTTTTTTTTACGGATTTTTAACATGTTTAGTAATTTTTGATTGTATCACTAACATTGTGTACATGTTGCACATGCTTTGAATTATGTTCTGAAGTATGCTAAACTTTGTTCTAGTAGGGAGTAAAATCACTTGTGATTACCTTCATCTTACCAAGGTGTGCTAAGCTTTGTGAGGGCAAGTCTACTTTAGTTTTGCTCATAGCCCTTATACATAGGGAGAGATTTTTACTCCACATCCTAGGAGTGTGGTATCTCTGGGATCTCAAATGGATGCCCCAGTCTCTAACTCCTGAACCCAAATTCTGTGGCCTTGGAAATCTCTGCTCTACTCTCCAGCATCCCAGTGGTTATCTTAGCTAGGTTTCCAAATCTTTGCTCTTTATATGTGTATCTTAGAAGTTGACTAAAGACTGAGGGGAAGTTTTACACAAATTATTAGGACTCCTTTTTTGTAGTGTTGTTGTTTGTTTTGTTTCGTTTTTTTCCCTTTCAGGGACTCAGCTACTCCACATTAGTTTTCTTGGCTGCCCAGAACACTGATCTCTGTCTCTGTTGTCTAACAAGACTATCGTCTTTACTTAGACTCTATTTCCCTGAGCTGTGGTTTGGAAAATGCCCCTAAGAAGAAATCTGGGGTTTATGTGACGTTTATTTTGTTTGCCTCTTTTCTCTCAAGGACCATAGCCCTACATTGGCTGCTGTCCAATGCCTGCAAATAGTTTTTACATATGTTTTGTCTGGATTTTATACTTGTTTATAGCAAGAAGTTAAGTCCAATAATAGCTACTCCATCATGGATGAAACTAGAACATGCCCATGTTACTTTTTATTTCTCTTTGTACCATCTTTTGCTTTCAAAACACCTTTCTTCTACCATTTCAGTGATGAGGACCTAGTCAAGTTTTGCTTTTCCTTCCTGTCATTTTTGACCAGCTGTAAATGGTTTTTCCACATCTGTCTGTTTAGCTTCTGAGGCTACACTTGTGCTAAGTAGGAAGTATGAGAGATCACTTAACAAAGAACCTCAATTGCCATGGAATAGAATTTACTGTGTTCTTCTAAACTTTCAACCATTGCCAACTTTTAGTTCTACTATTTCCTACTATTCTTCCTTGTTAATCTACTGGCTTCTCCTGGCTATGATTAAGTCACTGGCTTTCTGGTTCCTACTTGATTCTCTAGCTGCCAAACATTTTGGTATTAATCACCAACTGCATCTTCTATAGAAACTACCCCACCAAAGGCTCCCATCTCTTCTATAATACCCTAAGTGACCCCTGCTTAATGTTAACAGAAAATAAAAATTAGGTAGGAATTCATGTTACAAGTTACACTTTTATCAGAACAGGTTTTTTTTTTTTTTTTTAATACTTGTCTTAGGCAGTTTGGGGTATTATAACAACACCATAGACTGAGTGGCTTAAACAACAAATATTTATTGTGTCTATTTAAAGGCTGAGAATTCAAGATCTGTACTGGCAGATTTAGTTGTCTGGTGAGAGTTCTTTGGCTGATTTGTAGATAGTCATCTTCTTGCTGTGTTGTGACATGATAGATATTATCTTGTATCTCTTCTTACAAGGGCACTAATCTCATTCATGAGTGCTTCATCTTCATGACCAAATTACCTTCTGAAGGCCCCACCTCCAAATATCATGACACTGAGGATTAGGGCTTTACCATATTAATTTGGTTTTGGGGGGAGACCACACAAACATTCAGTTCATAGCAATATTTAACTATCTTTGTGCCTTGGTTTTGGTTGTAGAATCCTGTATTTATACGAGCAAATTATATGGATGACTATTGAAAAACCATCTAAACTACCTGAAATATGTAATTGCTAATATTTAGTAGGAGAATCTGTGAGGATGTAACTAACTAGGATAATAAAAACTTGTTTTCTTTTTCGTCTGATAGTGGATAGATGAGGGAAGATTATGCCCATTTGCTGTGTCACAGGAGAACTAAAACTGATAGACGTACGAATTCAGCTACAATTATAAAAGAACAGATTCCTTTAAACATTTAGTGCTAAGGTCTGTGTCTATGAAATTTTTCTATTTCATTGTGTTCATAAGTAAACATAAGTATGGGCAAGTTTCCAAACGCAAGAAAGGACAAGATTTGGGGGACAAAAGAGCCAATCAAAAATGATGGGTCAGGAATATTAAATTTGTAACTTTTTATTGACTCAAAACAACTTTCAGCTTAACATTTACTTGTCTTTATGTATTTTTCCCCTGTAGCATTATAAGCGATCATGGATTCAAAGCAAACTTGGCTATGTGTTTCTTCTGTCAACTTAAACAATAAAACTTTGAGTCCCATAACTTCTGTCACTTTATTGGACGCTTCCAATAAAATTGCAGAGGTATGTATCTTTTTGGGAGAAAAATCAGAATTTATCTTCTGATTAAGAGTTTAGATATATGTTTAAAGATCATGCCCTCACTAGACTGTGAAGCTATTTTGCCTACTTCTCTACAGTGTTTATTTTCTTTGTATAATACAGTGGTCATATTTGTGAACTATAGTTCCAAATGTCCCACTAATGTGTTCTTAGGAGTTTATTTTACATTAGAAACAGAAATAAATCCTTTTTAATTTGGGGATATACATCTCTTTGTTTTTTTTTTTTTTAAATTTTTAAAGATTTATTTATTTTAGAGAGGGGTGCATGCGAGTGAAATTGGGGAGGGGAGGGTGTAGTGAGGTAGGGAGAGCAGAGGAAGAGAGAGTCTTAAGCAGACTCCGCGTTGAGCACAGAAGCTGACACTGGACTCCATCTCACAACCCAGATATCATGACCTAAGCCGAAACCAAAAGTTGGACGCTTAACCAACTGCACTACTGTCTCTCTCTTTCTCTTTTTTTAAAGCATACTTGGATTGAGGCACAACTAAGTAGGCATCTTTATGTTGTCAAGGCATTTAAAAATTTGTTAATTAAAAATTTCTTTCAGTTAGAATTGTCCTTACCACTACAGCCCTACTTTTTTGCTTTATTACATTTTAAAGGACTAGAAATACTTATTTTTAGAAGACATATTAGTTTTCTCTAATAAAGTAACACAAACTGGGTGGCTTAAAAAAAGAAATCTGTTTGTTCTGGGAGCTGGAAGTCTGAGATCAAGGTATCTTGTTTTTTTCTGAGGGCTGTCAGAGAATGCTTCGTGCCTCTTTCCTAGTGTCTGGTGGTTTTCTAGTAATCTTTGGCATTCCTTGGCTTTTAGAAGCATCATCTAATATGACAGGTGTTATATTGGATTAGAGCCACTTTAGTAACCTCACTTGAACTTGATTACCTCTATAAAGACTCTATTTCCAAAAAATGTCACATTCTGAGGTACTGGGGGTTAAGACTTCATATGAATTTTGGTAGAACATAATTCAACCAATAATAGAAGAAATTTTAAAATATTGTTAATGACAGTATGGGCCTTTGCTGAGAAGTTTTCACTTTTTTTCAGATGATATCATTTTGTAAACAAAATTTTGTAATGCTCTGTTATTGAAAGATCTATTGCCTCATCCAAAAGCTAAGTACAGGAGGGCAGAAATATAATACCTTTTCTGTGTTTAATTTCAGGATCTGAGTCCTAGCAAGCACTTAATAAAAATTTGCTCAGTAAGTAATTTTTTAAATACACAAGGGAACTGTAAGAATGGAGAAACTTATAAAACATGAACTGCCATAGAATGATTTTTTTCCTTGTCATAGAATGATTTTTAAAAATGGTTTGTTCTGTGGCATCGTTAAAAATTCTATTAACCAATTATAATTGTCTAAAGTTTTGACTAATTTTAACCTTTTAAAGAGCAATTCTAGGGGCGCCTGGGTGGTTCAGTCGGTTAAGTGTCTGCTTTTGGCTCAGGTCATGATCCCAGGGTCCTGGGATTGAGCCCCACATTAGGCTTCCTGCTCAGCGGGAAACCTGCTTCTCCCTCTCCCATTCCCCCTGCTTGTGTTCCCTCTCTCTCTGTCTCTGTCAAATAAATAAATAAAATATTAAAAAAAAATAGCAATTCTAGGGGCACCTGGGTGACTCAGTTGGTTAAGCGTCTGACTCTTGATTTCAGCTCTGGTCATGATCTCAGGGTTGTGAGATTAAGCCCTGTGTCAGACTCTACGCTGCTGAGCACGGAGCCTGCTTAAAATTGTCTGCCCCTCACCCTTTGTCCCTCTCCCCCTCTGTGTGTGCATGTGCGCTCTTTCAAACAAACAAAAATTGCAATTCTAAATGTTCAGTGAAATCCTAAGTACATCGTAGAATACTTGTATACAGATTTAAATGAGGAAAGAGAAGAAAAGGGAAGCTGCTCTACAAATGTACACATATGTGCATGTATACACAGGTTGCAGGAAATCTTAGCCACCAGATCTGTTTGGGTATATGGACCGATTCAGTTTTTTTTTTTTTTTTTAAGATTTATTTATTTGTCTCAGAGAGAGAGAGAGAGAGGGAGAGAGTGTGCACGCTCTTGGTAGGCAGAGGGAGAAGCATGCTCCCCGCTGAGCAAGAAGCAAGGAGCTGGATGTAGGACTCCATCCCAGGACCCTGGGATCATGACCTGAGCCGAAGGCAGATGCTTAACTGACTGAGCCGGCCAGGTTTCCTTGGACTGATTCAGATGTTCTGTGCTGCTCTGATTGGAACACTCCTTTCAGAAGGCTGTCTCTCCACCACCCACCTGCCTTGCACTTTGATCTTCTTTCTTGTCTGATGCTTTCAGATTGAGGGAGGGGAGGGACTCATGAGGGGTCTCCAGTCTGGTCCCTCTCATTGCAGCCACCATGCCTGAAGCAGTTACCGTGACAGGAGGAAGCCATGCCTGAGTTAGGAGTTTGACAAGCACACAGAGGTCGAAGTTATTGGGCCTGTGTGCCATGAGGTAGGGCTGGGAGGCCTGACCCCCTAGTTCAGAAACATGGCAGCTACTGCACTGGCTTGCCCACACGTATTTACATACACGTTGTCTTTGTGTAAATCTTAGAATGTGCCTAGAAATTGGGCTTTTAAAAATTAACAACTCCTCCCCCGCCCCATCTATCCTCGAGAAAAATGAAACTTTATTTTTGGTTTGATTTATTTATTTATTTTAAAGATTTTATTTATTTATTTGACACAGAGAGAGAGACAGCGAGAGAGGGAACACAAGCAGGGGGAGGGTCAGAGGGAGAAGCAGGCTTCCCGTCGAGCAGGGAGCCCGATGCGGGGCTCGATCCCAGGACCCTGGGACCATGACCTGAGCTGAAGGCAGTCGCTTAACCAACTGAGCCACCCAGGCGCCCCTATTTTTGGTTTGTTTTAAACAGAGAACCTCTGACCTCAACAAATTATTGCCGCCCCCCCCCCCCCGCCCATCCCAGGATGATGTCATGAATATGTAAATGCAGAGAGTATGGTCTACAGTTGAAATGTTAAATATGCACCAGGCTTGGCCTATGGGCTGTTTGTGAACAATCTAGAAATCTTAGGGTTGTGGCTCTATCTTTAAATCCATGACTCACGGGAAAGCCAGATGGGGACCTAGTCATTCTTGATGACTGTGGGTTGTTTTTCTGTTTCGTTTTGTAAGTAGTGGGCCCTAGTAGTAAACCCCAAGTTGTTTTGTCTGTGAGATCTAAGCAACATAGAGCAGCAAGACAGATACAGACATATTTCAGTTTTACATGAAGCTATGGTCCTTCTGT
This sequence comes from Mirounga leonina, assembly GCF_011800145.1. NCBI lineage: Eukaryota > Metazoa > Chordata > Mammalia > Carnivora > Phocidae > Mirounga > Mirounga leonina. Next base: position 8,153,517 of record NW_023270871.1, read on the forward strand.
TTATGGGAAGCTCAGAAACGTGTGAAGAATCTTTTTTAGGATTGGGATCCAGGTTCTAGGGATATGAGTAGAGAAGTCTTTTTAGAGAACAGCACGGTTTTAGACTTGGTGCTTTAAGTTTTTATGGCAGGCTGGTTGAGAATGTAGCACTGTTCTTCGTTGAACCATGGATATTTGACCTTTAGAGGACTGGGTGATAGGAGATTATTTTTTATGTAAAAATTGCCTCTCATTAAATGTGAACACTTGGTAAGTGGCTTATGATGAAATTTGCCAAACCTCTGAAAAAACAGCAGTTCAAAATGAGGTTGAAAGTAATTCTGACCAGGATGTCCTATTTTGTTGGTTTGGCTGCTTTGATTAAAACCTTCTGTGAGGCAGGGGCCCTTGCGTGATAGGCCCAGACACAAATTAAGACAACAGTATGTTGACCTACTAAACAAAAGGCACAACAGCTTGGTAACTATGAACAGATACAGTTACTTTACTGTTTAAAAACCTGTTTCAGCAGTGACTTCTTCTGGGCATATGCAAATCCCTTCATGGAAAGTTACAAAACCTTGGGAAATCCCACCTGTGAATGATTGTAGTGTTTAACCCTCGGGTTAGTTTCTGTAATGCTCATTTCATGAAATGTACCCCCCTCCCCATTTTTAGTGGTTAGTTTGTGTAAGGCAAGCCCAAGACTGTAAGCCTGAACAACCACAATTTTCCCAAACAGGCGGTATTTCCAGTGAAATAGTGTGAAGGTGACAGGGTTAACAGGTTAACCTCGTAAGTCAGAGAAACTGAGTCTCCTCGAAGTCTGATGTTCTGGGGCCATGATAACCTTGGGGTTCTTTGAATGGGTTTTCACATGTGACCTATATAATTGTATATGTGATTAGAGTAGTCATTAATCTGTTTCTGGTATACATATTCTGTATTTATACATAAGTTTTAAAGCCCCAAACACCGCCTTTGTCTCTGCATGCGACAGCTTGAGTTGCTGTATAAGGAGGCTGTGGATTCTGAGGGTCACATGTTTGGCAATTTACTGAAGAAAAGTTGGACACAATATTTTTTTCATTATCCCTATTTCTTTTTAAACCATAGTTTTATACAAAGCTGTTTAATCTGTCTTCTAGTGGTACTGTATTTACAACAGAAAGGTTGTATGTTAAATGGTTGACTTTTCAAGCAACCCAAACACCTGGTCAGCATAAATCTTTTAATAGCAATGCCACTCCATTAACTCCTTTGTTACCAGAACTTTTGAAAATCCCTTTGCTAAAGAGTTGGAGAGTGGCCATATAAACCCCAAATACTGCATAACCATAAGAATTAATAAATACTGTTCATAGTAGAATATGAGACTTTTTATAAGGAACAAAATCAAGGCTACAGGTTATTAATCTCATTGTCAAAAAGTCTCTTTCATTTATGGCTTCATTTTCCTGTTTCTGAATTCCATATTTAAGTGCACTAATGATTTCCACATTGTAAGTAATTTCTTGGGTAAAGGAAAATAGCTTTTCCCACTGTAAAAAAAAAAAAAAAAAATCCAAAATAATAAATATGGAAACACAAGGAAGACATACAGCTTGATATATCTTGCCCTGGGAAATAGTTACTCATGTTCTTACCTTCTGTTTAATGAACCAAATATATAAAGGGTTAGGCTGAAATACGAATGTATTTTTTGTATGATCTGTTATATAATGTTAATTAAATTCAGTCAGTGGTTTTAGTCTCTTAATGATGCTTATGTACTCTATTGTAGAGATAACCATTTTTGGTAATAAAAAGTTAAAAGGGGTGAATAATTGTGTTCTGATAAGAGTTTAATGTTACTGTGATTTTTTTTTTTTTTTAGGTAGAATTCTACTGTGTAAGTGTATGAAATACATATTTTCATGAGCATTATCTAAGTATATATAAAACTGGTAAAGACTAAGCTATGGTAGGATCCAGAGTTCTATATATTCATTCATTCATCAATTATATAAACATTTAATGAGTATCTTTATTTCCAGCACAGGGCTGGGTTCTAGAGATGCCAAATACCTATCAAAGGAAGATAGTAAGACACACAACACGGAGAGCCTAAACTCTGATCAAGATGATCAAGAAAATCCCCCTTTTGTGATTGATTTCTGATACATAATCAACTCTGACATCACTCCTGACCTAAAACTTTCTCATACTTTTAATTTCTGTATATATTTTGTGAAAGCTTATTAATTAATTTAAATGAGATATATTCAGAGTTTTCTCTATGCCAAATATCAGAGTAGATGTTACAATTCTTGGCCAAATGATGCATTGAATATATCTTGTTAAAATTCATCAATTTCCTTGGTAAAAAATGTGCAGTTCTTTAAGTTTGTGGAAGCTTTGCAATTCTTGAAATAATGTGCTCAGAAGTTTGCAGTGGAATGAGGGCCATAGACATGTAAATGAATAGTTACAATGTGATGTGAAAAGAGTTGGGACAGGTATGTGGACTTATGCATAAAGCAACTAACTTAGTTAGTTAGTGACTGGCAACTAACTCTGAGGGTATCAGGGAGGACTTTACACAGAAGGTGATTTTTGATCCAGGCTTTGAAAAATGAGAATTGGTGGGGGACATTCAAGGCAGAAGGTTTAGCAAGTACAAAGGCCTAAAGGCATGAAAGTTAACAGTTTGGGCAATTGTGAGTAGTTTAATGTGACCTTAGCAAAAGTGGTATTGAGAGAAGTGAATAGGCAGCTGTCTTGTTTCCCACTGATGGTCAGGGGCTGTCTCCTCAACCTACACTCTAGCTCAGTTTTTGCCAGTTCAGTGCTATAAAGGGCCAAATAATGGTCAGTGGTACTCTCAGCTTCTCGTTCAATAGAATTTTGTTGTGCTTTCTGTTTCCTGCTGGAAGTGTTCTTCCTTTCTTCATTCCTTGTACATGTACTAATACTTTTTTGAACATTTTTAAAAAGATTTTATTTGAGAGAGAGAGAGAGAACGAGCATGAGCACAAGTGGGGGAGGGCCAGAGGGACAAGAAGACTCCCCACTGAGCAGGAAGCCCAATGGGGCTTGATCCCAGGACCCTGAGATCATGACCTGAACTTAACTAACTGAGCCACCCAGGCACCCCAACATTGTTTTTTTAAGCCGGTAAACTCGAGAGTCTCAAAGATGGAGAAACCTAAATTGCAGGTGTGTCCTTTACTGAGAAGCACCACTCTCACTTCCATCCTTTGCTTTCTGGACTCAAACATGCTTGTTACGTAAATATCTCCTCTTGTGGGGCCAGATTATAGCCTTGCAAGGCCTTGTTTTCAAGCTGGAACCATATGCAAATCTTGTCTACCTCATTAGTAAGAACTTGTTCTTCAAGGATTTTTTTTTTGGGGGGGGGATATTCACCTGGCACACATTTTTTAATGCTTATTCCAAGAAATCTACCCACATAACTCATCCCCAACCCTTTTTGTCAGTAGCCTCCCAATATTGTTTTTCATACACTTGACTGTTCAATTAAACCTTTACCTACCAGCCAGAAATCCGTGTGGATCTGTTCTTCAAACTCTGTTGCTCTAAGTTCACCCTGTTTCAGAGCCAGCGTTCAGTGGCACTGTATCTCCACAGCAAGCCGCTTTCAGCTGCCGTCACAGATAGCGGGGAAATGAGGCTTGTGAGGGTCCTTCTCAGGCAGCTGGTTATGGAGATCACTCCATGAGACCTTACATGTGAGTTGACTGTCCAGCAGTGTTGCAGGTATGGGCACATAGAGAACATAAATGATCTGTCTCTAAACCCTACATCTATCTGATTTAGTACAGCTATTTAATGGAATGTTGTTATACAGGCCCGATTTTATGGCTAGATTCAGAAAAGACTGCTAGTTTTCTCCCCAAATTTATTCTCCCCTTTCTCCATATTAACTGTTTATCTGGGCATATGGCTGCTTTAACTACAGAATATGTTTCTCAATCTCCTTTGCCGCTAATATGGCTATGTGTCTAAGGTTTTGCTAATGGAATGTGATTGGAAGTGATGTTTTATTTTACTTTAAAAATTGTCCTGGACTTTTTCTTTGTCACTTTCTATAGGCTGGCATGTGGGCATGTTTTTGAGCCTTTTTTTTTTTTTTTTTGCCATGAAGATGAGTTTTCTACTTTAGGAGATAGTGAAGAAATGAGACAGAGAGAGAACCTTCTAGAACAGAGCTACCTCTTGGATGTGGATCACTTCTAGATACCTCTGGACACCACTGGATAATTGTGAGAGAAAATGAATCACTAACTTTTGGGTGTCTTTGTTATAGTAGCTTGTATTGTATTGGGTATATCCGATTTACTCTTGGCAGCTCTGATCCTCTGATTAGTCAGTGTCTCATAGTGAGGCATTCATACCCATCAGGGCCCAATGGTAAGTCAGAAGATGTTTTCAAAAGGAGAATGCATAGTTGCTGCAATAATTGCATTCTGAAGACATCATGACTTTGCTTAGAAACCTTAGAGGCTTTCCTTTGGCTCGGGATTTCCTCCAGGCAGCACCGGCCATATGATCTTTCCCACTGTAGAAGACACCTGGGTTCTTTGTTGCAAGCCAGGGAAACTAAGAGTGGTTAAATTAAATAGAAAGTAAATTTATTTGAAAGCTACTGAGTGACTCACACAGAATCAAGGGGAAGGTAGGAGAATCAGGCTTGGAAAATGGGTAGGTGAGGCAGCAGATACCAAAACGATACCATAGTTGCAGGAACACGCTGGTCACAATGGTTATTGTTCTCCTGTTGCCCTACTAGACATTTGATGCAGTTATTGGCATGGAAGGCCCCACCGTGAGTCACTTTAAAAACTGCCCCAGCATCTTGGGTGCCTGCCCATATTCCTCTGGCTTTACTGCCTTGGTTTGCTACGGTTGACCTCTACCTACCAGTATCGTCTCTGTTTGCCTGAGCGCTTTCCCTGAATCTACAGAGGCTTTTCAGTTTGCATGTGGCAGAACAAGCTTTCTCTCTTCTTAGGTGGAATCACCGTAATAGGTTTTGTTTTCTACCATTTGCCCAAGGAAGCAAGCTCTAGTTGCCTCACAGCAGTAGCCAGCTTGGGATAATGGCCTCATCATGGACAGCCTCTTTCTTTGGTTTCACCTCCCCTTTCCTCCTGGTGCTCTTGCATATTCCTAATAGACTATTGGTTCTTGAGTCCTTCTCTCAGAGTTTGCTTCTGGGGGAATCCAACCCAGGATAGCACTTCTCACTCAAAATTCAAGTCCCAGCTAGTAATATTTGACAGGCTGAACCCAGGGCAGCTGTATGTTGGGTTGGGGGTGGCATATGGAAGGATTTGATACTTTGGTTTCCATAGCATGAGGAGGGTCCTTATCTCTTCCCATGACTCATAAAATGTAGAAGTCTTCAAAACTTGGAAGGGGGATCAGAACCACTAACCTGTTTCAAAGCTTATTGTTTTTTCTGGAATATTGCAGTATTTTTCTAATTGGTTCACCTTCTTCCTTGAAGTAGGAGAGAGAAAGGGAAGGTTGAAGTATGGGGAAAGGCACTCTTAAAATTAGATAACTACAACATCCAGTCCTAGTCCTTTGGACAAACAATGCCTTATCACTTTGTTATTTCAATCTATATCATCCTAACTAAGTATAAGAAAGTCATTTTTTTAGCAGTTAATTTCCAAATTAAACATTGAACTACTAACATTTTTGTACTCTTATCAAACAGCAGATTTTATATCTTGGACAAATATGGCACATTTTTGAGAAAGTTGATTAGAATTTTGTGTGCCAAACAAGTCTTAGAAAATGCAGTGTTTGAACAGATAAATGGAATAGATAAAATGTTGGCTTCAGAGCATTTTTGGTCTGTTTTCTCAAATTGATGGATTTCAGTGTCCCAGGAAGCCTAATATTTCTCCTACAATCATCTCTTGATTTCTGTTTTTCGTCATTTTTATTGCTCTCTTAAATGTTATTTGACTTGAGGCACTATCTACCTGGTGTATGTGTAACTGTGCTGTGTTCCTGCCAGGAAAGGGTGGCTTCGACTGCCCAGTTTCCCCATCAGGGTCATAACAAATGTTCTCTCAGTTCACCTCTTTCTTCCTCTTCTTTGGGTGTTGGGGGTGGGGGGGGGGAGCTGCTGTAGCTAAGTCCTTAAGCTAACACTAGATTAAGATGGATGACTAGGTGGTATTCCAGGAAGCTGACTTCACCAATCCTTCTTATTTGGAGTCTGCCCCAAGAAAATTGCTTGTGGGAGGTCTCTCAATGTGTGGGAGCTTCTAGCACCTTCAAAAATCACTTCCAGAACTTTATTTAGGCACCATCTTTCACCTGGTATTTATCTACAACTGTTCTTTTCAGGAAAAGCGAGTCATTAAGGAGAGGATGGGAGTGGGAAGAGCCTACAGAGAACCATATGTGGGATGCATGTGTTTATCATTTGTTTTGAGCCAGAGGGAGCCAGAGACTCTAGCAAGCCTTGTTTTGATAATACTGTGTCTAAGATGTTCATTTATTCATTCATTTACTCTTCTATTTATTATAGAATGCCTACCAGGGCTTAGCCATTGTGTGAACTACTAAAGATACAAATAGCAATCATCAGGTCATCCAATTTATGGACTTTTCTCATGCGTAGAAACATCCATACTGAGAAACAGTACTACTTAAAGATAGCTTTAAATTTTTAAATGATATAATAGAATGATCTTAGTTTACATTTTTCAAACATTATTTGAATACTGTCCATGTTTAATAACAAACCATATATATAAAAACAAAATTTGAGGTAAGGGAAAAATTAGAATTCTTTTCTCTCATTCCTCCAAGATGTCCATCAATTCAAAGGCCAATGTCTTTCAATTTTTTAAAAATTTTATAAATTAATAAAAATTTTTTATTTTTAAAAAATTATTATTATTATTATTATTTGCATCTCACAACAGTAAGAAGAGAAGTAAAGGTAGGCAAGATGAAAAGAAGGGGGAGCAAAAGTATCTTCCATGAGGAATTTCACCTGATGAGAACAAGTGTCGAAAAAATATTTGCCAGATGGGTACCTGGATGGCTCAGTCGGTTAAGTATCTGCCTTTGGCTCAGGTCATGATCCCAGGGTCCTGGGATTGAGCCCCCGCATTGGGCTCCCTGCTCAGTGGGGAGTCTGCTTCTCCCTCTCCTTCTGCCCCTCCCCCTCTCCTGCTCCTCCTCTCTCTCAAATAAATAAGTAAAATCTTTAAAAAAATATTTGCCAGAGAAGATCAGTATTCGTACTCCCATTTCTATTTTTTGTCTCAAATGAAGGAAGGCCTACATTGGGCCATATGTACATTACATAATTTTGGTAAAGCTTTTGTATTAGCTTAAAAGAATTCAGTCTTTAATGAATGCTACTCAAATCTTTGTAGAGGGTTTCCTACTGGCTTCCCCAAATATTGAATCCCTGACAAGTGCCACATTAATGCATGATTACTGTTAGAGATAAGACTGAAGGAATACATCCAAGTCTCCTCCCATTGGTTGAAAGCAGTAGATGGCTTCCACTCCATACTCCTCCTGGTTAATAACGGTTCCCTTTGCCTACTTGTTTTCTCATTTTAAAATTGTGAATCTCAAGTTGACCTTGTAGAAGTTATAACAAAACCATGTACATGTGAATATTTGCCCTTGTGCTAATGGCTCAGTATTGGTGAGATTTTGGCAAGGTGGATCTTGTTTAGAAAACCGGTGGAAGGGTTATGGAGGCATGTACAAGAACAAGGTCATGGGCTCAGAATCACTTCTGTCTTTCATATGGAATGTCCCTTTGAACTCTGAGAAACTCAAAATTTGGACTTATAGAGTTGGATTTCTGTGTAGAGCTCAGTTCCTGCTGGGAGCTTGTAGAAAAATTAAGAGAAACTTGTCTCTCTGTAGAGAAAGCCACATACCAAAATAAATCCATTTGGAAATTTGGTACTACATAGTTCTCTGGCTGAAAAATATCTAAGTCTGTGGTACCCTATTGTTTGTTCTACTGTTGGCATATCTTTCCCCTGTTATGTCTGGTTTCTTAGATACATAATAACAGGAGATAAAAGTGATCCTTTTCAATCTGATTTTAATGAATAGAAAGGCACCTGCTTTGCATGTGTTGTGTGGTGGGGAGGGGTGGGTATAAATTCTTGACTATGCCTGCGGTCTCTAGTTACGTCACATTTAATAAATAAGAACAGTCTGCATCCTTGGACCCTCCTCTTAGATGGTTGAGCAGATTGAGTGGCGTTATGCGTTCAAATTTAACTGAACACAGTAAGTTATTATAGATTTCTAAATTGAGTGATAGGGAGAAGTTTTGGGAAAGAGTTTTGGACTTGGACAAACTAAGGCTTGATTATTCAAGATTTTTATTTTCTACTTCAGACAGTTGTATACTTTGATAAGATTCAGAAATGACTTTTTTGGATAAAGTACAAATATAATATTCACAAATATAATTTTATGACCATTCTGTATTTTGCAGTTGTTTTATGTCTTACCTTTTGTGGAAAATACTGCCTCTTTTTTTTTTTTTTTTTTTTAATACTGCCTCTTTTAATTTTGAACAAATTGAAGTGAAAGGATAAGTCTCTGAAGAATGTGACTAATACCAATTTAAATATTGTAAGAGAAATCTTTCACAAGTTGCTTCAATTCACTTAATTTCTTGATATCGTTGCTGTATGCTTCATATTATTTTTAAGGGAAAGATTGAGAATGCTCTATTTATAAAAATGCCCCCAAATACACCAAATCCAGGGAAATTTACTTTTTAAATCTTGGACGTGTCTATTTGACTTAAACTCAACTAACTTCTATTTCTTCTTGAATATAAATTTTAGGGTTGTTAGTGGTGTTTGAATTTATAGTCTGATAAAGGATGAAAACTTACCTTCCCTAAATAAGTCAACTTACTTCTGCTATAGGGGTTTCATTTTGTTAGTAGTTGAACTTTTATGAATATGGATAAACATTTTAAATAGTGTGATTTATTAATTTTGAGAAAAATAGAAAATATTTCCCAGAAGTCCTATAATATTCACAAACTCCAATCTAAATGAGAAACATTTCAGTCATTTATACATTACTCTGATTCCCAATCTCATTCACTTTTATAAAATTTGTTAGAAATTCACACAGAGCTACATTTTGTGGATTATACAAACATAAGTTTATATTTAAGAGGCCAGGCAGGAATGTAATTGGGTGGATCTGGATCAGAATAGTTGTTTTACATGAACATGTGTTTTTAGCTGTTTTAAAATAAAAGTGAGCTCATATTGAGTTATATAAGAGCCTACAATCTAAATTGAGAAATAAGACGCATGACATAAACACATGGTCATAGTTTATTTTTCCAAACATAGAGCATAAGGATAAGAGGTTAGTTTAATATGAATATAGATTTTTCTCTTTGACTTCTACATTTGACCTTTATGGTTTCAAAGAAGGTACATAGGGGAAAGATGTGGAAGTGACTGTAGATCCAGCTGCATATATGGGCATCTGCTATGTGCTAGGAATTGGGCGAATTGCTTTTCATATAATGTATCATATTGTCCTGATACTCCAGTGAAGATGACAGACCCATTCTACAAATGATGAAACTGAGGCACGGTGAGGTCAGATTTCTCATATGATGACTTCCATTTTTGCATAGAAGCAAGTAGAGTGGTTGGAAGTAGGAAAATCCACGTAGTGCTAAAAGGACCAGTAATTGAACAAAAGGATAAACAAAGAGGTAATAATTGATGAACCCAGATTAGAATTTCAGTTGGTTCAGGGACACTACCCGCTGTCACTTCTGCTTGATCTTGAGGTTCTTGGGAGAACCAGGGAGTGTTTTGATTTTCTTGATCCAGTGAAGCCTTCCAGAGTCTTGACCATAATCCCTGGGGCCCTTTTCTACTGCTGGTCTAGAACACTGGGCTAGGGATCCTGAAATGGTGAGGTCCAAGTCCTATTTTGAGTCATGTATGTGGATATGTGTCGTGCTCAGAGGGGAAGTGTGAACTCTGATACCCAGGGCAGGTATCAGAATGGCTTGCAACTTTTTATGTGCACAGCTTCTCCCCAAGCATGTGTGTGCAGTGTTTGACCCTTGCTTTCCTATCTATCCTTCCAATTTACTGGTTGTTGGCTTCTCTTCGGTACATTCAGTTTGAATTTTGAGTAAAATTAAGAACAATTTTCTGGCTGCTGTTGTGTGGTAAATAATGTAGTTTCCGAGTGTTCGCGGCATATTTCTGGGACAGTCTGCAGAAAGGATTGCTTTCTGTATTGCTGTAGAAAGAGAACTGCCTACATTCTTTTGCCACAAGGAAAGAATCACCTCAATGGGTTGGGCAAAACGTCCTTCAAAATAACTTGAAGGCAATTTTGAAACTGTAAATGATCCAACAAGTGCTCAACAATATGTATAGCTTCACTGGATTTTATACAAGGCAATGATTTTGACTTCTGTTCTTGGTTCCTCTTTGCTTATGGCATCTACACCAGATAAAAGGAGATGTGAACTCATCACACAGAGCTCAACCAGAATTCCTGACAGTGCAAAATGTGTGTTTTTCTTTATAACATATATGGCTTTTCTGTATATCATTGAGAGGGAAAGCCCTTACATATGAAAAGAGGAGTACGTTGGATCTTGTGGAAAAGAGAAGAAAGGAAACCATAATTCATTGACTACTTATTAGTAAGCCAACTATTATGTGACCTGCTTGCACAGATTCTTTTAATTTTCATTTAAAAACTCTGAACACACATTTTACTATCTCCATTTATGGATAAAAAAATGAAACCCATAGGGGTTAAGTACCTTCTCAAATCCCAATTTACATAATGAGTGGATGCACTGGAAAATGTACCTAGTTCTATTTGTGACAGAACTCGTAATTTTTCCACTAAGTCCTACTACTTTTATATTATTTATTCACAAAGATTATTTACTATTTTGTGCCAGATTCTATGTTAAATTCTAAGGATAGAGAAATGATCAGTATTGAAAGATGACAATTAAAAATATAAAATACTGTGACTGTTGGAAGGGAGGGGAGCTCTTTTCTCATGATACTATGTACAAATGTAAGAATTTTACTATGCAGTAGAAGTTAATTGATGACAATGATTTGTGATGGTTTATTTATTAATTAAAGATTTTATTTATTGCGAGCGAGACCGAGACAGAGATAGCGAGAGAGAGCAAGAGCAGGGAGGAGAGGGAGAAGCAGGCTCCCTGCCGAGCAAGGAGCTCGATGTGGAACTCGATCCCAGGAGCCTGGGATCATGACCTGAGCCCAAGGCAGACGTTCAATGGACTGAGCCACCCAGGCGCCCCTGTGATGGTTTATAAACCATTCTTGCTGCACTATTGTGTGCTCGAGGAGTATTTGAGGTGGACTTCTATATAGTAAGGGTCTAGTTTGTGTTTAGAGATTCTGATTTTCCAGATTCTATTTCAAAAATAGAACTTATGGGAGGGCTGTATTTGGATTTGCTGCAAGCAGGTTTGGATTTTGATTAGGCAGAGAAACTCCAGTTTTAATGGAAGTGGGAGTGGGAGGTAGAAATCTAGGTACTGGCTCCACACCAATGGTTCTCACCCTTGATTATGTCTCAGAATCTTGGTAGAGGGGTTGTTAAAACACAGATTTCCAGGCCCACTCCAATTTCTTACTCAGTAAGTCTGGGGCAGTGCCTGAGAATTTACATTTCTTTATTTTATTTTATTTTATTTTTTTTATTTTGAGAGAGAGAGAATGAGAGACAGAGAGCATGAGAGGGAGGAGGGTCAGAGGGAGAAGCAGACTCCCTGCCGAGCAGGGAGCCCGATGTGGGACTTGATCCCAGGACTCCAGGATCATGACCTGAGCCGAAGGCAGTCGCTTAACCAACTGAGCCACCCAGGCGCCCGAGAATTTACATTTCTAACAGGTTCCTGGGTGCTACTGATGCCACTGACCTGAGGACACATTTTGAGGACCACTGTTCAACATGAAAGTCTTGTCTTACTCTTCTCATGTAGAATGGGCAAAATAGGGAATATTTTATATATGCCTTGGGCCAGCTTGTTTTAGCAACCACCAGCTACTGCTTTGGCCTCGTCTTATGAGATCTGGTGATCCACCACTGTATACATAGGTATCTAGAAAATCCACAAGATGAATACCATTTATCTCTGTTTATAAAATCATTAAAAAATGTAGTTATTTTTGCAGATACAGATTAAGAGTTCATTTACGCATTTACTAAAATCAAAGGAAACTTTAGGACCCCTTGTTGAATGAGGAAATCGTATGTTAAATAAGACAATTATTCCTGTGTTTTCTTATTTCTAAGTGATAACCAGTTGCACTAAAACCACTGTGAGGTGGCAGGCAGGTTTGGGATGATTTGGTGCACATCTGTTGTACGATGGACATCTTATTTACTTCAAACAGAAGTGAACTCTGGAAAGAGACACTGTTCCACATCATAGAGGAGCAAATTGTATTTTCTTGTACCTGGCATTTAAGCCAACCATCAAACCCAACGGGCATGAGTTTCTCTAACTTGAGTGAAGTGATAACTAAACATTTCAACCTCAGACTTGAGTGTTTTGGTGTAACATATAAAATGCATTCAGCCAAGACCCTAATCCACAGTATTCATTTTTTTCCCCCTTGATTTATGTTTAGTACTTTGTTAGATGGTTCTCTTTTCATCTGATTCCACATGGATGCAATGTTTCCTGTCTCACAGCCAAAGTCAACCTTTTAAGGCCTACAGGGGTGTTGTAGACATATAAGTTAACAAAGCAGAGAGAAGGCTGGATTCCAGGACCACCTGGATTGCCAGCAAGGGCTCTAGAACCACAAAGGTTGGTCGGAACCAACCGAAGGTCAGATGAGAAGTACACAGGGAAGGGCCTCTGAAACCCGACAGCAGCAAAGCTTGTGGAAGTAACATTTCTTATAATGGAGGCAAAAGGAGATTCAGTGTAATCAGTGTAGGTTAAACAGACCTGGGATATATTAGTCATGGATCTTTAAAAAAAAAAAAAGTGCTTACACTACTTGAAAAAAGAGATTTCTGCAATTTTATTTCTAAAGCTTGGCAGCTGTAGGAGGTAAAGGGGCTAGTTCATAAAACCAGAAATTTTATGCAAGCTTTTCTAAATTGTTACCTGTGCTAGGCGAGATTGGAATGTTGAAGGAGTGTTATGGAAGAGAGAGTCATATGTTTTTGGATTCAGTCAAGTGGCTCTCTGTTTATGTAATCATTTTCCTCTTGTGGTTATGAAAGATTATTGATAAAGAGCTAAATTATAAAAACCCTTCTAGTTTTTTTGATTATGTACTTATTAGATCTTCCTAACATGTCCAAGATCTCCAATGTGTGCTATGTGTAATGGTTTATAAACAGTCTATTATTGTTGAGATCGAATGAGACAGCAGATGTGTTTGATAAACAACTTTAACACTTTTGAGAAAAGAGCTTTCTGCAACACCAGTCACAACAACGAAAGAACAAAAATTTTGGCTTTGATGGAAGTCGTGTAGAGTCCACAAATAATTATCTTGAGTCTGCATAATTTTGCCTAAAGAATCATTTAATTTTAAAAGAGAAAAATGCCTTCTCTTAATTTGTCACCGCCCCTTCCCTGCTTCAATCAAGAATCTTGGGATCAAAAAAGAGAAAAAAAGAACTGGGTTGTTTACTATAATATGTCCAAGAATTTGTAGGGTCTTACCAAAGGCAATGAAACTGTCAGCATGGTTTCTTATAAGTTTATTATGCATTTACACACTGGCATGTGTTGTACATTTGTTGGAAGAAGTTTTCTAATATTCACTTCCAGGATTCCTTGGCTGTAAACAGCTGGAGAAATCAAAACTCCATGAGCTGAACTGGACGTCGTCTTGATCATCGGGTGTCAACAACTTAAGATTGACTTTGCACCTCCAAGTGGTCACACAGTTAGTGTTTTAAAATTTTCCAGGTCTCCTGTCTCTATTTTTTCTGTTTCCATGGAGGTCTCAGAAACTCCTTTTTAAGATTTCAAAATTTAGGGCGCCTGGGTGACTCAGATGGTTAAGTGTCTGCCTTTGGCTCAGGTCATGATCCCAGGGTCCTGGGATCAAGTCCCACATCAGGCTCCCTGCTCCTTGGGAGCCTGCTTCTCCCTCTGCCTCTCTCTCTCTCTCTCTGTCTCTCATGAATAAATAAAATCTTTAAAAAAAAAAAAAGATTTCAAAATTTATGTTTAAGAATATAAGATGTAACAGAACATGCAATTTTATTTTGTGAGCACCGCCAGGGTTAACCTGCATTTCCTGCTCTGTGAATTTCACTTTCTCTACGTGTGCTGTAGTCACTGGGGCAGTTGACATCTTCCCCAGAGACAGCAGTCTTAATGAGGATTATGAACATTTATTGGTTAAATATATCTCACTCTAGGCAAAAGTAGCAAGTAGGGGATTTTCCTTTCTCCCCTCAGATACATCCATACTATTTTATCATTAAGTATTTTCTTTTGTTTTCTAGGCTCACTACCTGGGTTTGATTTCCCTGCCCTAATACATTTAATGGGTCAGGTCTTAGAGTTTTCATTTGGCCAATTCTGTTGGCTTCATGTTGTCCTGTTCCCTGTGTTGCCCTACTCCTTGTCTAGCCCCTCTCTTGGGACAAGTAAGCATCTAGGGTGTCATTTTCTCTTTTAATGATAGGCTGAGGAGAGAAGGCTAAAGGATAGGCATACTCTCACTTAGAGTGTGTTCTCTGTAAAATAAAAACTTTAACAGGATGGGTCCTATAGTAAAAAAAAAAAAAATCACTTGAAGTGGAGAGAGTGGAGTATGAATATGTTGTAGTTGTCCAAAAATATTTATTGAATAAATTTTCCTACTTGATGCTCAAGAGAATTCACCTTACCTTTGTCTCCAACTCAGATACTTCAAAGCCAGGAGGGCAAGAGCCATGGATTGGCCATGGAAGTGGCTTTCAAGTGGGATGAGGAATGAGTTTTTCATCTGACTGCCTAACCTCTTTTCTAGTATATTTTAATATCAGCCTGCTGTTGTCTAAAAATTATGCCAGGAGAGAATTTTTTTTTTATTACAGCACCCAAACCCTATTCTTAGGAAGTCAGATATTATACTATATTAACAAACTAGAAGCAAAACAAAAAGAACATATGGTATATTACAGGAATGAGTAGTAAAGAGATCTCATCTCTTCTGGGGGTGGGGGAAGTCGAGGGAAGCTTCCTGAAAAAAAAAATGTCCAGATCGAGACCTGAAACATGAGTAGGTATTAACTACGGGGCTAAAAGAAATCTGTATTGCTGAATCACAGGGGTCAAGGGGACATGTAGTTTGAGATGAGCCTGGGGAGGCAGGCAGGGAGCAGGAAACATGGGTTCTTACGAGTTTTGTACAGGAGTCCATTTGTCCTAAAGGAAATGGGTAACCATTGAAGAACTTTCAACCGGGGTGTGATATGATTTGATTTGTGTTTTTAAAGGTGAAGGATGGAGGCAGGCCAACATATTGTTGCTGAATAAACATTTTATTTATTTTTTTTAAAGATTTTATTTATTTATTTGACAGAGAGAGACACAACGAGTGAGAGAACATGAGCAGGGGAGTGGGAGAGGGAGAAGCAGGCTTCCCGCCGAGCGGGGAGCCTGATGTGGGGCTCAATCCCAGGACCCTGGGATCATGACCTGAGCCGAAGGCAGACGCTTAACGACTGAGCCACCCAGGCACCCCTGTTACAAACATTTTAATGCCAATTAACTTACAGTCCTATCACTAACCTACATTGAATTATTAAAAGGTAGCAAGTACTGGGTAATGACTGGAAAAGCTACACCCACATGATAGACTCTGGGGTTATCATGAACCTCATGAGATAGAAGATACGTGGAAAGAGGGAGATGAAGAATGATGTATTTAGGGGGGAGAGAGGAAGGAAGGGAGGAAAGAAGGGGAAGAGGAAGGGAAGGGAAGGGGAGAGGAAGACCAAACTAGGTGCTTTCACATACATGTGCAAACTCATTTAATTCTCACAATCCATTTACAAAAGAGAAAACTAAAAGAGCAGTTGGGAGTTTGAGATGTTAATTTGCCCAAGATCATATAGCAAGTGGCAGAGTTGGAATTTTAATTCTGATTCTCCTGCTGTATGTTCAGAGCTCTTTCTCATAGAGCTTCTTGTCCCTAAAGGAGGAAACACACGAGTTGAATGGAAGTATATCCTAAAGTATAGCTAGAAGATAGAACTTACCCTTTGTCATAATTCTGCTAGTGAGTAACCCTCAGTGAGTAATAGGTATTCAAAATGAAGTGCTTCCATCCCAGGGGGAGATCTATCTGATGCTCTGTAGTTGGATGGATGTTTGTATGCTTTTCAAGATAAGAGATAATTAACATTTCACTGTTCTCTTCCAGGAATTTTCTCTGTAATACTAATGTACGCTGTCAGTTGCTGAACCACATGCAAATTACCTTCTTGTATCCAGCAGGGCTTTGTCATTTCCAAACTTATTTAAAAACTTGATTAGTCATTCATTATTTGTTCATTTCACAAATAATTATTGTGTCTAATGAGTTCCAGGCACTGTTCAAGGTACTGGGAAAGAACAGTGAACAAAACAATTTTTTTTTGCTCTCATTCATTTAGTCATTTAGTGAATTTATGTATTTTGGTTTCTAACGCCTCTGTGTTAAACATAACAAGTTTCAAATTGATTAAAACTTTCCACTTCTAAATTTCTGGGGCCTGCATTCAACCTCCATTTCTCTTACCTCTGCTTTAGTTCTAGAATTTTGAAATTGGTAAACAAATGCATGCTACCTACCAATACTCTTGGTGCTTTAAAGATTTTTTTATTCTTCCTTCATAGCCTTTATTATTCCAAAGAGAAGAGCAGTGAAGCTCATTTTTTGATTAAGCATGCTATGGCCCTCAACAAATATTTACCCTCTGATTTCATTCTTGCTCTTCCTTATGTAATATTGTTACTCCACTCATATACTCTTTAGGCAAATTAGAAATATTTTCCTGCCTTATTAGTTTTTTTTTTTTTTTTAAATGTGCTATTGTGTCTGCATTTGTGGCATGGATGAGAGGATTAAAGCCAAATCTTGGAATTTGATGAAACACTTTTCTAAACCATGTGAGTTCATTTTCAGGGAGCTAATATAATAATCTCAAACACCTGTGATTTAGACAAGAGGAAGTCAAATATTCTAAAGGATACTATAGCCAAAATACTTTGAATTAACAGAGATCGCTGTTTGTGATGATTTCATTCTCTGTGGTCCTACCTAAATATCCACACTGTGATATTTGCTTCATTGTTATTGATTAGCCCATCATAAAATTTCTATATTATATCCAGGAAGGAGGATTTAGACATTGAGATAATGTTGAATTGTTGTTTTTATCTGTGG
Organism: Mirounga leonina; assembly: GCF_011800145.1. Lineage (NCBI taxonomy): Eukaryota > Metazoa > Chordata > Mammalia > Carnivora > Phocidae > Mirounga > Mirounga leonina. Next base: position 8,170,955 of record NW_023270871.1, read on the forward strand.
TACCTGACTCCAACTACCTAAATAGTTTATTTGAGGGGATTAGGTTATAGGTTTTATAGAATTAGCGGTCAGCAAACAGAAATGACCTCTGCTTTGTATTCATGGGTCAGTCAAGTCTGTGATACAGTGGTTCCCTCAATCCTAGTAAGCAAGGAGGGGGCATAAAGCTAGCTATTGACTGGACAGCAGGCTGTTGGGAAAGTTCTAGATTGCTCCCATTGGTTGCCAGTTGATTCATTGGTTGACCTCACAAATGGGAAGGGAAACCAGAAAGTAAGATAACCACAGACTACAGTATTTTAGGAGAATGATACTTCCTTGCTTTCCACTATTGCGGAGCCATATTCCTGATTATAGAGGAAGAGAGGACGTACCATCCAAGGCATTTGGAATGGCGTCTATGTGGAAAGCAGGGCTTACAGGACAGTATTTGGTGACCAGAACTGCACATGATAATCCTGGTGAGTCTACATTATGGTTTTATACAAGGGTAGGAATTTTTTTTTCTTTTGATTTCCCGAACTGAACACACTCAATATTTTTATTTTTGTTTACTTGCCTCTAGCAACACACTAGCCGTGTATCTGTGAGGAAAGTGTGTCCTGGTGCCCAGGTCTTTTTCCTGATTATTATAGAGTTCAATACATTTATCGGAGTTGAGATTTTTATTCCAGGGACATACTGTTTTATTTTTTATTTTTTATTTTTTTTAAAGATTTTATTTATTTATTTGAGAGAGAGAGAATGAGAGAGAGCACATGAGAGGGGGGAGGGTCAGAGGGAGAAGCAGACTCCCTGCTGAGCAGGGAGCCCGATGCGGGACTCGATCCAGGGACTCCAGGATCATGACCTGAGCCGAAGGCAGTCGCTTAACCAACTGAGCCACCCAGGCGCCCTATTCCAGGGACACACTGTTTTAAATACATTGTTACAGAAGTTTATGTGCTTGTTTTCTGCAGATTTATGTGGTTTCCTAAAACTAATTTGCAGCAATTCTCTTCTACACACTGGGGAAGGAGGAGGGGAAAGAATGAACATAACATTTTAAGAATGGAAATTTTCAGAAATGGTCAAGATTTATCCCCACGAAGACTGACTAATTGAACCTCTTTAAAATTAAGACTCGAGAGAGGGAGGATTGGCATTTAAAGCAAATTCAGCTTTCATACTACTCTTTGGTATCAAAATCCAAACGATCTATGGAAAACTGTGGCTGAATTGATGGGCCTGTTGGGGCAAGTTCTTTCCACTCCCCGCTCTCTTGAAGAGTCTGGATCTCAGAGATAATGCTGTGAGGACGGACATAGCAGCTTTGTGGTCTAGTACCTACTCAGACATGGGAAAGCACTGATGGCTGAGGCAGCTGTCCCAGAAATGGGATCCCCAGGAAAACTTCTGGGGTGACTCTGTCGAACTGATGAGCTTGGATTGTCTATCTTTACCAATATGCTGCATATCCGGTGAGAAGCTCACCAGTGGGAATGAAGATTTTGTCAATGAAAGTCTCATTGGGGAGATTATTTAGGGTCCATTTTCATAGCAGTGGGCAGTAAAAATATGCTAAAATCCTGTTATCACAGTAGGGATATTTGTGTGGTTCTTTATCCTGTATTTGCATATTTAACTATCCTCTTCAGTTTTGGAATTAGTTGAGGTCAGTGTTCTTAGTTTTTTTTTTTTTTTTTTTTTTTACAATGTAACATATAATCTTATTTCTATCACACTCTACACCACTATTCATTCAAGTTTTCATGAATATTTCCATGTAGTTATATTCATGGAATGTTGCCAGTTGCATACTCCCTTCTTGGCACTCATAGAAATATTTGAAATATGGGACAAGTGTTCAAGGCAAAGCAACTCTACTGGGAATTATCATAAAATCTACAGTATAGTATATTATAAAAGCTATGGTATACCTGTGTTTAACCCATATGTTAGACTGCAAAGATACTGAGACTTCCTGCATAAGGACAGGCTGAAAAATAATTCATCCTCTGCCAGCTGCAAATCCTGTATTTCCTTTCCCAGGTAGACCTGGAGACCCCTGGGTTGTCCTTGTTTCTACCTTTACCTGTCAGACTCCGAGGACTCCAGAAGAGGTGCTGAATCTTGGACAAGAAATATGCCAATCCCATCTTAGGGGAATTGGTTTGTCTGCTTTATGCTCCTGTTCCTTCTTCTCTCATAGCTAGATCTGACTTCTCTCATGGAAATCATAGTTCATATCATGGTCATAGCTTGGTTACCCTACTCCAAAACTGAAGCAAAATCCTCTTCCAAGGGATATGGCTCTTAATTACTAGAATGCCATCATAGTCTCTTATTACGGTTTTATTTTGTCTCATGTAGCCTAGAATAATGGAGGTAATCATCCTGATCTGGTTGCCTCACACAACTCCAAGGAAATTGTATTTTATTTAAGAAGGATGTCAAGTTGGAGTGGGCACAGAGGTTAGTGACAAGAATGGGCAGTGAACATGGCATCTTCTCTCTTGAGAATGGTTGAGGGAACAGAATTGATCAGTCTAGAGAAGCAACTTGCTGTTCCTTTTATTTATTTGAATGGTTTTCATGGAGGGGAAACTATAAGACCCTTGAGTAGAGGACAGAATTAGGACAAAGAGGTGACAATTACAGGAAGTTTGATTTGAATGCATATGAAGAAAATGTTTCTATTGATTTGAATTGTCAAAGAATGGAAAAGATTGTCTTGAGAGAATGGCCCCAAATGCGTGGACACCTTCACTCATGCTGGCTGACCACTTGGGCAGATGGTGCTGAGGAAATTCTTACATCCACTTGAGGTTGGACTAGATAATATCAAGGTCCTTTTCAACTCTGATATTGTAAGTTTATGATTCAGTTGTAAGTAATTAAAACGAGGTATTAAGGGTCCTGAGATACTTATTTTGTGAATGCTTAAAAGACACTCTGTTCATGAATGCCTTAGAGGTACATCTGTCTGGAACAAAATATTAAACAACAGGATCTTAGAAGGCTTCCTTGAAGAATGAATGTCTTCTGTATTTAAAGGTGATTCTTTAGGGCAATATTTATAAAATAAAAGATAAGTTTCAGGGACTCTTTCTCACTCTCGCTCCTTCCTGTAATTGTATGTCTTCCATTGTGGTCAACATGATCATGAAATAAACTTTTCCTTCTTTAGAAACTTCACACTTCAGGTCCATCTGTTACTTTTTACCTAAACCATAGTGGTCCCATGGCTTCCAGCTGTAGTCTCCATTGCTAATTCATTCCTAAGTAGATTGGTTGGCTAAATAACTATGATAGCCCTCTTGATCATTTTCTACTCTGTCTTCTTAGGATCATACAGTTTTTTCTAACCTACGTTTTAGTTGTTTCTGGTAGCCTTTAAAGCTACCTATATTCTTAATTTCCAGATAAATTAAATATAGTTTCTTTTTATCTTTTGTAGACATGTATTTTTAGGTAACTGGTATCTCGCTTCATTCTTTATGAAACAAGCTCCATTCTCCTTATGGTCCCCCAATGGAAAAATTAAAGCCAAATATTTAAGCAGTTAAAATATTCATTTTGTTTTGTGACATTAAAAAGTGCACATATGAGAAACAAAAGCGCCTTAAAATAAATTAAATTCTCCATCTCCTACTAGAGTAGAGGGAACATGCAACATTGGCTATTCTCTCTGTTTACTGGTTAGTGAGCAGTTATCATAGTACCTTTTTGGGGAATTTCTCTTATCTCTTGGTGTTTTATGATTTTAACATTTTAGTATGTCCCTGCTGGTGCTCTTTGTCTCGCACTCACTCTCTCTCAAATAAATAAAATCTTAAAAAAAAAATGAGTACATGGTTGTATAACAATATGTTAACACTAATTAACTTTGGAGTTATGGGAACGAAGGGAGACTTTCAAGTTTTGCCCTATTCTGTTTTACCTGAAATTGAAAAAGATGCATTTGTGAATTGTCTAACAAAAATTGAAATATTTAAAATATACAAAAGAAATTAAAAAATCAAACCTACTGATTTTGTTATTAAAATAATTTCCGATTTAATTGTTTTAGGTTAACGTGACCATTTGAGAAAGGTGCTTTAAAGTCGAATACAATGTGTTTCTAATGTATTTGCTTTAAATTAACAATATTTTGGTATGTAAATGTCTACAACATATTTTCTTGGCATATTACATGCCCAGGTATCTAATCGTGTCTAATGTATATTAAGTGCTTAATACATTTTTACTGAATAAATGTGTGAGATGTCCAGAAACTACCTATTGCTAAATCTTAAAATACATTGAGTCTCTTGTCGTCTTTTATTTGGAAATCTGTTTAGAAGATTTTGTCCCAATGGAAAGACCAGGGGCCTGGGGTACTTTGAGGGGCATGGGCACAACTGTTCCACAGTCCTTTGGTTAAAAGCTCTGTTAACCCAAAACTTTGTAGCTTAATCTTACTGTCACTGATCTTGGCATCCTCGATTCTGTTCAGAACATTGATATTTTCCCAGCTGTGTTCAGTTATTTCATCAATATTGTTTCATCTGTATATCATCTAAAAAGTTCTTAATATTGTTTGCTAGTGGCATCCTTCTTGAGTGAACTCCATCAGCCATCTTGAATCAGAAATTCTATTAATCCTTTTGATCTGTGCATTTAGGTTTTCCTTCAGGTTAGGTGATGCTTTCTTCTCATATCCTTGAATATTTTATGTCTTCTGTATGTTCTACTCAGCAATGAAAACTAGCTACATGTTTCAGCTCCCCTATTTTCCATATAGACATCTATTCTTACTTAACTGTGTGTTCTCTTTCTCTGCAGTCTGTTTTCCTCAAGTCTTTGACATTGAATCTATGATACTCATTTGCTTTTCTGGTTTTTTTTTTTCCTGCTATTTTCTGAAGACTTAAAAAAAATTTGTTTTTGCATTACTCATTCACTTAAATGTTTGACATTTTAGTTTATTGTTCCTCTCTGATCTAGTTTTAACAGTTTAGTGCAGTTGTGATCTAACATTTTTTCCCCTTTTTCTAGGGGGAAAGATACTTCAACATAGGACCAAGTGTAACTTTTGCATGTTACCTCCTTCCTTCCTCTTTTTCTTTTGTTTTCTTTGCTCCCTTCCTCCCTCCCTCCCTCCCTTTCTTTTAGTTCCTACATTTTGTTTTTTTCTGTTTTGTCATTGAGGGAAGCTTTCCTGGGCTTGCTACTTTCCCCAGTATCTTGTATTGGCTTTTTGTTGGCTCCCTGGACTACTCTTATGGGTAGGACCAGCTTTGTGGGTTTGTGGCCAGTGCCATAGTCTCACGTTCAGGAGCGTTTAGGTTTAATGCTCTACAGTTGTCATCTTGATATTATTTTGTCTCTGAATTTGTGTTTTATAAGTGAAGTCCAATAGGACCATTCAGCACCCATGAAACTTTGGCTCAGGCGTCTGGGCTTCTGGGCTTTCCTCTCTTGGTCACCTGCTCCCCACTCCGTGAAGGTCAGGGTCAGTCCAGAGTCAGGTGGTGTGTAAGGTATGGCCTCTGGGCCTGGGGAATGGAAGTACCTTATCCTGATCAAAATGGCAGCTTCATGTTTGGGGAGCCACTCAGTGGGGTGAACTTCTTGACCAACTCTAACCAGATACCTAGTTGCATCCCTATGTGGAGATTACAGTCACTTTGAATGACTACCTGCAATGGGTTAGGATGGCAAATCTGTAAAGAGGGAGATTGATTTCCCTGCACTAGGCTGGGGCACAACATGTTGGTTGGGCTGCTGGCAGAGTAGGGAAATCCTGCAGGAAATAGACCATGCATGAGGAGGTATGGGGCTGAGTTCCCCAGGGGCCTGTGAGGGTCTGAGCTAGCATAGATAATATACTAGAGCTCCATGGAGCATGATACTAAATACCAAATAAAAACCCCAAAACACCATGATACAGTTTGAGAGAGAGAGAGTGAGCATGGAAGAATAGAAAATGTTTTATATTTTAGTGCCTCTAAGCATTTTTCCCTGCTTTTTGAACATAGCCCCATATTTTCCTTTTGCACTGGGCTCTGCAAATTATGTACCTGACCTTCTTGTAGGGATTCTTCAGACCCTCCCCTTTAGAACTCAACCTAGAGCACTGGTGATATAGGTTTAAAACTCAGTATAGTCATTTATCTGACAGAATGTATGGATCACAGGAGGAATGTTGAAACCACTGCAGTATGGACAAACACCACTAAATTCAAGGAATTTTACTAAGCAATGGCTTAAGGAGACAGTGATGTCTTTGTTAGAAATTTGTGATGCTCTCCATTTTTGAGATGAGTTTATCATGGTAATATTAACCCGTTAGGGAAAATCCCACTGCCATTGTGTTTTTGAGTGGCGAGACAGAAGTACTTTTTCTCTTGATGCAGCTTTTGATATTGTTGGCATCAAATGTGTCAGTGGGTCTAAGTAGACTCTCTCCACCCTCTTCTGTCTTTTCCCTGGCCTTCAGACAACACAGTTGCAGATTAGGAGCTGACTTTCCTGTAGGAGCCACCAAAACAGCTACTCAGGAGCTGGGTCAAAGACATCCAGGGCGTTTGGACTCTGATTTCTCTTCTAAACATGCTTGTGGTTTCTACTCTTACTCATCTGGGCTTTCTCTCTCTAAATTGGGGCATATTAATGAGATTCAACACATTTTCTTTCACATATTTTCTGAAAAACTAGATTATATTCTCGAGAATGCCAGTTTAGTTTAATTTGGGCTAGATATGGAAAAAAATCACTTCAAAGGGTAAAATATATAGTTGACATAATTCTTCAGTATTTCTTACGATTTTTTTTTTTTCTTTCCCTTAAAATTTTGTTTTGGATTGTCAACTTCTGTTAGGGGGTGTTATAAGCCTTAGTTTGTTGCTGTGTTTCCTAGAAGACCTATTTCTATCAAGTTATGTAAAACTCTATAAATATTAAGTTAAATGGCCATATAACATTCTAATATACTTTAATATACTTAAATAATCCCCTATATTGGACAACAGTTTGTTGATCATTTTGCCACTGTAATTTTGTAATAAACATCTTTGAGAAGATATTTTTTTCTTGCATTCCAGATTATGTTTCAGAATCAATCCTCTAAACTGGAAATACACACATATTTATGAATCAGTTCTCTAAATTGGAAATATACACATATTTATGAAGCACTTTGTATATATTGCAAATTGGCCTACCTGATTAACCCTGGGTATTATCTCTTAATTGAAAACTGGTATCCTGTTTTGATTTGCATTTCTTTGACTACTGGTGAGATAGGAAGTTTGTTCAAATGCTTGTTTTTTTAGCTCTCTGTATTTCCTTTCAGGCTTTTATTTGAAATGAACAACAAAAAAACTTCAGAGCTTAATAGGTTTGAGAAAATCTAAAATTGTTTGTGATTTATTCTATGAATCTTGTGTTGTTTAAATAGGAAAAAAAGATATCTTAATCGGGTTGTCTTTTGTGGTTGTCTGGAACAGGTATAGCTTATTAATTCTATTGAGGGCAAATGGCTGAAGCTAGCCAGCTGCCTAAAAGAGAGATTTAACCAAAGATAGACAAAAAAGCATGTGTAGCTTCATTTGTAACTTCATCAACTCTTGCTACTGCCCATATAGTTTCTTAGAAGTTTAAGGCTTTATATCTCCCTGGAGGGGAAGAATTTACTTTTCATCAAAGGTTCATTTAGAAATTAATACTTGCTTTATGGCTTATATACATTGTCAGAGCTGTTACTCAGTGTATCTTGTCTGAGATGGAAATTTAATTAGGTGTGTATTTGTGATGAAATGTTTAAATGACTTAAGAATATGTATACCCACATGCATGTGATATTTAATCAAGTATAAAATAAGTAGAATGTAGAAATAGTAATCTCTTAGTGCTAAGACTGAACACATTTTCAGTTGAGCAAAGAAAATTAACCTACTTATAGCTATGGTATTATTTGCCCTGATGATTTAATCCTACAAATATTTTACAAAATAATATAAATAGAAGCATATGTTAAGTGTGGGCAACTGTTACCATATCACATTCTCTAAATAACCATGAATTGATGAATAATAAAACTTATATGTTTATAATCTCTGAAAATATAATTCAAATATAATATATATTTTGTTTAAACACCAAGAACTAAAAAATCTTTTGGCAATAGTGATTTCCCTTTATTGAGTAAAATGAGTTCATGTGCATAAAGTGTTACAAAGCCGTAAATTGCTAGACCAATATTATTTGTCACCATTACAAATGTTTAGTAAGGATTTCCAAAGAGAATGAGGATGACTCAGTAAAACAAGCTTAGGAAGAAGTACATTCAGTAGCTAGAAGGATTTTCTTGACAAGAACACTCTTATCTAGAATCTTAAATACCATACTGAATTGGAGAAAAGAAATTTTCATGATGGATAATTAGAAAACCTTGCTAAAATGCTAAGATAATAAATGACTTAAAAATTTCTATGCAAAAAATTATTTTGTTTGGGGGTGTCTTTACTGAACAAAGAATCACTGAGCTTTTCTGTGCTAGACGCTGTTGTAAGAGCTTGGGATAAATTAGTTAATAAAAACAAAGATTCCTGCCCTTGTGCTTACAGTCTGGTGAGGAAAGCTAGAAAATGAACAAGAAAGATGATTAATATACCAGTTGTAATGCATGTTAGAAGATAAGTGCTTTGGACAGAAGAAAAATTAGAGGTTAAGGGGATTAGGAGCCTCTGGGGGGAAGGGAGAAGTTTTCAGTAGCCCTTGTTGGGAAAGTAAGTTTTGAGCAAAGACTTTGAGAAGATGAAGGGTTAGTCAAGAGGTTATCTGAGGAAAGAATATTGCAAGCAGAAGGAACAGCTAGAGAAAAGCCTACTGTGGGAGCATGCTAGGAACAGCTGGGAGGCCAGTGCCTGGAATGAAGTGATCAGAAGATAGTAACAAAGGGGGGGTGGAAATTGGAGGGGGAGATGAACCATGAGAGACTATGGACTCTGAGAAACAAACTGAGGGTTCTAGAGGGGAGGGGGGTGGGGGGATGGGTTAGCCTGGTGATGGGTTTTAAAGAGGGCATGTTCTGCATGGAACACTGGGTGTTATATGCAAATAATGAATCATGGAACACTACATCAAAAACTAATGATGTATGGTGATTAACATAACATAATAATAAAAAAGAAGATAGTGAAAAAGATCCATTTAGAGAGCTAGCGGAAAGGGGTGCAATCCCATAGGGCCTTATCAGCTATCAATAGGTTTATGCTGCGTAAGATGGGGAGCAATGTAGAGTTTTGAGCAGAGGAGTGATTTAAGCTGTTTGCATTTTAAAAAGATGTTTTTAGCTTCTGCATTGGGATTACATTATAGAGGATAAGGTTAAAAATCGAGGCAAGATAGGATAGAGGCTTGGGCCAGGTGAATGTGGTAAGTAGTGGCTGATTCTGAATATATTTTGAAGGTAGAACCAATGGGATTTGCCAGTTTGTTGCATAGGATGTGTGAGAAGTGATTTCCACATTGCTAGCCAGTTCCTTGTACTCGATCTACACTGCTGAATTCGTTCTTGGTATTGAGGCTTCCGGGCATCCTTTTTGGTTTGATGAGTTCTTGTCTCTGACCATCCCAGGTTCCAAAGACTCATGCTTGTCTGGTTAGTGCTGATGCACCTCCTCTCTCTACTATTCCCCTGGTTTCAGATGTCCAGCTCCATCATTTAAACCCCTCTCCGAATCTAGCCCTCTGTCATGCCTATTCTTTTTCCTGATTCCTGTTTATCTTTTAGCCATTTTGTCCTGAGATCCTTCTCCTGGAATCTGTTCCAAGCTGCTGCCTGTCGTACAAGTGCCAACTATAGTTGCAGTCATTAAATTCATTAGTTAAGCCACGGTGAAAAGAATGGGTCACAGCTATTCAGGATTAAAAAAGAAAAAGGAACAGAATTTTGATTCTAGGCTAAAGAAGACCCTATCTTGGCATCACTTCAAGCGGAATACATTGTCTTGTCGAATAAATATATTCAAGAAGATTTTCGGTATTTATGATCTCCTTTCTCTTCTGTAGGACCAAAAATCCTCTTGGCTATGGAAACGATGCTGAGTCAAAATTCTTGAAGTCACAAGCATTTTGAAATTCAGTTATTTTTTAATTTGGTTAGTGGACAATTGAGATATTTAATTGAGACTGACAGTTGACAATTGAGATAGTTACAAGTGAAATAAAGCTAAGAAACTACTTACAAAAAATAGCTCTGTGTAACAGTGTTTTGTCACCTTGATGGAGAAGTTTGGGGTTTGCCCCATTCTTAAAATTTAATGGTACAATCTCATCTGAACTCCATTTGACCTCCTCTTACTTGAAATGGACTGTAGAGGAAAGGAGCAAAATACCTTCAAATAAACATCTCCTAAAATGCATTTTAACCTTGGATCTGGAAATCTATAAAAGAATACTTTTTTCCCCCCCAGTACATTGATAACATGGAGAGAATTCCTTACAGCTGAGAATTATGGTATTTAAAGGTTTCAAGATGTCTTTCCAGGTTTTGAATTGGCAGTAAGCCAGTGACTGAATTGCTACATTTTAAAAGCCCATCTTGCCTCCACTTCCTTTAGGTTTTCTTATTTTTCACATCAGTTTGCTCCCAGGCAATAGTTAATACGTTCCTTAAAGTTCATTCATTTTTCTATTACTTTAGATAGGAAGTTCCCGTCAAAAAAAAAAAAAATCTTCAAAAAATTAAGTAAAAGATGTAACAAATCCTAGCAAATCCTAGAGAACCTGATCATCCTTAAATATATAAGCACAAACATTTTGGCTTAGTTCCTTATAAAACTTAAGTAAATGTTTACTTAAGAATCTTAGTATAGTATCATTATTTTCAGATCCACTTCTAAACTGGTTTGTAGCAAACGTATCTTTTGTGTGTGTGTGGCTTGCTAAGCAATCTTAGTGGTTTAAAGCATCTGTGTTACATGTAATTTAAATACTTTTGAATTCTCCTTCCATAAACCATTGATTGACCACATAATGGGGGACTTCCAAACCCCATTCTTTTGGCCAGTGCTCCGTGTCCTATTGTGTGAACTGAAATGTGGCCTATCCTAGCCAGCAGAGGATTTCACTGGCTAACCACAGGAAAGACTCAGTGTAAAAGCTCTGAGAATTTGACCATGAAAGGGAGAGATACTTGTAACATTTCACAAACATGCTTTTTTGTTGTCTGGATAATGCTCTTCGAGTATCAGTGATTTCTTATTTTACTGTCAGCCCTTGGAAAAGAAGAAAAAAAAAATCTTAATTTTTGTTTCTTAGACTGCCCAAGAATTTTAATAACTGAAAGAAGTTGCCTCCTGCAGTCATTTGCAAATGAAATCTATTGCAGAGGATGTGTGTGTGTATGAGCTGGCCTGGCGACCATTTATATGGAAATTAATAAAGTCTCTTAACTAGCCCCCATGGCCTTAGCAGAATCAAAGGTATCTGAAGCACATTTAAAAATGAGGAAAAACGGAATTGTATAAGAACAACAGAAGTAATATCAGGTACTTTGGAAATAGAGGTCACCTTAGTATATGGGAAAACTTCAGTAAGAAAATTAGGGGAATATATATCCAAAAGAGCCCAGTGCTTGTGTGTTGTGTTGGATTTAGTTTGTATTCACAGTTACCACACTCCTGTTAGGTTAACGACCTCAGGGCTGGACTTGATGTCTGTTTTTACATGTCTCTTCCTTTGCTTAGGAAAGTGCGTCTCTCCTCATATATGCCAATTCATGCCCTCTTTTAAACTTTGGCTTAATTTTCCCCTTTTCTCAACATCTCACCGGGCTATTCTATACCAACACATGCTTTATTAATGTGGTACAGCTCTGTGTTTATTGACCCGTCCTCTTCTCTAGGTATTACTTGTTTATATAATTTAGCTCATAGACCAAGTTCACTGGGAGGAGATAGTATTTTTGTTTTTCTTCTATTTCCTTTATATAACCCAGTTCAATAATTTGCCCATAGTAGGAATATTTAAATGTGGTGTCAACTATGTTAGACAGTTCATCCAGGCATGTTATTTCTCAGCACAGCACTGTTGGCTCTTTGGATAGGACAGATCTTGGTTCTGGGGGACTTCTACCTCGGCACTCCCATACAAATCTTGCAGTTATACCCTTGACCCCCATACTAAATGCTGGTAGCCCCTCAGGTTATTTGACAGGCCGTGATGCCTCCTAGGGAGCTGTTACTGCCCCAGTTGAGATTCAGTTTCTTCCATAATACTTAGAACAATGTGGAATTACTTGATTAGTTGCTTTGTGTTCATCTCCTGTGCTAAAATGGAACTTTAAGAGCATAGGTACGTGTTTTTTTCTGTTTCATCCATTGTATTCTCAGGGCTTTAGCACAATGCCTGGCACATTGTAAGTTGTTCAATTTATAGAATAAATGTGTGCCCAGGCCATTGAGCCTTTGCAAACTATTTTTGGCAGCAAATAATCTTAGTGACAGCTTACTAAATAGTCTGTTGATGGTCTGAGTTAAAACAACATCCATTAGTTCCAAACACAGATTAGTTTAGATATTGGCAGAATGTGGCTTTCGTTAAATTTTACCACTAAACTTAGTAGGAAACCTTGGAAAAGTCAGATTCTTTTTATACCTGGCTTCTCTTACTATGTAATAAGATGATTAGTAACACTTGCCTTTTACCTATGATAATGACTGTTAGGCCAGCAGTAATAATTCTTACCAAGATACCAGAAAGAGAGGCATTGTATATGTAATAAAGAAAATCTTAAATGGTCATTACCATATAAGTGTCCAATAGTGCCATCTTTTGCTTTTGAAACAATGGAGATAGTCAACATCACTTTCAACGATCTGCTGAATGAGTTCCCTGCTAGTTAAAGTCAGAGCGTATAGAGGAAAAGTTATAATCAGAATGTCTTACAATCACTGATCAGGTATGACAATGGTTATGAATCTTGCACATGTATTTGGCCCTTATTTTTTTTTCTTTGTAACCAGTTTCTCAAATATCTAAAACCTATGCTGAGGAGTTAAATCAATGTATCCTTTTTTTTTTTTATCACCTGTGTCACTTTGAAACATAAAAAAGTTCTGTTCTACAGGCACTTTTCAAAGATTTATCCAAATATAAATCTTTCTTTTGATTTTTCTGAAGCAGGACTCAAAAAACTTGCCCAAGGTCACAATTCATTCAAGATGCATTGGTTTCTTTTTGAGCATTAGTTTAATTTCCACCAGTTGTGCAGATTCTAGGAGTAGCAGTATGAGTTTCCTGGTAGCTTGGCAGTGTTATTTTCAGTGTTTTATTGGGCTTACTATTTTGCTGAAGGCTTAACAGGCTCATTTTCAGATTCTTAATCAAGAACAAGTTTAATGATTGAAGGTAATTATCTCCAGATTAGAAGGGCTTTTAAAAATTTATCAGCATTCCAAAATTTAACAAATAGCTCTCTGATAATCTAATTAAAATCCTGATTTTGCTGCCAGACTGTTTGAAGCCAGATACTCATTCAGCCAGTATCAAAACATTATCCATTTAAGCTGTTTCTGACAATACAGACACAGAAGCTGGTCTGTGGTAATAGTCATGTTGTCCCCTGGAGGAGGTCGATGTTCTGCAATGATCAGGTCTATTTTCTTATTGATTTTTTTTTTAGAGGGAAATTATGTGAGTATTCTCTAGTTATTAAGGGACTATTTCTGTCATCCTGAAGTAGAGAGCCCATTGGCTGTGTGATATACCTATGTATGCAGAACAGACAAAATTGTTTCCAGCAGCAAATCTGAATCAGCTGCTTTGCATCATAATAAAAGGCCTTGCACTTTCCATTAGATTTGCACCTTAAATGGTAATTAAATTTAGGAACCATATTGTAAAGGAATTTGGTCTAGTTTAGAACTATGGAATTTTGATGGATAATTAAACACATGCAGAAAACCCCACACAGTTCATGGGAGCTGTTTATATAAGCTAGGGGCAAAATCATTTTTTCATAGTTCTGAAAATAATTTGGACTTCTTCAATAAGCCTTATTTACTCAAAAGATGTACCTTAACCTGTTAGTAACTAGCTCTTGTTTTAGAACCAACTTAAATACTGTATTCTAACAATGGGATTTCTATGCCTTCAAACAACCAGACAGGTCTCAATGGTGGCTAAATGCAGACTATGGAAGCACAATTTGTCAGGCAATCCATATTACTTGTTTTCATTTCTGTTGCTCCCCAGCAAGTTTTTGTTAGGCTCTTCTTGCCCTTCCTACTTTTCCAGGGGGTTTGGTGGTAGCACTGAAAGTGGATGAGACTGGGGGACAGGCCGCAGAAGGCATGGCAGGAGTTTCAGACCTCGTCAGTGTACAGATTTCTGTGCTTCCAATTATCAGTGTGTGGGAGTTTTGTCAAAAAAGCTGGGCTTGTGGTTCCTTTTGTTCTTTGGTGTCTATTGTGGTTTAGGTTTCAAATGGGATGCAAATGTGATTTATAGTGCGTGGCATCATGCAGTTAGAGAGGATTGGACTTTACAAGGCAATGCAAACTTGAGCACGGAAGGGCCGCTCGTGAGCAACGTGTCCTTGTGGGTGATGAAGGAACAATCCAGCGCGGCTTATGGGGAGGCTGGGGAGTAAACAACATGTGAGGATGGCTTCCTTCCTTGCGGTCTGGGAGAGCAGAACTGATGCCATCTCTCACAAGAGCTCAGGGAGCCGTTAAGGAGGATTCCCATGCTGCTGAGAAAGACAGAGGCACAATAACAGTGTTTCCGCAGTGGGTAGAACTGTACACCCTCATTCTGTCAGAGACTAAGAAGTTAATTTATCACCATTCCAGATCGCCACATGATTGCAATATCTCCAGTAGTGCTTTTTGGTGCCATGTTCCCAAGGACTTTTAAAGTCCTTACCAAATGGCCATGTGGTATGATTGCCAAATTATTCAGGCTGAACATCCTTAAAGAGTAGATTCTAGTGGAATCGTTTGCCAACTAAAAGTTCCTGTGGATATTTAATGACATCAAATTATTGAAGCATAAATCATCTAGTCACTCCACAAATTTATGTTCAGCGCTTCCCATGAGTAAATGTACATCAACAAACAACAACAAATGAAAATAATTAGCATATTTTTAATTTAAAAAGTAGCTCAGACCTGAAAAGAACTGGGTTTTTGTTTTGGTTTCTTGGCTCTTACACTGTTGTAAGCCTTTTTTTTTTTTTATAATTCAGATATTATAATTCCCAGTTTTTGAAAACCTATTCAATACATATTTAAAGTAACCATTTTTCTTTTAAGATAGTTTTATATATTTAGGCCATCCATTTTTAAATTGTAAGATGAGGGAATTGGTTTAGTATTGGCTTTAGGGGAAAGAGTTGGGTTTCAAATTCCATTACTGCCACTTAAACCTTGTAGGAGTCTTGAAAAATCGGACAAACAGAAAACTAGAGAAACTGTCTTCAAAAGAGCACCTACTTCATAGGGCTGTTGTATTGATATTAATGCATGTGAGCTGCTTAGAAAAAGTGACTGCCATGAAGATGAGCCTTACCCCATTGCCCTTTCCCACTGCTAGACGGTACTGGAACCTTGATGAGTGAATGTTGCAGTTCTCAACACAAGAGGTCTGGATCTGGATTCTAAGAATAGTCGAACAATGAGAAGGCTTTGATCATTCTTCAGGAAAGAGAATTTTTGGCTCATTCTTAGTCTAAGGACATGAGTGCTGCTCCTTTGGATTTTCAGCGTGCAGCAAGCCAACAGCTATCTGGAGGCTTTTTGCTATCCAGAAGCACTGAAACAAGCCTAAAGGAAAGGGAATAAGAGCAAGGGTATTCGGGAACAATAGGGGAAAAGTCAATTTTCCAGAAAAGCACAAAAATCTAACATGGGTGAATCATTTTGCAGGCACCAAGCACTAAAGGGTCAAGGTATCTGACAGTTGTGGATGGAGAAGTGAGGTGAGAGTAGGATAAGAAATCACTCTTGGGCGCCTGGGTGGCTCAGTTGGTTAAGCACCTGCCTTCGGCTCAGGTCATGATCCTGGAGTCCCGGGATCGAGTCCCGCATTGGGCTCCCCACTCAGCGGGGAGTCTGCTTCTCCCTCTGACCCTCCCTTCTCTCATGCTCTCTGTCTCTATCTCATTCTCTCTCTCAAATAAATAAATAAAATCTTAAAAAAAAAAAAAAAGAAATCACTCTTAGTGGCAGGATGTAGACCTGGGGAATGTGTGTGTGTTGTGTGCGTGGGAGCTCCAGCGCATATGGGGGGAGTGGGTCACAAAGTGAGGCACAGGAAGAGTAAGTGCCAAAAGCAAATTGTATTTACTTCCAAACTTTGCCTCTGGTCCCCTCCTCCCTAGATATTTTTCTCAGTTCTATTGTTTTTGATTTTTTCCTGTTTGGATTAATGAGTCAGGGGAGGGATTGCCTTAGCTAGTTCCACTGTGTCCCTCAGGCAAAAAGGGGACCAGATTGGGAACTTGGCTGCGTTTTAGGTTGGTCTGTGCTAGCACCTTTGGTTAGCTCATTGGGCACGTGGCTGGCAGATTGTCCACTGTGGAGTTCAGTTCAGAGGTTACCTGTCCATCTGGCTTCTGCATTTGGATCTGCCACCTCACCTTGGTGCAAAAGGCAGCCACTTTATCCAGTTGTATTAAAAAAAAAATTCTTTTCATACCAAGTCCTGGTAAGTTTCAGGAGACATTTACTCAAGTTCTATGTATGAGGGTGGGGATATGGGGTAGGCAGTGGAGGCGAGCAGTGTGTATATCCGGGGCATAGTTTACAGGAAGGGATCACAGAGCAATACATAGAATTTCAGTCAGGGTCCTCCAGGGAAACAGAGCCAGCAGGGTAGAGATATGTGTGTCACAGGAGATTTATTACAAGGAATTGGCTCATGCAGTTATAGAGGCTAAGTCTGGTGATCTGCCCTCTGCAGGCTGGAGACCCAGGAAAGGTGGTGTACTTCAGTCTGAGACTGAGGCCTGAGAAGCAGGGGAGTCAGGAATACAAATTCCAGTCCAAGGGCAGGGAAGATGAGATATCTCAGCTTACTCAGTGAGGCAAGGAAAGGGATGAATTATTCTTTCTTCTACCTTTTGTTCTATTTAGGACCTCAATGGATTGGATGATGCTCACCCACATTGGGGAGGGCATTCTACCCAGTCTGCTGATTCAAATGCTAATTTCACCCAGAAACGGTGTTTAATATGGGCACCTGTGGCCCATTCAAGGTGATACATAAAATTTGAACCATTTAAGATGATGAGCACAATGTTGTTATTGTTGTTTTCATGTATTTTTCCCTGTTTGGATTGTTTAACTTCTTCTCTCTCACTTGGAGTACACATTAATCTCCTAGTATTATGCATGGCCATTTACCAACCATCTTTTGATATCTTATTGAATTATATCTACCAAATAAGTGTTGAATTTACTGGTGAGTTATTGAATTGTTTCTACCAGATAAACATTCAGTTCTCTAAAAGGTGAAGATTTTTTTTAAGTAAACATTTTCCCACCACTTACTCTCATAAAAAGACAGTGAGTCTTATTTTAACGTACATATCACACAGGACATATTCCTGATGATGAATATTTGGCTATAATCATGGGTTAAATTCAACTACTGTAAAATCTACACTGTATGATGAATGATAAAAATGATGGTTGATTCTCTGGTGGTGTTTGCTTGAAAATATAGTTAAATTCTTGTTATGATAAAAATGTGTGTTAAAGGAGAAAATTAGTCTCTACCCGTGACTAATGATTATTATAATGAGACTTTTAAATGGTGACTTCCAATTTGTGTGTTACTGACTGTATGCTTTGGAACTAGTTACTAAGAAGAAATAGGCTTTGGGGAAGGACACCCAAACCACAGA
The DNA here is from genome assembly GCF_011800145.1 of Mirounga leonina. NCBI lineage: Eukaryota > Metazoa > Chordata > Mammalia > Carnivora > Phocidae > Mirounga > Mirounga leonina. The sequence goes on from NW_023270871.1 coordinate 8,188,836, forward strand.
GATGAGCTATGATAAAACCAGAGTCACTGAAAAGCAAAAAGAAATGGGGAGCGGTTTCATAAAAAACATTCCCAGACATGATACTGCTCAACTCTTTCTATAGGGAAAGCTAATAACTGAAGGGTACATGTGAAGAATATAACTCATTTTTCCTAATTTTTCTTCAGCTATTTTTTTAAGGATTTTGTTTTTAAGTCATCTCTACACCTAATGTGCACTTGAATTCACAACCCCGAGATCAAGAGTCACATGCTCCACTGACTGAGTCAGCCAGGCGCCCCTCTTCAGCTATTTTTATTTGGTTTTGTATTTGTTTTTCTTATTATAAAGTACGATTATCTTCTTTTAAAAACAATTCACACTGATTATATGAATTTAGAAAACTTGGAAGGCTTTAAAGGAAAAGATCAGTCTGTAATCATCTTACTATCTATATAAGTTTTTGCTTTGTAATCAACCAAATCCAAAATCTAATGGCATAAAAAAAAAAAAAAAAGACAACAGTAATTTAGTTCACAATTCTGTGGGTTAGCTGGCCATATTTCTGTTCTGAGCTGAAGTGGTCACCTGGTAGTTTGGCTGGTGTTGGCTGATCGTGGGTAACTTCACTATGTCTGGCAGGTGACTGGCTAATTGGTTAGTCTAGGGGGGCCTCAAGCAGGGATGGCTTATCTGTTTCACATGGCCTTCTATTTTCCTGTAGGTTATCCCAGTCTTCTTTACATGGTGGTCTCAGGGTTCCAGAAAGCAGCATGAAGGCAAACTCCCACATGTGAGCTCTTATTAAGCCTCTGCTTGCTTCACAGTAGCTGATGCCTAATAGGCCAAAGTAAATTTTATGGCCAGGCAGAGTCAGATGGGACGATGCTTACTCAAGAGTAGTTCATAGGAAACCCACTTATCATGGCCATTTTTGCACACAACATAAAAAAAGCCTTTTGGGTCATAAAAATTTTCAGCCTTCTGTCATACATTTTTCACTTAGAAAAATTATAGTATGAGAACTTATCTATTATACATTCTTCAGAAATATGATTCTTAATGGCTATGTAATACTAAAATAAATAGTTATACTGTAATTTGTTTATCTAATTGCATATTAGCAATAGGCAGCTTTTTAAAAATTCAATTAGTCAACTTACAGTACATCATTAGTTTCAGATGTAGTGTTCAGTAAATTATCAGTTGCATATAACACCCAGTGCTCATCACATCACATGCCCTCCTTAATATCCATCACCCAATTACCCCTTCCCTCCACCCTCCTCTCCTCCAGTAACCCTCAGTTTGTTTCCTATTGTTAAGAGTCTCTGATGGTTTTTCTCCCTCTCTGATAACTTCCCATTCTGTTTTTGCTCCCTTCCACTATGATCCTCTTCCCTGTTTCTTATGTTCCATATATGAGTGAAACCATATGATAATTGTCTTTCCTTGATTGACTCATTTCGCTCAACATAATACCCTCCAGTTCCATCCACGTTGATGCAAATGGTAAGTATTCGTCCTTTCTGATGGCTGAGTAAGATTCCTGTGTGTGTGTGTGTGTGTGTACCACCTCTTTTTTTTTTTTTTTTTATTTTACTTATTTGAGAGAGAGAGAGCATGAGCAGGGGGAAGGGCAGAGGGAGAAGCAGACTCCCTGTTGAGCAGGGAGCCAGATGTGGGACTCCATCTTAGGACCCTAGGATTAGGACCTGAGTCAAAGGCAGATGCCACCACATCTTCTTTAAACATTCGTCTGTCAATGGACATCTTTGCTCTTTCCACAGTTTGGCTATTGTGAACATTGCTGCTATGAACATAGGGGTGCCAGGTGCCCCTTCGGATCACTACATTTGTATCTTTGGGGTAAATACCTAGTAGTGCAATTGCTGGGTTGCAGGGTAGCTCTATTTTCAACTTTTTAAGGATCCTCCATACTGTTTTCCAGAGTGGCTGCACCAGCTTGCATTCCCACCAAACGTGTAACAGGGTTCCCCTTTCTCCACATCCTCGCCAACATCTGTTGTTTCCTGTCTTGTTAATTTTAGCCATTCTGACTGGTGTGAGGTGGTATCTCACTGTGGTCTTGATTTGTATTTCCCTGATGCCAAGTGATGTGGAGCATTTTTTCATGTGTCTGTTGGCCATTTGTATGTCTTCTTTGGAGAAATGTCTGTTCATGTCTTCTGCCCATTTCTTGATTGGATTGTTTGTTTTTTGGGTGTTGAGTTTGATAAGTTCTTTATAGATATAGGCAGCTTTTAATATCTCTTTATTCTAAAAGTACAAATAGCATTTATGATTTTTGTGCATATTTATGGATTAATTCATATAAATAATCCTGAAGCTCTTAAGAAAGATAATCAAATTGCGTCCCAGAAATTTGAAGCAATTATATTCTCACCAGCAATGTTTGAGAATATTAAATTTACTACCATGTCATGGACTCAGGCTAGTATATATTTTGAAAATCTTTTTCAGTATGATAGGTAAAAAAGTTTATTTTCAGATTTTTAAGTTTTTATTGAGTGCCAAACATTAAGCATTTTATTTATTTATTTGACAGAATGCGAGAGGGGGAACGCAAGCAGGGGGAGAGGGAGAAGCAGGCCCCCTGCTGAGCAAGGAGCCCAATGTGGGGCTTGATCCCAGAACCCTGGGATCATGACCCGAGCCAGAGGCAGATGTTTAATGACTGAGCCACCCAGGCGCCCCTAAGCATTTTAAAAAATAAGATAGCATTTTCTTTTGTAGGCCATTATTTTTTAGGAATTTTTTCCATTAACAAAATGTTTTTATGTTCATTAAAGATAAATTTGGAATGGAATATGTTTCAAAAATGGCTTTATTTATGTGAGAGGGAAAAGCACATACTTTACTGTCTTTTTACCCTATTATAGTAAATGCAATTGTTGGACATTTGAAAATGTTTTATCCTCCTTGAAGAAGATAGGTCAAATAATGTATAGTTTAAAAAGGATTGAAATGAAATGCTAAAACACTACGGTAGTATAAAAATCTGAGTCTTCAAAAATTTATTTTAGAGATGCGGGTAGGAGGAAAAAAGATCCTTTTAGGTGTACAACTCAAAACACCCACTTTCTTTTGTTAATTTTATTTTATTATGTTATTCACCATACATTACATCATTAGTTTTTGATGTAGTGTTCTGTGATTCATTGTTTGTGTATAACACCCAGTGCTCCATTCAATATGTGCCCCCCTTAATACCCATCACCAAGTTAACCCATCCCCCCACTCCCCTCCCCTCTAGAGCCCTCAGTTTCTCAGAGTCCATAGTCTCTCATGGTTCGTCTCCTCCTCCAATTTCCCCCCCTTCATTTTTCCCTTCCTACTCTCTTCTTCTTCTTCTTCTTTTTTTTTTTTTTTTTACATACAATGTATTATTTGTTTCAGAGGTACAGGTCTGTGATTCATCAGTCTTACACAATTCACAGCACTCACCATAGCACATACCCTCCCCAATGTCCATCACCCAGCCACCCCATCCCTCCCACCCCCCACCACTCCAGCAACCCTCAGTTTGTTTCCTGAGATTAAGAATTCCTCGTATCGGGGCACCTGGGTGGCTCAGTTGGTTAAGCGACTGCCTTCGACTCAGGTCATGATCCTGGAGTCCCGGGATCGAGTCCCGCATCGGGCTCCCTGCTAGGTAGGGAGTCTGCTTCTCCCTCTGACCCTCCCCACTCTCATGTGCTCTCTCTCATTCTCTCTCTCTCAAATAAATAAATAAAAATCTTTAAAAAAAAAAAGAATTCCTCGTATCAGTGAGATCATACGATACATGTCTTTCTCTGATTGACTTATTTCGCTTAGCATAATACCCTCTAGTTCTATCCACGTCATTGAAAATGGCAAGATATCGTTTTTTTTTTTTGATGGTACATAATATTCCATTGTATATGTATATACCACATCTTCTTTATCCATTCATCTGTTGATGGACATCTTGGCTCTTTCCACAGTTTGGCTATTGTGGACATTGCTGCTATAAACATTAGGGTGCACGTACCCCTTCGGATCACTACAGTTGTATCTTTGGGGTAAATACCCAGTAGTGCAATTGCTGGGTCATAGGGTAGCTCTATTTTCAACTTTTTGAGGAACCTCCATACTGTTTTCCAGAGTGGCTGCACCAGCTTGCATTCCCACCAACAGTGTAGGAAGGTTCCCCTTCCTCTGCATCCTCGCCAACATCTGTTGTTTCCTGACTTGTTAATTTTAGCCATTCTGACTGGTGTGAGGAGGTAGCTCATTGAGGCTTTGACTTGGATTTCCCTGATGCCGAGCGATGTTGAACACTTTTTCATGTGTCTGTTGGCCAATTGGATGTCTTCTTTGGAAAAATGTCTGTTCATGTCTTCCCCCCATTTCTTGACTGGATTATTTGTTCTTTGGGTGTTGAGTTTGATAAGTTCTTTATAGATTTTGGAGACTAGCCCTTTATCTGATATGTCATTTGCAAATATCTTCTCCCATTCTGTTGGTTGTCTTTTGGTTTTGTTGACTGTTTCCTTTGCTGTGAAAAGCTTTTTATCTTGATGAAGTCCCAATAGTTCATTTTTGCCCTTGCTTCCCTTGCCTTTGGTGATGTTTCTAGGAAGAAGTTGCTGCGGCTGAGGTCGAAGAGGTTGCTGCCTGTGTTCTCCTTTAGGATTTTGATGGACTCCTGTCTCACGTTTAGGTCTTTCATCATTTTGAGACTATTTTTGTGTGTGGTCAAAACACCCACTTTTAATTAAGCAATGACTTAGGAACAACATTAGAGTGAGACCTGAAAAAAAATTTTGTCTACATTTTTAGTGTTGGTCAAAGGAGCAGTAATTGTAAGATTAACTTTAACACTGTGAATCCTAGAATTTTGTTTTTAATTTTAATATTGAAGTAACAGACTACATTTTAATAGAAACATTGGATGTCATAGAATGTCATAAAAAAGTTCCCAGACACTGGAGTCATATAATATTTTCCATCATAGGTTATGTGATAAAGATTCAAGCTTAATTTATAAAATCTCTACAATATGTGTGAGTTAGGGGTGTTGTGAAGACCTTAACTTGGCACTTCCTGATTCTTTTTTACTTGCATCAAGTAGTTTTTAAAAATATTTTTGAAGTGGAACTTGAGAAAAATGTTTTGAGGACAGGACATAGAACAAAAGGGAAGTGCAGGAGAGAAGCTTGTTGATAGGAGGCAGAGGGCACACTACTGGGTATGCTTCTGGTTGGGGCTGATGATGCAGGGAACAATTTAAACTCCAGTGACTTTGACCAATTTTTAGACCTAATGGCTGACAAGATGCTTATCCCTCATCAGCAGCTGGCAATTTTTAAACACATGTCTCTAAATGGGAAAGAAGAAGAAAGAAAGAAGAGAATTTGAATTGAATGCAGGAGAAAAGGTAATTTCTTCAAGCTGTTGAAATACACTGATTGTGACTATTGCGGTGAGAAAGAGGATGCACACTCTAGAAAATAAACCACTCTATTTTCTAGAGTTTCTGAGAATTTAGTGAGGAAAAAAGCCCAATGGCAAAAAACTCACCTCCTACATCAAATATCTCTGCTGTGGTCCCAAAAAGGAAACGTCAGCCTTAGGATTTGTATGGTTTTTGCATATTGTATTGTTTCTTTCCCTGATATCTTTTATTTATTCAAAATTGTTTGAAAACATTTAATTCATGGGCGTCAGCTCAAAACATGGAAATCACATGCCTCCCCTCTTGCCCCAAATGTTGCAGGTATTTGCAGTTCCTGGAGGTAACAGTGTTACATTATTTCTGTTTTTACTTTGAGGACCAAAAGATGTTTGAGAAGTGAATTTCCTGTTTGGACAATGGGAATCCAGCTGGATTCTTTGGTCACAAAATGCTGATTAAAACTCTGATCACTGCATTCTGGATATGTTTTTGTAAAGAAAATGGTATAGCTCTTTGAGAATTATTTTCTGTTAAACTTTAATTTATTTTTTGAACCTGATAATGTTGGTTTCTCAACTGTTCCCCCAAACAAAATAGCAAGTAACCCCTTCTCCACAACAGTAGTAACAAAACAAGGAAAATGAAATATTTTTTCTCAGTGCAAAAATAGTTTTTGAACATTTTTCTTCCCTATTTCCATCTTTTTATTTGTATAATGGTGCTGAAAAGTAGATAGAATAAAAATGGCCTCTGAAGAGTGAGAACTATCCTTCTAAGGAAACTTAAGATAAAATTAAGGGTATGAGTAACCTTGACAATATACCACACAAATAAGATCTAGAAGATATTACAAGTTATAATGACCTGGTTTTGTTCAACCCTTAAATCATTATCATTAATGTGGTCACATCTTTGTTAATATTATTGCCTCCCCACTTCTCATGCCCCAGGATCATTTAGTGAAAAGAATTTAACTTGATTGTATCAGTTAGGATTTAGTTCCACAGCATTTAACAGTAACCTTAAAGTGACTTGGTCAAGCTAGAGAATTAGTTCTCTCTCAAGTGAGAGCAGGCTGTAGATAGTTGAGAATTGGCGTGACAACTCATCAGGGTCCAAAGTCTCCTCTTACCTTTCCATTCCACATTTTACATGTGGATTCTATTCCTGAGGTTGCCTGATGGTTAAAGGTGGCTGCTGAAAGTCCAACTGTCACATGAGCTTTCCAGCCAGCCAGCAGGAGGAAAGTGGGCAGGGCAAAAATAGACATGTTTCAGTTCTTTGTTGTCCTTTTAAGGGAGCCTCTGTAGAAGACCAATGTAAAAACTTAGATCGCATTGCCCAGAACTCAGCCACAAAAACTATCCTTCATTGCAAGTGAGGCCAGGAATATTACCACTCTGGATATATCTCATTTCTGTTACTAATGAAAAAGTAAAGAATAGGTATTAGATAGGCAATTAGCTGTTACTGCCTGATGCATCTATTCTAAACTCTAGGAAGAGAAGAACGTGTAATTCCAAACACATGATGCATACTCTCCATGTATTTGTGCCCTTACAGATTGCAGCCACCATGCTAACACTACATTTTGGTTTACCCACCCCCACCATTTACCTCTTTGCAAAACTTTCTCTTTGTAATTCCTACCACTGGGTGGACAGTGCTTATCTGCTTCCATTGGAGGAAGATTATTCAGGAGCTCTTGGAAGAAAAGAAACAGAATTTGAGAATCTAGAATCTTTCCAATGTGAAGTGCGACTTAACCAGATAATGGAAGTATATCAAGAAGAAAAAATGGGTAATGAGTAGATCTGCTATGAGAACAGCCAAATAGATGATAAAGTAATAAGGAAAGGGAAGGAAAGAACTTCTGTGAATACCATTGAAGAATCCTGAAGATCAAAATGGAGAATTTTAAGGAAATGTAAATTGAGATAAAAGTAGATGGGAGACTTTCGTTTTGAATTTTAGTTACGATACACTTATTTTTATTTAAATCCATAGTACATGCGTCTACCAAAATCATCAGCTTTGGGCAATACTTCATCAAAACCTATTGAGAGTCTTTATTATCTGTTGAATCTCAAGTCTATACCTAGTATTTAAGTTCTTTCACCAAATAGCTCCATTTCAACTATATCCTTATTGCTTCAGAATATACTCCTGGACTACAGCTAAGTTAATGTCTTTGATCATCTGTTGTTACCTCCTGTATGCATTTTTTGTTTCTAAAATTCCTAAGTACACAAATGTTTCATAATGTTTTTGGAGTAAGAGCGCTTATTTGACTCTTGTAAACATGCTCCTTCTAGCATTTCTTGCCATGCAGCAATGGCACTATTGAAGGCAAGACAAATCTATATCTACTTTGACCCTGACCCAATCAGAGGGAGTTGTGCAGAACGCAGGAAAGTTGCAGGGTCACAAGGCTTAGTGTAGACCCTCTTATCTAATTCAAGCCTCTTGTTATCTGTCATATCCTTTGCAAGATGCTAAAGCCACTCTCAAAACCCTCCCTAGATCTTCCCCCAAGCAGGAGTTAACTAGACTTTGTGCTTAATCCTCTTCTGATTACTATTAATCTATTTACATAAAAATGTTCTGAATATAATAACAAGAAATGGGATGTGTTACCTAGGTAGTTGGGAATAGTGCATGTGTAGGACAGTCTTAACCTGATTTTTTACTTGATAGATTCTTAATTGACTTCTTGGTTCATGACCCTCTCATTTTGTAAGAAAGTAGGTACTATATAGTCTCCTTGTTACCATATCTTTTTCCCCCCACATTGTCTGTGGGAGCTCTGTGGGTTTTTTCTGAATTCTTTGCCTTAACACATTCTGCATCTGATCAACTCTGATAATATCACTCTCCCCACCATACCCTGTGCATGACCTCTCAACTAAATTCCTTCCTTCCTTCCTCTTTCTCTTTTTCTTTCTCTCTTCCTTCCTCCCTTCTTCCCTTCCTTCTGTTTTCCTTTCTTTCTTTCTTTCTCTCTCCCTCCCTCCCTCCCTTTTTTCTTTCTCTTTCTCTTGTTCTTTCTCTCATTTTCTTTCCCTCCCTCCCTCCATCCTCCCTCCCTCTCTTCCTTCTCTTGTAGCTATATATGACTATGTGATTTAGGTTCTGGTCCTTGGAATATGATCAGGAATGAGGTCCTATTAAAAAAAAGCAATTGCTAGCACCTCTGTACCTCATTTTCCTTCCTGATGGGTGGAAAATAGAGATAACTAGACTTTTTTTTTTTTTTTAAGATTTCGTTTATTTGAGAGAGAAAGAGAGAGAACATGTATGAGTTGGGGGAAGGGCAGAGGGAGAGAGGGACAGAGGCAGAGAATCTCAAGCAGACTCTGCACTGAGTGTGGAACCTGATGGGGGGCGCAGTCTCATGACTCCAAGATCATGACCTGAGCCAAAACCAAGAATTGGATGCTTAACCAACTGAGCCACCCAGGTGCCCTGAGATAACTAGACTCTTGAACCAAGAGTTGAAAGGTAGATTTTGAGGATGCAAGCCATCCTGCTAGCCCTGAACCATGTACTCTGAGTTATTAAATGGGAGAAGTAGATCTGACCTTCTTTAAGCAATTTGTTTTGTTTGGGGACTAGAAGGAAGAAAAGGGGAAGTGGATCTCCATCTTAGCAGCATTGCCTTCATTCTAACTAATACACTGGTTTAATTTAAGTTCTAGTTAGATCTGATTTGGCAAGTTACTTAACCTCTGAATTTTTTCAACTATAAAATAGGAATAATACTTAACTTCAAGGGTAGTTATGAGAATCAAATGAAATAACATGTATAAAGTTAAAGAACTTTGGAAGAAAGATTTTAAACTCAAAGGCATAAGTATGACACAAACTGGGTTGTCTCTTTTATTCCAAAAGAGCTGGATCTTTGAGTAAGGAGCCAGGAACACTTTAGTGTCCTTAGAATAAATAGATTTGGAAGCATAGAGAACTCACTATATTGTACCATAAATTTAAAAAAAAGTATGGTTAATATAAATTGCTTGAAAACAGATAGTATTGGGAAAGAATGTCTGGGTGGCCCACATCCCAGGATGAGAATCTCAAACATAAGTCTTGTATCTTGGCATTTTAGAGACCTGATTCTGTATTTGATTTAATGGATAAAGTTATCCTTTTCTAGCCTTCTTCATCTGTAAAGTGGGAGATCTCAAGAGATTTTTGGCCCAATGAATACAAACTGATGATTATGAGGAGTTGCAAATATACAGTTATTATCTATAATAACTAAAAAATTAGAACATGTGTAGAACATATTAGAATATTTTCTGCTTTCAAGATACTCATAATCCCAGTGTATAAGGAAAATTTATAGGGCTAATCATCATATTATTAGTTCAAAGACCTACCACCACCTCGTTGAATATTGGGAGATACATTTCATTTGGTGACCTTTTTACTTGTGTGTTCTCTTTTCCTGAATGTTCTTCATTCTCACGAAAGATTTTTTTTCCCTATTTGATTTTGTACAACTGTTTTTGTTATGTCAAGATTCTGCTCATGAAACTAATTCTTGGTTTGCTATCATATAAAATTTTATTTTTTCCTTTTGTATTCAAGAACTTCTTTTTCCTGTCTCCACCCCAACTATACAGTCTTAGTTTTCTGTACTTCCCAGTACAAACCTCTTACTGAAATGGTTTTTAAAATGTTTTTGGAAATCTAGTGTTACCAAGAAGCACTAAGTGTTACCAAGAGATAATATTTGAGTCAATTACTATTACATACACACATATACCACATATTAAAATTTAGAAACCTCACAGAATCATATATCAAATCCTCTATAAAATTTTAACATCTTGGTAAATATTAATGTATATATTATACTGTGTATCCAGCAGAACTTGGAATAAAACTTGTATTGCTATCTCTGTGCATTTGTTTGAAGACCTTGTAGATGTGTGTCATTAGTTAGAAAACTTTAGGTTAGGGTCTTGTCTTTCAGACTTTTCTACTCTTATGGGTCAAATTGTGTCCCTCTCCTCCACAAATTCATATGCTGAAGTCTTAACCTCCAGTACCTCAGCATGTGACCTTGTTTGGAGATAAGGTCTTTACAGATATATCTAAGTTAAAATAAGGCCATAAGAGTGGGTACTAATCCAATATGACTGGTATCCTTATAGAAAAGAGAAATTTGGACACTGAGGTAGGCATAGGGAAGACAACGTGAGGAGACATAGGGAGAAGAGGACCATCTATAAGCCAAGGAGAAATGCCTGGAACACATCCTTTTCTCACAACCCTCAGAAGGAACCAACTCTGCTGACACCTTGATTTTACACTTTTTGCTTCCAGAATTGAGACCAATTTTTGGTGGTTAAGCCACCCAATCTGTGGTACTTAATTATTGCAGCCCCAGCAAACTAATATGTGGGTGATCACAAAGCACAGTTCTTGCTTTATGAAGAAATTACATATATTTAGTTGGCCAGTGAAAACCTGAGAGCCATTCTTGATTTCTCCCTTTCCCTTACTCCTTATATCCGAACTATCACCAAATATTCTTCCATTGTCAGCACTTCTCTCCATTACCATGCTATTAAGAAGTTTAAGCCACCACAATATTGGGAGAAATTGGAATATTGAAGGAAACTTCTAACTGGTCTACTTGCTCCCATTCTTCCTTGTCTACAGTCCATTCTCCATTAACACTTATACTTAGAAAATGTAGATCATCTCCTGTCCCTTCCCTGCCTGGAACCCTTCTATGGCTCATGAAGTGAAATCCAGACTGCTTATCTGGTCTGCCAGGCCCCGCATGGTCTGTGTCCTGCATTCCTCTTAAAACACAATTTAATGCAGGATCTAGTTACAATGTAGCTGTAAAGTGCTGCCTTGTCTTTGCCCCCTGCTCAAAATAAAGCTGTTACCTTTCTAGCCCTGTCCGTCATGGTGCTCAGCAGCCAGGGATGCATGGTCTCAGACATGTTTACCAAGTAAAACACTGACTTGAGGGACGCCTGGGTGGCTCAGTCATTAAGCATCTGTCTTCGGCTCAGGTCATGGTCCCAGGGTCCTGGGATTGAGCCCCGCATTGGGCTCCCTGCTCGGCAGGAAGCCTGCTTCTCCCTCTCCCACTCCCCCTGCTTGTGTTCCCTCTCTTGCTATGTCTCTCTCTGTCAAATAAATAAAATCTTTAAAAAAAAAATTAAAAGCAAAAAAACAAAAAAACACAATTTAAGGAATTTCTGCTTTAGGCCTAAGGAGGAAATGGTATCCACCAATGCCCTTGTTTTAAATGACTAGAAAACCAGGTAAAATACATGATAGAACTGTTTTAAGATGTTGGGCAATGGTAGTAAGGGACTGAAATCCCCAGGAGAAGGGAAACAAGCTGAGTACTGCGATCTTCTGGTTTTTCTGTCTGGAAGGACTTCACAGGAGTACAGGGTCAAACAGGGCATGGTACTCTCAGTGAGACAGATAGTTCAGAGTTTCAGGCTACAGAGGCAGTTAGAATTTGCAGGGTAGGGTACTGGGGGGTAAAGAAGGAGCTCCAGAATTCTGCATAGGTGAACCCACTGGTTCTTTGGCTGGATACTCAGCTGTGCGTGCATAGAGTGAGACCCCATGAGGCCAGGCAAAGTTCCAACTGTTGGGTAAAAACCACCACCAGGCAGTGGTGAAATGAATAATTTATGGAGCTCACACAAGGTTGGATGATGTTCAAGTTCAGACCAGTCTTCACTCTGACTAAAGAGTTCTTGTTAAAGTTGGCATGTAGTAGAGTTCATAGAAAACCACGCCTCTAAGGAGGAAACATAGTTTTAAATTGAAGTCTACCCTAGACTCTCCCTAACAAAGTTAAGATATGAGCCTTGAAAGCATCAAACAGATGTTCAAGTAAATTAGTAAGCTGCTGGGAAAAAAAACAAAACAACAAAACTCAACACTCTATTAAGGAACACAAAAAATCCAGACATTCAACAATGTAACATCCACAACATACAGTGACTACTAAAAATTTACAAGACCTGTACAAACAATTAGGAACTACTGATCAGGATGAAAATAATAAGATAGATTCAGAAATAATGAATCACTATACTGTTTACCTGGAATGAATGTAACACTGTATGTTAACTAGACTGGAATGAAAATGAAACCTCATTGATCAAGGGATAAATCACTAGGAAACTTCTAACTAGACTGATCTAGATAGAAAGGAGATGTAAATTAATATCAGGAATAAAGTAAGAGTGGTAACTCAAGTCATCTGAGTAGCCCTATATTTTCAAGAAAAATTCACTTTACACTTAAAAACCTCATAAAGAAAACTTCAATCCCATGTTGGCTTCACTTTGAGTTCTATCAAGCATTTAAGAGATAGTAACCACCTAAAAAAATTTTCCCCCCAAAATAGCTTCCATGCTCTTATACTCATCACATCATAGAACTTTATATTCACTCAGAAGGAACCGTGCCATTTTTCCTGCCCCTAGCTCCAGAGCTATGGCTCAGATATTTGTACACAAGGGGAAAGGCAAACCATAAAACAAGGAGCTCCTGAGCTGCTCTCAAAGGAATTGATTTTATTTGCACCAGAGTATGGAAAACTTCAAGCCTAAGGCCATTCTCACAACAGAGGTGTGGTGAGAAGCACTTAAGGAGACAGGTAGCTTTATCAGAGGTATAAACCAAACCAGGGACCAGAGAGTTTACCAGGGAAAATCAGGAACATATACTGCTAGGAAGAGCTCTCTTTGAATCAGAACAAATCTCAAATACTGAATCCAAAAACCCTTCATGTAAATGAAGATAAAATTAATTGGATTGAAATTCAACTATATGCTGTCTACTACAGGAGACACACTTTAGATTCAAAGATACTAACAGACTGAAGGTAATAAGATGGAGAAAGATTTATCATGCAGTCTGCAACCGTAAGAAAGCTGGAGTGGCTACATTAATATAAGACAAAAAAGGAATGAGTGATAAAAATGTTCTAAAATTGTGGTGATGGCTGTGTAACTCAGTGAATATACTAAAACCATTGAATTATATACTTTGCAAATGGATAGTTTGTATTTTTACTAGTTGCAAATGACCCCTCTATGGGCATTGGGATTATGTCGAAACTATTGAGTCAGAACAAAATAAAAATTTAAGTATCAGCCTGAGGCTAAAAAGATAGTGACTGTCATTTATAATCTTTAAAATTTTATATTCATCAAAACAACCCTATTCTTTTCATTTTTCAGATGAAGAAAGTAAGTGATTTGCCTGAGGTCAGTTGACAGTGGGGGATTTAAGACAAGCGCCTTAGAATCTGGTCTCTGTTTATTCATGGATTTAACAAGTTTGAGTTGAGCGCCTACCATATGTAAAGAAATCTACTTGGAATTGAGGAGTCAGTGGAAAATAAAAACAGAAGTGGGATCTATCTTCTTGGGTCTTACAGCCCAGTGGGAATAAGGACATTATTCTAACCACAACTGTGGTGAGTGCTACAGAAAGTAGACAGGGGGTGCCAGGATAGAGTGAGGGAATTAGGCTTTCCTGGGGCAAGGGCAAATGAGTTGAGATCTGAACAAGATCAGGCACAGGTAGGAAGGAGTGGGAAGAACATTTCATGGAGTCGCATGATAGCAGCTCTCTGGTTGGAGGGAGCACAGTGCACTTGAAAAGTAAAAAACCCATCTGGTTAGCCCGTTCTGCTACACAACTCCGATCACAGGATACTTATTAAAACCAAAGTTTTGGTTTCCCTGAATATGAATTCTCTGGCTAAGATAACATCTATTTTAAATTCTATTATTTCCCATGTCTCTCCACATGTTTGTTATTGTTTTGTGAGCATCACTTTTGGGTTTAAGGCTTTGGAAATAAGTAATAATTAAGAATGATTAACGTAACATAATAAAATTTTAAAAAAAGGAATGATATATCTTCCTTTAAGTCCTTTGGTTTAGGAGTCTGGAATAGTTTTTATGAAATTCTCCACAATATTCTGTTTTGTTATGGAGGTTATTATATAAAGAGCACCAGTAAAAATAGGATATTCAAATTGTGAGAAAATTCTAGATTTAGGCATTTTTATAGTGCAAAATGGAGCGGCCCAAATTTTCATTCAACCTTTGATGTTCTTACCAGCATCTTATTTTAATATACTTTTTCTTTATCGTTAGCCAGCAAATGCAGAACAGCTAAAACACAATGTTAAAGACTCAGCAGTGCATATCTGATTGAATAACCAATAAACAAAATACAGTGTTTCATTTTCCCTGAAACTGCTGCCCTCATTTCTCCAAAGACAGATCATGGAGGCAAAAAGTAGGTCTCATCCTGAGAATTCTATTGCTTAATTTCTTTTTCCTGAATTTCTCTGTTGCCCTGTATATTCCTGTCATATTCTCTTCCAGAAGTTGCTCAAAAAGTTTGGGTGAGTCTGAAGAACAAATTGTCAAAGCCACCTACTCTATGTATTTTATAAACCCGGAACTGATTTGAAGAGAAGGAAAACATAAGAAGCTTATTAATGAATTATCTTATGCAGTCCATAAACAGAAGACACTAGACCTCTGTCTTTTGGCATCTCACATGTAGACTAAGATAGCAATATCTACGACAGCACTGATCCATATTTTGTTGTGCTCATAACATGCTTTAGATTTTTAATTAGTTAATATTCAAAATTCAGGCATTACTAACAAGAGTTTTGGCTACTCATAAGAAAAATCAGACAATCTGGCAGCACTGGGTCTACAATAATCAATTAGAATGGCAATTATACCTTTTAAACAAGGAGTGAACTCTCCACTTTGTTAACATCTCCATCTGGTTTGCTTTATTTATTTACATTAACTGCCAAGCACCTTAGGCATTGATTTTTCAACACCTCTGTTGCTCTTCTGTTGTGCAAGAAAGTAGAACTGAATGTGTCAAGAACTCTGAAGAGTCTGAGATTTTTACTTTTCTTACAAACCAGCAAGTTAGACTTGCTACAGTTTTATGGATGCTGGCAGAGCACATGAGAATCTTGGGTCAGAGACAAAGGACTTTATTAATAGCAGTAGCCAGAGGATCAGCATTTTCTTATACCAGTTCCCTGAGCCCAAATTCCTACAGGGTGACATTGAATAAAATCTGACCTATGTACAGATTCTATTTTCATGAAA
Organism: Mirounga leonina; assembly: GCF_011800145.1. Lineage (NCBI taxonomy): Eukaryota > Metazoa > Chordata > Mammalia > Carnivora > Phocidae > Mirounga > Mirounga leonina. Next base: position 8,204,415 of record NW_023270871.1, read on the forward strand.
TCCAGAGCAGGAAAACATTCTTATGGCTGAAAGAAATTTTACAATCTTGAATGGTTAGAATGTTGAGAGCAAAGTGAATACAGATTTTGTTTACAGATTAGTATTTTATTAGGTATGTATCAGGGAAACCTAAAATTTTTGTGAATATTTTCTATCAAATTTAGTTTATTTTTAAATTTTTAATTTGAGATAGATTTATAGGAGAGTTGCAGAAACAACAGTTTCTGAATATATTTTGCCTAGCTTCCCTTTGTGTTAACATCTTATAAAACCACAAGACTCATTATTAGAGCTGAGCTTAACCTTGGAACAATACCATTAACTAAAATACAGAACTTAGTTAACACATTTCACCAGTTTTTTTTTTTTTCATTTTTTCCTGGTCCAGGATCCAATCCAGCCTCCCACATGGCATTTAGATGTGTGTTTCCTTGGTTTCTTCCAATCTATGACAGTTTCTCAGTCTATTACATGGCCTGACACTTTTGAAGAGAATAGGTCACTTGTATTATGCGACATCTCTTTGGGTTTCTCTGATGTTTTGTCAAGATTAGGTTCAGGTTGTTAGTTATTGGGAAGGATACCACAGCAGTGATACCCCTCATTACTGCATCATAACAGGACGCACGTGATGCCAATGTGTATTGATAGTGATGTTGCCAGGATTTTCCACTGTAAAGTTACTCTTTTTTTCTTTGTAATCACTAAATATTTTGCGGGAGGTACTTTGAGATTTTGCAACTGCCCTTTTTCTACTTAAAGTCTACTCATTAACTTAGGCATCCATCAATGGATCTTTCCTGTGGCAAAGGTTATGATGGTGTTCTATTGGTGCTTTCCTATTTCTCTTATTCCTCCATTTATTAACTGAAAAATTTTTTTAAAGATTTATTTATTTGAGAGAGCGAGAATGAGAGAGAGAGAGTACATGAGGGGGGGAGGGTTAGAGGGAGAAGCAGGCTCCCTGCTGAGCAGGGAGCCCGATGCGGGACTCGATCCCGGGACTCCAGGATCATGACCTGAGCCGAAGGCAGTCGCTCAACCAACTGAGCCACCCAGGCGCCCCTGAAATTTTTTCTTGAAGGATAGTCCTTACTTTCTATTTATTTACATATTTATTTATTTCACTGTTATCTCATGTATATTCATTGGGGGGGTTATAATTCAGTACTATTGTTCTTTATTTTGTTGCTCAACTTGTTTTCAACTTTGGCCACTGGGAACTTTTAGAATAGCTTCTGTGCCCTTTTTGTATGTTCTCATTTTATTTATTTATTCTTTTTGAGCACTTTCTTTCTTTCTGGAATCATAAGATGTCTCAGGCTTACGTTTCCCCTGCACCAGGCCTGTGTCCTTTGCAGGGAATTAAGCAGAGCCCAAATTTGCCTCCATGTTGTCTCTGGAGTTTGCTTTTCAAAACAGAGCTCACAGGATAAAGTAGCTACATACTTTGGCACTCTCCAACTCCTTGTTCTGATTTATAAGCAGGACCTGAGCACACTTCTCATTGCCATAAATCTCTATCTTCCTTTTTACTTTGCTCGCTCTCCCTTTTTATCCTCTTTAAGGAACTAGACAATTTCAAATCCTAGATTAGAGACTGCTCAGAAATGAGGAAAAACTGGTGGTGGTTCCTGCATCTTGAGACTTTGTTCTGCATTAGGAAGGAGTTCTGAGAGAGGTGCTGGTCTAATATAGTCTGGGATTACAGTTTTTTATTTATTACAGTTCATTTGGGGTATCAGAACACTAGGCAATAAACAGTACAGAAATGCCACCACATTAGAGCAGAAAGTTGTCTTCGTTTGAACCTGAGAAAATCAGGAAAGGGCTGGAAGCTGAGTACTCTGTCCAGTGAATTAGATTGTGGTGTACAGAGAAGAGAAAATGGCACTTCCATAGAGTTTGTGGATGAACATTGGTCTTCTCATATTTTGTCTTGTTTAAAGATGAGTAAGAAAAAAGTATGAATTATATGAAAAAATCTTGGGAGAACAAGACCTTGGAGGGTAAAAGAGGCAATAAGAACAGGAACACACAAAAATGGTAACAGCTCTATGTGTGTGGCAAAAGCCAATTATTCCTGCCATCAGTCGGTGCTGAGAACACTACATGCTGAAAGCAGCGATGATGGTGGATAAGATAGCTAGGCCTGCAGAGGTTAGTTCTCCCATCCCCTGCAGACCCCGAGTTAATGTGTCCCGACAGTTCCCTGCTGCCCCTCACGTGATTGCTCTCTTGAGTTGTTTTTTCCTCTTAACCTCGTTGCTTCCACGTACTCTACATTCTGTGATAAGATAACAAAATGGAGAGTCCACTCGGACTCCGAGCTTCACCTCCGCGCCTGCACTTCTTGCTGGTGCCTGGCGGTGCAGCCCCTTAGGGCCTCTCTTTGCTCTAAATTACTGGACTCTGAGTAATCATTTTGTCTCTCGACAAGTGTGCTACGTGGCAAAAATGAATGACAGAATCTTTTCCAAGATTAAGTGCAACATCAAAAAAAACATTTCAGAATATTTTTTGGATAGAAAGCTACAAATCAAGAAGTTTAGTGAAAGAAAAAAAACTAATGTATGGAAAATGGAATGAAGAGAATAGGACAATCTAGAAAAAAAGGAAAATTACAATTGAAAAATCCAGAAATTGCTTATTTTATAAAAGTAATAAGTTTAATGAAAATGAGAGGAGACTTATCTAAGTACAAATATCAGGAAAAAGAATGGGGACAAAATAAATATGGCTGAGATAGAAATAGTGAAGTGTTATGACAGTAGGAAAATTGAAATGGTTGATTTTAAACAAAAATACTAAATATCAAAACGAGAAAGAGAAAATTTAAATGTGACAATGAACATGTTTGAAGTAGAAAATATTGTCAAAAAGTTTCTCCAAAGAATGTTGATCTGGGTGGTTTGCATATGAATATTTCCAGTCCTTCAGAGAAATGACAATTTCCATCTACAGAAGAAGTTTCCAGTACATAAAAGATAGACTTTCCAATTCACTTTATAAAGGCAGAAGACTGCTAATGAAAGAATGTGATAAGCATAGATACCAAAGGCCTAACACACTTAAGAATATCAGTGGAAAAATCCTAAGAAGATATTAGCAATCAAATTCACAGATATATTAATTATCTGCTTTATTTGAAGTATGTGGGAATCGTATTTAAATAATTCATCACATAAAGAAATGAGAGGGGAAAACCCTTATGATTCAATGAAAGATGCTAAAAATGTGTTATTTAGTAATATTCGTTAACTATTCCTAATTAAAACTTAGTAAATTGGAAATAGACTTTCACTGATACTCTAGATTTTCAACATTACTCATTCCACCCAGTAGTTACTCACAGATGAACTAATCTGTTAGTTACAAGTGATTAAATGTAAAGATTTAAACCATCTAGTACTGGAATATAATGTTAAATAGTTACAGATTTTAGAAGCATGATGTCAAAAGCAGAAACATAAAAAGTGTGAGTGATTTGACTATGTGACGGTTAAAAAAATTCTTTACCACCAAATATAAAGAAACAAAATACATATATGAACAAAGTAAAAAATACTGCACTGGAAAGAATTCTTGCAACATATATGATAACATATCCATTAATATAAAATGATTTCTTACCAGTTAATGAATGAAAGATGAATTCTTCAATAGCTGTGTAGAAAGAACATATGTATTTCACAAATGAGTACAATTGTCCAGTAAACATGAAAATATATTCAAATTACTAGAATTAATCTTCAAGTTAGAGCCATAATGGTAAAAAAGTTTTTATCAAGAGTATATCAGAAAACATTAAAAAGAATTCCAGTGCATGCATTAGTAAGAAAGTAAGAAATTAATTTTCATAATTCAGATAAGAATGTTATTTGACCCAACTTTTTGAGTATATTTTGACAAGTATCAAAACCTCCACTCCTGAAATATCCACTCCTACTTTTTTTTCCCCAAGGAAACAATTGTACAAGTTTACAATATTGTATAAACAAGTGTATTTATTACAACATTATTTACACAAACAAAATGTGTGTATGTATGTGAAACCACTTAAATATATACTATATGAAGATTAGTAAAATAAACTATGTAATGTCTATAAAATGATATGCCAGGTAACTATTAAACTGTTTATTGATGGAAAGATGTACATAGCACATTAAATGAAAATATCAGTTTATATCACTATGTGTGTGCACTCTTTTGTAAATCTAAGTATCAGAATGTTAGCAGTAGTTTTTTCTGGTAGCATTATGAAGAGTTTTTCATTTATTTTGTTGTTTGTGTGCATTAAATTTTTTTTTTTTTTTGCGCTATGGGTGTAACTGTAATAAAAGAATAACAACCTAAAAATATTGTTACTATCAAGACATATCAACAGTTGAATAAGCCTTCCAGGCATGAGAATAGTTTAGACTCTTCCTATTTTTTTTATTGTAAAAAAACGTTTTCCGCTGCTCTGTGTGTGTCCACAAATGACTCTGAAAGTGCCCATAATATTGATGTTGGGGTTAGAGGTACATTTTAGTGAGTTGGTAAATTTGCAAATAGTGGAATCCGTGAATAACGAGAATAAGCTATACTATGAAAACTCCATGATACGTTCTGTTGTTCAGGTACTTTGGGGCGAGGGGGCTCATCAGCAAGCACATTATAAACTGGGGCAGATGTCCAGGCTCTTTTGCACCTAACAGAGAAATTGTGTCAGATAAGCTTCATTCAGACATAAGCTGCAGTGCTTTCGGCAGTGAGTCCAATGTTAACGAATCAACAATATGTTAAATAAAGTGTCTTTAAGCAGAAACATACATAAAACATGGATATGTACTGACTGATGAAAGTGTTGTAACGAGAGGCTCCCAGGAACCTAACCCCGCCATTCGTTAACATTGGACTCCATAGTCCAATTGGACTGTTCGTGTGTTCTTCTAGTGCTGCTCGGGTTCCTAAGATTCACTCTCTCTCTCGTTACTTACCGTGATTCTCTAGAGGATCTTAAAACTTTCTGAAAAGAAAATTCAGGTCTTTGCGATTAGAGCCTGGAAATGACACTAAGCTTCTTTCTATGCATGCATACAGTTGGAAGACAGAGTTGGAAGAATGCTTTTGAACCTCACTTAAATGCTGCAGTAGCACAGATTTTTCCTACCACTGCTCACAGCCTTCAGAATGGGGAAAAGAACAACACAACAGTCCTTAAAGAAATTTGCTTTGAATGAGTTCCTGCTTGCGTAAGGTTTTTAGACCTGTTTTTTGAATACAGCAACATATATTTTAAAAAAGGCGCTGAAGTTAGCTATCCAAGAAAAGTTCCGTATAGCACAAAGAGAACAAAACTACGATGTACTTAAAAACAACCTTCCTAAGGTGGCTCTCAGGTAGAGATGCCATACTGTGATATATGAGATCAGAATATTTTATTTGGTGGGAATTCACTCTTTTTACGGTTAATTATGAAAAGACCCCCAGGTTCTCTTCTTTTTATTAAGAATTTCTATTTTTAATAACGACACTTAAATATAAATTAATTTGAGATACACCCTGCTTCAAGAATCAGCAGACTTCCTTGGTATGTTTTGATCTAATTTTGTGCCTCTCTCTCATTTCCACACCACAAGACTGAAATATGATCAAATATTTGTCTTAAGTTTTTCCACTCTCCAATTCTTTCTCATCCATTTGGAGTCATTTTTATTAGTGAGAAGTCAGGGTATATTCCAGAAAATGAAAGCTATTTTCACCACAAAAACAAGCAAACAAATGAACAGACAAACAACCCTCGCAGAAAATGATATATGTACTTATTTATTACTTTTAGGATGCCTCCAGGATGAACGTATGTGATTAACAGCAAAATATGACATCCAATTCTTTGCCCTTTATGAAATCACTTTTGGATTTGCTTTAAAAATGTTCTTTATTCTTTAGTCATGAACCATGAATGCCTTAGGAAAGAGAAGGCCCTGTTATTCTCTAGACTAAAAGGGGTCTGGGAGATGAGTGATAAATCATGTAGGCTACCCAAGGACTGCCAATTATTATTGAAATGTACAAAATAATGCCCTTGAGGAATGAATAAATTAGTGTTTCTACAGAACTCAGTGTAGTTTTGTATTGTTTTCATATAGCTTTGGGAGATGGGCAAGCTACTTCTTTAATCTATAGAAGACATTAGTATCTGGTGAATAAGAACCACCATCTTTTTATAGTCATTTAGGACACTCAACTCTGTTAATATTTCTGGAAACTTAAACATGGCTAACCTAGATAAAGGAGTTTGTTTAATGGTACTGCAACTTTTTAAGCCCACAGGAATGCTTTTATTTAGAACATTGGTTGTTTGTTCTTCTTGAGTGCTTGGTCTGATGAGTTGAAAAGGTTTTCCAAAGTCCTGGGAACAGATCTTAATATCAGCTTCCAAGTCTTTTCTCGAATCCCTTAACAGGGTTGCATACAAAGAATTAGGTATCCCTGGATCCCATTCATAGCCTTGCAGTTGGGAGGGGATCATATGAGATGCTGTCAACACTAGCATGACCAATATATCATTGTGGAATAGGCTTATGACCTTGGTAAGCTTTTCTTGGCAGCCCAGCATTCTAAAATATCTGCCAGATTCCAGGTCTGTTGATGGTGCCAAATGTTTTCATTAGGTCACCATACAACTCTGGGTGCTGTTCTTTGTATTAAGCTGCAGAAATCACATTTGGAATTACACACAGAAGGATAGAGATGGTAAGGACCTTAGAAATTATCTAGTCTGGCCCTCATCTTACTGATGAGGAAGGAGAAGTCCAGGCATGGGTGAAGCTACTTGCCTAAGATCACAGAACTCATTAGTGGCAAAGTCAGGGCTTAATAACCAGTTCCTTTGGGATTCAACTCCCTCCTAGTCCTCCGTTGTGTAAAAGTCACTCAATTTTGCCAAGTAGATGGAAGCAAAAGAAATGGTGAGCAGGTGGAAATAGGCCAAGTAAAGAGGCATATCTCTTCTTTATTATTCTCGCTCAGAACATAGCTTTAAAAGCGTTTTTTATTGTTTGTAAGCTTTTTCTACAAGCCTTGGTTCACTTAAAGTCCATTGTTCAGCTCTCTTTTTTCTGATTAAATTTTTTGCTGAGGGACAATTTTCTTACAGTAAAATGCACAGATCTTAAGGAGATAGTCTGAAATTTTTACAAACATATACACTCATGCATCCACCAACCAAATCAAGATATGGAGCCCCTACATTACCACAGAAAATTCCCCTGTGCCTCCTTGCAGTCAGTCCATATCCCTTACTCCTACCAGAGGCAACCACTATGCTGATTTCTATTATCCTAGATTGTTTTTGCTTGTTTCAGAATTTCACATAAATGAAATCATACAGCATGTACTCTTCTGTGGCTGGATCTACGTGGCAAAATGCTTTGAGATTCTTCAGGTTATAGCTGTATTAGTAGTTTGTTCCTTTTTTATTTCTGTATAATTTTTTGTATGAATTATACCACTGTTTATCTGTTCTTCTGGTACACATCCGTGTTTTCGGTTTGGAGTTATTATGAATAAAGCTGCTATGGACGTTTTTGTACAAGGCTTTTTTTGACATAGCCATTTATTGATCTTGGAAAAACCTAAGAGTAGAATTTGTTGAGTCATACAGTAGGTGATGTTTCACTTTCTTAGACACTGCTACAGTTTTCAAAAGTGGTTGTACTCTTTTACATGTTCACTAATGATATATGAATATTTCAGTTGCTCAGCATTTTTGCCCAGACTTGGTATTGTACATCTTCATTTTGAACATTCTGGTTGGTATGTATGTAATGAGATCTCACTGTGGTTTTGATTTACATTTCCCTCCTGACTAATGATGTTGAGCACCTTTTCACAAGCTTATTGGCCATTCATTCACTCATGTTTTTCTGTGAATGTGTGTTCAAGCTTTTGCCCATTTAAAAAAATTGGGTTTATCATTTTGTTATTAATTGATGAGTTCTTTGATAAATCTATTAAAAATATTTTCCTCGGTATCTAGCTTGCCATTTCATTTTATTAATAATTTTTTGTGAGTAGTTTTAAAATTTGATAAAATTCAGTGTATCTTTTTTTTTTTTTTACTTTATGGTTAGTGTTATTTATGTCCTGTCCCACATATTTTTCTCTACTCCAAGGTCATGAAGATATTTATGTTTTATTTTATAAACTTTATAATTTTAGCTTTTTAAAAAATTCTTGACTCACTATCTGAATAGAATTAGATATTGCCACTTTCTTCTGGAACCATGACCAGTGGAGAGAACAAAATGAAAAATTTCAGGTATAACCTCATGAAAATATAATACATTGTAATATATTTGTTCTCTAATACCCTGTATATGCACTTAGGCAGAGAAGCTTCTTTTTCTTATATTTCTTTCAAAAACAAAGTAACCAGGGAGAAAGACCTATGATTCTCACAGCTACAGCTTTCTGCTCTCCATAGCATGTACTGAAAGGCAGTCCTTGTTCATGCACTTTACTTAGAGCTCTGTAGTTTGGTACTAGAGCTCAAGTGGGATTTCCTGACTGTTCATTTCAAATTTATATTTGAATATGTTTTTCTGGCTCATTTGTAACATCTAACTGCTTGTAATTGTTCTTTTTTTAAAAAATTTTATTATGTTATGTAATTGTTCTTGATAGCCAGATGTAGTATTTCTCATTTTGTGTTTGCAGTTGTGATTTTAACCTATGATCATTTGGGCAAATTTCCCTGATGTATATCTGGGAGGGCACAGCAGTAAGAATAGCCTTGTAGTATTGTCCAGTTTGCCCTTTCTCCTTATCTGCACTCTGATGTTGTCTAACACCTTTCTGTTGACTCCATAAAGTGTAAGCTGAATTGGATTATTTTCTGTGCTTATAGTTGAGCAACCAGATCTGTTTCCTTTAGATTGTTCTCAAGTCTATGTATGAAACCACTATGCCCAGAAAAAATTCCTTTCTGGGACCTGCCCTCTAACCACAATAGGTATCCCATGCTGGGTTCTTGCAAACAAACCAATTACTCTTCTCTTTTCACATTCCAGAGCCTCTCAACAGGATGATCTCATTGTGGTATCCAGAATAAATTTTTTTCAATTGACATATGCTTTTAGGCATACCTTAGCTTTCAATGAGATCTTTTTAAAAAGACATAGGTGGCTCCAGTCAACCTTTCTTTTTAACTTCTAGTTGGCTCACTGTATACTGAATGTCATTTTTGCTTCCATGCACTGTATATTCAAATGCCCATAGATGAGTAGGTATCCTGGGACCTCTCTGTTTGCAAGTAATACATTTTTTCCTGCACGCATGATTTTTTAAAAATAACAATTTTAAGTGATTGAAAATAATAAGTGCTCATTATATACAATTTGGAGTGTAAAAAAGAGAAAATTAAACATAATCTCACCTACCATCTGGAGACACCCATTGTGACTGCAATTCCTTTAAACCTTTATAGGGTATTTATATTTACCTGAGGAGATTGGGAATTGGGTAAAACGGGGAAGAATTCCAGAATGAGGAAATAGGATAAGATTGACGGGAGACAGAAGAAGTGGGGGTTTGGACAACAAATAAGGGACTCCAGCCTTTGCGTGATGGGGTTTAGGAAACTGAGCCACTGGAGGGGTTTGACTGGACACTGATGAGATTGTCATAGAACGGACTGGAGGTATGCAAAGATTAGAGTCAATAGGCCAAGAAATAGAAGGATTGCAGTTTCCTGGCACAAAGGTAATAAGGATTGCTGAAGTGGGAGACTGATGGAGGAGGGGAGATACAAGAGTTATTTAAAAGATTACTGACACCTGGGTGGCTCAGTCAGTTAAGCGTCTGCCTTCGGCTCAGGTCATGATCCCAGGGGCCTGGGATCAAGTCCCACATCGGGCTCCTTGCTCAGCGGGGAGCCTGCTTCTCCCTCTGCTTGTGTTCTCTCTCTGACAAATAAATAAAAGATTACTGATGTGTAGGGGGAAGGAAATGATACCAAGAATTTTAACATGGTGTTTTATGCAGCAGAAAAAGGAAGTTGAAGAATAATGTTTAGGGAGAGAACATGTCATTTAGAAATGTGCTGGGGGCATTGTTTGGGCTTTGCAAATGTGGCTGAAATCCCAGCTTCGTCACTTACCAGCTGCATGACATTGAGGGCATTGTACAACCTCACCAAGTCTTTCTGAACTCACTTTCCTCATAAGTCAAAGTGAGGGTATGGTCCCTGTCCCAAAGAATTGTCCTGAGAATTCTGATTCAGAATACGTAAAAGTACTAACTACTTTTTGGTTGGAGGTGCAGTGGAATATTACGTAGTCCAGCAGGCGGTTTTCTCTTTATTACTGGCATTTTACAAGAGGTCAGGATGGGGTTATAAGCAGTTCAGTGAGTTGTTATTGTCCCATGAGTTGCCAGATGGAAGGTTGAGCAAAATGGGTGAAGAGACAGTCTTCCAGTTATGGAATGAGTGAAGTCATGGGAATAAAAAGCAGAGAGAGCATAAGGAATACAGTCAATGATACTGTAACAGTGATGTAACGGGACAGAGGGGAGCTACACTTGTGAATGTAGCATAAGGTATAAACTTGTCAAATCACTAAGTTGTGCACCTGAAACTAATGTACATTGTGTGTCAACTATACTCAAATAAAAATAAGTATGTATCAATAAATTTACATCAAAAAATTATTTAACCCTGAAGGTCTCTCAACTTTAGCTACTGTAGATAAAGTCAACATCTTTGTATACATAGCATTTTGTCTGTTAATTTAACTCCTCACTTACCCCCAATACTTATTAGAAGATTAAAAAAACACCCCAAAATGGCAAATATCTGGTCAGATTTATGAGGTTTCATTTCCTGAAAAACTAACATCTGATTTCTTTACACATTCCAGAATTGTGCGTAGGCTCTGGCTATACTAAGTGAAAAGCTGAAATCCTAAAATGTTCATCTTCCAACTTTTTCCAGTCTGTGGTCTGTCTTGGGATCAGCAATAATTGCCTGGACAGCTATAATGGCTTCATTAATTTTTGTTTGTGTTCTGTATTCTTCATGCAATGATAGAAGAAATGCATCTCCTGGGTCAAAATCTAAATGTGCTTTTCTAAACTGATCAACTGCATCTGATATAAACACTCCGAATGTAAAAAGCAAATTGCATTAGGGATTTCCGCATAATCATCAGGGCAACAAAACTGATGTTTAGCCAAAACCACTATACCAGCTTCAAAATCAGGAATATTTACATTTAAATTTGTTTTTTAAGCTGCATTGTCAACATTTTTTGTATTCTCATGTGCCAAAAATTTGTATTTTTCAGTACTGTGTCCATATTCACAATTTACAGCTAATCCAGAGAGCCAGTCAGTTGTGTTTTTATTGATTTGTAGTCTCAAAGGAAAAGCTAACGTCTTGGAGATGCTTTTCAAAGAACTCATCCAGTCACTGTTATATATGCATCTCACAGTACCTCTCTTTTCAATCTTGCAGCCGATATTCTGATCTTTGAGACAAACAATAAAATTTCTAGTTTCTGTTTTACCTTTGCAGTTGAATCAGTCAGGGTTCTGACATACATAAAATGCTTCATGAAGTTTTGTGGCATCTTTATGCTGACTCATGCCAATCTCCTCTATATTGTTCCGCTTTAATAAATGTGCTGCCAGAGACCATTGACTTGATTTTTAAAACACTTTGACGGCATGAGCCAAATCTACTTATTCTAATTTTCTGCATCATGTGGTTCTCTGTGTGGAGTGGGTCCTTGGTTGATAATAGTAATAATAATAATATCACATTTATTAAGAAATTAGTACTTTGTAAAGCACTCTGTGAAGTACTTTATTAATATCCTCGTAAGAACCTTATGATGTTAGTACCATTCTATAATGCATTTTTACTTTATTCACATTGTATAATCATTGTATGTTAGTACTATTCTTATCTCTGTTATTTCTGAGAAAACAGATTTTAGAGGAGTTAATGTGCTTGTTCAAGTCACCTATATCTGTAAGGGGTAGATATCAGATGGGAACAAGGGTGTCTGGTTCTGAATCCCTTGAGTAACCATCTTACTATATGGCTTATCATTATATTGCTTACTATAAATATACTGTATTAACAGAATATACATCATAAGTGTACTATGCATGTATAATATAAATATAAAAAATAAATTATACATGCCACATATATGCATCATAGATAGACTGTATTGACAGAAAATTAAATTGTCCGCCAACAGTCTGCAAAAGCTTAAAACTTCCAAGAGAGCTCTATTGCCTCTAGCAAACCTTTTCATGCCCAAAGATAATCAATAATATAACTTCGAGGACTTTTAGGATATTCAGTGTTAATTTCATAGAATCCATATTAATTGCTTTATGTTTGAACATTGTTTTAATTAAACACATGTATACATATATGTACACTTACAACATCCTTTGACTTTGGTTTAGTAAAAGTGAGTACATTCTAATTTCAAATTACATACTGTCTAGACTTATTAAAATGTACAACAGTTACCAAAATGTGATATTAGTAAAAAATAAGTATTTAGTGTTATTTTATCAATACACTTACTTTATCAGTTGTTAACTTTCAGAACTTGTAATAAAACTGTTCAAAATCTGTCTTTTAGAAAACTCCTAACTGGCTTATTATATACTCCTTAAACTTAGAGCTTTTATCTAGATTTGTTTATATTATCATTGTTCATAGCCTTAGAAATACTAACTAGGATGTAATTGCTTTTCACATGGCCTCCTCATTAAATTGTTCTCACCACAGATTACAGTAATTTAGGATCTGCCAGAGGGTTATTGAATGAACCCCTCCTGTTGGAGTATTTATGACCCACCAGGTTAATGGTCCCATTTCTGAGACACCAAAGAAAACTATAGAAATTTTTCTTGTTATAAGTCTGTGATAGTTTGCAGACATGCTTTGCAATATTTCTTTCCTGAGTTAAAAGACATTTTATTTAGTTATTTTTAAATATCAGCTTTAAGATTAACAATTAGATCTCAAAATTATTCTAGAAATATACTTAAAACATATTTGTATGTGTATATTAGGATTTGACTATACTAACTTTTAAAGTCAGCAAACACTGCCCTAATAGATTAACCCATTTTAGATCAATTTAGTTAAAAATGATGTATTTACATTGGCAATATTCTCTAAAAATATCTCACTGCGTTAAGTCCTATGTCCATATAGATTTCACCATCTTTTTATGTAAAGTATTTAATATTCTCCAAACTCAGAAAGCTCCAAGCCTATTAATGTTTTTCAATGCGATTATTGGATCTTTGATTTGTTACATCATTGAAATCAATCATATCAAGGGTTTCTTCTTTAGTCATCTTAGATTTGTATAAGTAGGTGCCAGCAGACTTCTATTACAAATTGCTAATCTTTTCATGAACAACTCTTAGTTTTGTGGGGAGTATATAATGGTAGTCTGAAATTTTTAAAGTAAGTGTATGTTAGCTACTTCCCCACCAATCTCCCCCAAGGTTTGATGAAAGCAGGTTTCAGACAAAGATGTGCAACAGATACAATTACCGAGCTAAAAATTATTAGTAAGCAAGCAAAAAATAGCTTATACAACACATTCCATAAACCTGAAGTTCCAGATTTATATTCTTTTTAGAATTCTACCTACTACCTTGCATGAAAGGTCACTTGAGGGAAACACATTTTAGAGGAGGAACTCTGCTCTTCTGAGTGTAAGCATTAGGCCAACAAAAATCCTCTTAAATTAATAGCCGGATGATCTAGGGATTCAACCTCAAGTGCCATCCCCAAGGTGAAAGGGGACAGACATTGCAAGGTTTTTTTTTTTTTTTTAAAGATTTTATTTATTTATTTGAGACAGAATGAGAGAGAGAGAGAGCACATGAGAGGGGGGAGGGTCAGAGGCAGAAGCAGACTCCCTGCCAAGCAGGGAGCCCGATGCGGGACTCGATCCCGGGACTCCAGGATCATGACCTGAGCCGAAGGCAGTCGCTTAACCAACTGAGCCACCCAGGCGCCTATTGCAAGGTTTTTATATCCTGTTCATGAAAGTATAGGAGGAGACCAGCTCTAAAATAGTTTTACCCAATTCACTCTTCTTGAATGGCTTTTGATTTAACTAGGGAAAGCTAATACGTAATTTATTCACCTAACAAGGAAACCATTAATTTAGTAAAAACACAGTTTTGACATGTGGTATGCAAATTGACAAAGCTGCATTATCAAGCCAGGTAAGAAAAGGAAAAGCATGTGTAGAAGGACTTTGGACTTTTTAATATGATAAAAATGATTTGGAGTTTGGATTCTTGAATAGGACAAATGACTACCCCTAGAGTTAAAGTTCAATTAGCATACAGTATTTATATACACACACACAGTGTATATAGTGTGTGTATATTTATATATATAAACACACACATAAAATCACACTGGCTAGGGTGAGATATTTACATGTAATTTATAGACAGCACAAAAGTTTGGATTAGGAGGAAGCAAAGAAAATTATTGGAGTTCAAAATCTCTCTTTTAGAAAACTCCAGCTTTTATCTAGGTGTTCAAAATTTCTTTCTCCAAATTCTGCATGAGACTTTAAATTTGATTAACAAAGTTTCACGTGTTGTAAAAAAATATAATCTTTGTTCCAATGTGAACTATGGTTAGTGCTTCATTTCTATAGGAAGCTCTCTACCTTTCAACTTCCCACTCTTACTACCATACAAGGCACTTTTGCCCTCACTGCCAGAACCCATTTGTGGTTCTCAGTGGTTGGTGTCACTGTTTGGGTTCTCCAGGGCAACTCTGACATTGGAGTTAGGAGTGCAAAGTTTTATTGGAGACTAATACCTGTGAGAGGAAGAATGGAAGGAGGCGGATGGAGGAGCTATCAGATTGCGGTCCAAGCTGATAGCCCAATGAGGAGTCTAGAGCAAAGATGGTCCATTAGAGGAGTCTGCTATGTGTAGAAATAGTGAGGCCCTGTATCATGACTTTTTCATCGGCTGGGGGCCACCCCAAGAAGAGTATGCTGTCATTTACTATTGCTTTGCTCAATCATCGACTAAGAACTGCTCTGAAATTTGTATAATCAAGGTTAGTGATTGAGGTGGATGTTAGAGAAGCTAAAAGCTAGAGGCTGTCAGCTAACCACACTCTTCATTGCTGGGCAGTGAGTCCTTTCTTGAAGAAGGTCCAAGTGCTACATCTCTGTCCCCAGTGCATACTTTGCACTGCATTGATCCACTTCTCCATATACATTTGGGAAGCAGCTTTTCCAGGGCTCTGGTGGGCCTACTTCCTGAGGGTGAACTTAGAAGGAGAGATTAGTGCTATATTGCATGGTATAGTGAGGCCTTGTGGGCAGGAAAGGCAATTCTGTATTAGTAACAGGTGATTATTCCAGTGAGCATGAACCGCTGACTCTTTTTTTTTTTTTTAAAGATTTTATTTATTTATTTGAGAGAGAGAATGAGATAGAGAGAGCATGAGATGGGGGAGGGTCAGAGGGAGAAGCAGACTTCCTGCTGAACAGGGAGCCCGATGCGGGACTCGATCCTGGGACTCCAGGATCATGACCTGAGCCGAAGGCAGTCGCTTAACCAACTGAGCCACCCAGGTGCCCCACCGCTGACTCTTTTAGAACAGAAGGGACCAAATGTAATTAATTTGTTACCAAGTGATAGGACTCTTCTAGGAGTAGTACCACACCAGGGGTTCACACTGGTTTCTGTTGCTAGGAAGTTGGACATTCTGAAGTGGCAGTAGCTAGATCAACCTTGATAAGAGGGAGTCATTGTCATTAGGCACATCCATAGCCTTTATCTTTGCCACTGAACAGCTGGTTCATGTGTTCATTGCGTCAGTACTGGGTGGTTTCAGATAAAGGCCGGCTAATGTTGAATGGTCGACATTTTATCTACCTGAGTATTTAATGCCTTTTTGTGGTGAATAGTTTCTGGTTGGCATTAATGGGTAATACAAAGATCTTTCCCCTCTGTGCCATTTTCCCTGTGCTTATCCATATGCCTCTGCTTCAGACTCTCTTCTCATTTTCCCATCTTTTTCCTTCCAGGCTGCCTTTGTATTTATGAATGTTCGAACCCTATGCTGTCCAATAAGGTAGCCACTAGTCACATGTCATTGTTGAGCTTTCAAAATATGACTGTCCAAATTGAGCTGTATTGTAAATGCAAAATACAAAACAGATATAGAAATATTAATACGAAAAATATAAAAGATCAAATTATTTTAAAATATTATGAGTTAAATACTAACATTTTAGATAGTCTACGGCCATACCACCCTGAACGTGCCCAATCTCGTCTGATCTCGGAAGCTAAGCAGGGTCAGGCCTGGTTAGTACTTGGATGTTCATTTTAGATATATTGGGTTAAAGAAATACTTTATAAATGTGGCTACTAGAAAATTTAGAAATATATAAATGGCTTCCATTTCTAGCTCACATTATATTTTTATTGGATAACACTGTTCTACCCATGTAAGTAGACAACTGGGTTCACCATCCAAAACTCTGCCAATTGGGAGGATTTTTTCCCTTGCTACTGTCTTTCAATACCACTCCTGAGTGGGGCTGTGATGCAGCTTCTAACAATTTTTGGTTTTCACTTAATTATCAGGAATATCAATCTGTAATCCAGTTTGATCTTCTTCATGCTCCTTTAAGTGATTATATGGTTTTTATTCCTCATTGTCCATCGTCATGAACTCAGACAGAGGCACTGGTGCAGCTGTGATGGGGGATGGGGGAGTCTGGATTGCCTGATCCTGCAGCTTGCTTGTGCTCTGTTGGCCTGCTCATCCTTGGTCCCGGAGGTAACATTTCCATGTTCTAATGGATTATGCTAGGCCCGCCTGACTTTATCACTGGGTGGGTCCTGTTGGACAGTTCCAGATGCATGGTCACTTGGTGTCCATATGTTCTAGCATTTCATCATTACCAGGGCCCAATAGCATGCCAGAGGCTGTTTTTCTACTAGCGTGTAACTCTCTACTGCAGATGTCATGGCCTTGCTCCAAAACCCTAGGAGCTTGCTTTGTGATTCTCTCACTAGGGCTTGCCATAAAATCCACAGTGATTTTTTTTCCCCACCACTGATGTCTCCAGCACCACAGGGTCTGTTGGATAGTATTGATCCAAGTATTGGCTGCTTTCATCGCAGTCTGGACTTTCTGCAAAACTCCTTCCTCCTACAGGCCCTACTCAAAGCCAGTGGCTTCCCACAACACCCACGTATGGGCTGCAGCAGTATTTCTAAGTGTAGAATGTGTTGCCTCCAGAACAGAGGACTTCCAGACCTTGTGCTTCTCTTATGATAGGAAGGGCAAGATGGAACAGTTTAGTCTTTTACTTTGGAAGGGATGCTATAGCACCTCTGACCAATGGTCCCCTAAAAAATTATTGAAGTGACAGAGGCCTAAATCTGCCACTTATCCCTACTGTAGTCTCTGTACAAGTACAGCTTATATTGTACATCTTTAAGGGTCCATGTTCTAGCATTTAGTTTTTTCAAAATTTTTTAATTTAAAAATTTTTTAAATTAACATATAATGTATTATTTGTTTCAGAGGTACAGGTCTGTGATTCATCAGTCTTAAATAATTCAAGTGCTCACCATAGCACATACCCTCCCCAATGTCCATCACCCAGCCACCCCATCCCTCCCACCCCCCACCACTCCAGCAACCCTCAGTTTGTTTCCTGAGATTAAGAGTCTCTTACCATTTGTCTCCCTCTCTGGTTTCATCTTGTTTCATTTTTCCCTTCCTTCCCCTATGATCCTCTGTCTTGTTTATCAAATTTCTCATATCAGTGAGATCATATGATACTTGTCTTTCTCTGACTGACTTATTTCGCTTAGCATAATACCCTCTAGTTCCATCCACGTCATTGCAAATGGCAAGATTTCCATTTTTGGTGGCTGCATAATATTCCAGTGTGTGTGTGTGTGTGTGTGTGTGTGTCTGTGTCTGTGTGTCTGTGTGCATACCACATCTTCTTTATCCATTCATGTGTTGATGGACATCTAGGCTCTTTCCATAGTTTGACTATTGTGGACATTGCTGTTATAAACATTGGGGTGCATGTGCCCCTTCGGATCACTACATTTGTATCTAGCATTTAGTTTTAAAAATAAGAATGAGGAAAAATACTTATCCTTTAACTTGAAAGTTAACATTCTCTATTGACTGAGAATCGTGATTTAATGTCTGGTCTGTAGTACAAATGCTTTAAATTGTGAAAGTATTGATGAATATTGATGGTATTGTATTACCTGGTCAATAAATTTTTTCTTTTATTAGTGGACATGCCTTTGATGTTGAGAGGTATCAGAAAAAAATTTTTTTCTAGCTATTTTTTAAATCGTGTGAGACTAGATTTGCCATATATTTCAAAATAAACCTTTAACTATTCTTTTGCTTTTGATAAAATCTGTTATCACCTTATTTTCTGAAGACTTATTCCATGAATTATTAAATGTACTTAGTAATAAATATGGTAAAGCTTTCAGCTGTCCAAGATAATTTTGTTATTTACTTTTTTTTTTTTTTTTTTTTTACATAACCCCATTTTTCGTCTTTACCAGAAACAAAGTTTTGGAAAATAGCAGAAAGAAAATGCCAGTTTTCCTGAAACCCACCCTAGCCCTAAGCATATAAATACAAAAAAGTATCACAGTTTATGAAAATAGAAAATTCAGTCTGTTTGTTTTGTTGGATCTCATCAAAACACTTTCCCTGTTAAAGCATTTGAACATTTGAATAGAGAAGACACTAATTTTCATTTAAAATGTATTTGTATGTACTTTGACTACAACTCACTGCAAAGCCAAAATTTAAACCAGATGTTAATGAATAGGAATATAGATCACAGGGAGGATATTGCTCAAACTAAAATTTGGTGGCCATTCTTACTTCTTCTGTTTGCTAAATAGGTCTTATGACTCTAAATGTGTTGTAATTGCTTAATATATTTTCTCAGATGAAATGATCCAAGGGAAAAGTAATATATGTTTTGAGACCTAAGTGACAATGCTGGACCCTATATTCCTCACGGTTTCAGAGTTGCATTGATTGTGTTTTGTGGTGAAATCCTAATATTTTTTTCAGAGTAAGAATTTTAGAATTATACATTTTTAGTTAGCAGTTTGGTCAGTTTCTGTTCATACGACTTTGAACAAGATACCTAAATTCTCTGAGACTCAGTTTATTCATCTAGGATTGTGAAAATTCTACCTACTTGGCACAGTTAAATGTAGGAAAAGATTTGAAATCTGGCATAATGTCCAGCACTTTGTATCAACTCAATAAAGTTTATCTCTTCTTCCATTTAAGCAAAACAAAAAGCTATTGGCAAAATAAATCTTGTTTAGATTCATTAGGAAGCATTTTTTCACATTAAAACTTCCATAGTTTAACAATTACATCTTAATTTTGATGGATATTATCCTGTATATGTGTGTGTGTGTGTGTGTGTATTCTGATTTAATAGTAGCATAATGTGTTACATTTTTCTAGAGGGTTAGGGCAGGTAAATGAACAAGGAAATCATATGAATGTGTGCATTCTGTAAATGATTATAAAGGAAGAGTTTTGAAAATGTTTTTGAGCAATTGCATCCCTGGAATCTGTTAAGATGGAGACTTTCCTTCACTCTTCATTTCTTCAACAGATATTAATTGAATACCTACTGTGTAAAAAGTCAAAGACTCAGTGGTGAAACATGGTCCTTTCTCTAATGGAATTTATTTGGCTAATATCTCTCTCATAATTAGAATAATCATAAAATTAAATATAATTGCACCTGTGAAGAGTACCATTATGGCAGATGCATGGTGCTTTGAGTGCATGTAATGGAAGATTTTGACCTAGTTAGGAAGGTGAGGAAGGTGAGGAGGTGATGATTGGGCTGATAAATGAAAACTCATTTAGAGTCATAAGACCTATTTAGCAAACAGAAGTAAGAATGGCCACCAAATTTTAGGTTTTTTTTTTTTTTTTTTTTTTAGATAAATAGAGGTAGAAATAGAATTCCAGTAGGGAGAACATCATGCACCAAGTCCTTACTATGAGAGTCCATATGACACGTAAGTGAGAACTAAAATATACTCCTGTGGCCAGAATCTAGAGAAGAAGGAAAAGATAATGAAACTTCAGTAGTCATCCCTTTAGGCTATGCTAGGAATGTTTATCTTTATAAATGCCTTGGGAAGCAATTAAAATAATTCAAGCAAGTGAGGGGATTGAGCATGGAGTAGATGACAATCAAATTATCATTTTTTTTACACTTGACTCTGGCTGGGCAAGAGTAGATTTATGTAAACCAGTCAGTTGTCGATTGCAGCAGAGCAGGGTGGGTGTTAGCGAAGACAGACTATGTTGATGGAGATGGAGGGAAGTGGATGGAAAAGAGAAGGTGATAGATACTTTAGGGGGTTAAAATTATCAGGTCTTGGGGCGCCTGGGTGGCTCAGTCGTTAAGCGTCTGCCTTTGGCTCAGGTCATGATCCCAGGGTCCTGGGATCGAGGCCCGCATCGGGCTCCTGCTCGGCGGGAAGCCCGCTTCTCCCTCTCCCACTCCCGCTGCTTGTGTTCCCTCTCTCGCTGTATCTCTCTCTGTCAAATAAATAAAAAATCTTAAAAAAAAAAAAATTATCAGGTCTTTGTGATATGTAGGGAGAAGGAAAGGAATCAAGGATCATTTTTAGGTTTTTGAATGTGATAACATTCATTTAATGTAGGATTTGTCATCTTATGGCTAGTCTACTATCTTGAATAATGACTTATTCTATGGAGAAGTTTATTAATCCTTGTCAAATCATGGGATTTCCTGTGTTAGTGATATGTTTGAAGTTTTTTTTCCCCAGGCAAATATATTAATATACTTTTTATTTTAAATTACTCATTGCCAGGTTCTTCAGTATCAAACTCTTTAAATTTGACAGTACTAGATAATTACTACTAAAGCTGTTACTTCTTATATTCTGTATAATTATGGCTGTTTCAGAATGTGATTAGCAAAATGAAAATGTTTGCGGCAGTTCACTAAAAAACATAATTATAAAAGCAAAATAAAGAACGATGGCATCTTCTCCTTTATGTTAATCTTAGAAAATCAACTTTTCTTTAAAAAAATTCATTGCAAAAATGTTCATATCATTTCTTGTGTACAATGATGACTTTATGATTTTGAGAGATTTTTCAAAACATAGCCCAAGAGCATTTGCTATGGTCTCTGTTAACTCAGTACTGTTTTCAGAAAAAAAAAAAACAAACCTAAAAGCTGGTCTGCTGAGAGAACTCAATGGTGGTATATGGTATTATGGAATGAAAACACCAGGAAGAGTTAAACTTTTTTGCAAAGATTTGAATTGTTGCAAATAAACTCAACTAATCAGAATGACTAGGAGATTGAATATCTTGGTTATTGGCATTTTCTGATTAAAGAAAGATATTTTTAAAGCATTTATTGCCATAAATCTTAAGATATAAAAATCTATTTGGTTGTCTTAATGAATGGAGCACAATGACCTTGAGCTAAATTTTCCTTGACCCTACAGAATTCAGGGTCATTATTGCAAACTTCAGTGTATTGTGATATTTTTGTGTATGTGGAAGTCCTAAAGGCTTGATTCAAAACTGCATTGACTTCAGGATATACATGGAAAGTAATGCCTAAAAAAGCCCCCAAACCAAACCAAAACAAAAAACGCATACAGATATCAGCATATTTTCTTTTTGCATGTCTCCCTGACCTAAGTGGGGAAAGCAAAAATGTGGCAAATTGAAGATTCTGTTTAATGAAGTGAGACTTTCCCCCTTCTTATTTTTCTAGTTTTATTGAGATATAATTGATATATGACATTGTGTAAGTCTAAGGCATACAGTGAATGATGTATATATAAATGAGACTTCCGTCTGATTTTGGAAATGATGAATATCAGTGCAGACAGGCAGCAACTCCCAAGTAACTAAAACACTTCTAATCTCATATGAATGATTATTAATTAAGTAAACAGCACCAAAAATGTTGCTTCTGAAATTTCACTCTTAGATTGAGCTCAATCTACATGTTATAATAATAATATATTCAATGGGCACTAGTTTAGAACCCACCTTTCAGAACAGTGAAAGATTTCTTTTTGTAAGTGATGCTATGCCCAGCTTGAATACTTCAAATCTAGTCAACTCACATAATTCTCCCCCCAGATCTCTATTTTGAATGTCTGTCCTCACAGTCCTTTAAAATGAAACTCCCATGTCTGCTGTGACATATATGTAGCCCTTTCGTATTGTTTTAATGATGTCTCAAAGGCAGTAATAGTTTTATCTTTTAAACATCTTCAGATATTTGAAATTAAAGGCTTGCTTTTTCATAGATATGAATTAGTTCATGGATTCAAAGTTTCTTAACTCAGCTACATATTCAACAAATATTTATTGGATGCCTGCCATATACCAAACATTGTTCTGGGTTGGTTGTGGTCTATCATGCTTAAATATTACATTTTAATGTTAAATATCTGTTTAATATGATTAATATGTTATATATTTATTAAGTAATATAGTATTTAATATATATTTCTTTACTTATACGTATCAATTTGAATGATAATAGTTAGCTATATATTGATGAAATGTAGATAAGTCAGTAGGGATGGTACTTAATATATGTTTCTGTAGCAGTAGAAAAATAGACTTTGGGCTCTTCAAGACTCATTAATTCCTTTGGCACTATAAAATACTTTATTCTTCTTATCCTCATTTCAAATAAAATCATGTCAAGATTAGAAGTACAGTTTAAAGTTGGAAGGTATGGACTGGAAAAGGGAAAGAAAAGATGATAAGGATAAATGGATAAAGAAGATGTGGTATATATATATATAATGGAATAGTATGCTGCCATCAAAAAATGAAATCTTGCCATTTGCAACGATGTGGATGGAACTAGAAGGTATTATGCTAAGCGAAATAAGTCAGTCGGAGAAAGATGATTATCATATGATCTCACTGATATGAGGAACTTGAGAAACAAGACAGAGGATCATAGGGGAAGGGAGGGAAAAATGAAACAAGATGAAACCAGAGAGGGAGACAAATGGTAAGAGACTCTTAATCTCAGGAAACAAACTGAGGGTTGCTGGAGTGGAGGGGGTTGGGAGGGATGGGGTGGCTGGGTGATGGACATTGGGGAGAAGTACTATGGTGAGCGCTGAGAATTGTGTAAGACTGATGAATCACAGACCTGTACCTCTGAAATAATACATTATATGTTAATTAAAAAAATAAGTAAGAAAAGATGATAAGGATTAGGACTACATATTCTAGGGGAGACTATTTTTGTTCTAGGGGCATTTTAGCCTCAAGGTTCACTGTAGGAAACAACTGCACTTGGTGCAAATTTCCTTGATATAGTACATAGGGGTTTAAAGGTAAGTATGGATAATTCTACCAAATATGAACCGAATATTTCACTCTTTGGACATGCCACAGCCTCTGCAATACGCTACAGGATTGACAGAAGTGGTTGATGACCTGATATAGATCGCTTAGGATTCTTCTAAATGAATTGAGAACACTCGCCTCTAGAACTTAAGGGTTGCTCTAGAATGAATTGCAAATTAGCTTTTCAACTTTTCACATGTTACATTTTCCTCTCCTTATACCAGCAATACATCTTGCATTCAAGTATTCTGGAAGCGTAAATAGCTTCCTTTTATTAAAATACTACTGATAGTCCATTTTTACTATTTCCCTCTTTAAGGGAATTGTTTTTTTTCACAGGCGGTTTTTGTTCAGAAAATAGATAAAGAATAAGAAAAAAATCATACACTCACTGCTGGAGGCACGTATTTTGTTTGAGGGATGAAGTTTTTGTATGTTTAAAATATTTGAGTCCTTTAAAATATTGTGTAATGTGTGTATTTATCCTATGTATTAATATTTATTATTGGACATTTACTCCCATTACTCTTTAAGACTAAATATATTAACTTTAACAGTAACATATAATTTCCTAAATTCACAATTTCTTCAAAAGTTTTAAAAAGAAACTAGCCTTCAAAATTCACAAAATTTTTAAATGCATTTTACCCATATGTACCTAAGAAATTGCCAGACCAATATGTACATTTTCACCATGTGGTGAGAAAGTGCTGCCTTTGGGTGAAACTATTCTTGCCAATTTTGAGGTCACAGAGTGAAATTTATTCTAACTGATAAAATCGGTTGAACTTGGGAAACTTACAGGCTCTAAGCAATCCCTGCCTTACCAGATCCACACCATAAAATCTGTGAGGGCTGCTACTTCTCCATGGTGTTACCACGTGTCATCTTTAAGCAAGGTGTAGGATTTGGTTTTTGTTCCCTTGTGGAATAAGAAATTATAGCACTGGGCGTTATATGCAACTGATGAATCATTGAACACTACATCTGAAACTAATGGTGTACTGTATGTTGGCTAATTGAATTTGAATAAATAATAAAAAGAAATTATATAGTGAGTCTTCTCCAATCCAGGTGGTATTTGGGTGTTATGGTGGCTACCAAAGGTGAATGATTAAAGGTAGCCTTGCTTTGGCCTCTTATACTGGCTGATCCTGTGTGTTTTCCCTCCTACCCCCTTTTGGCTATTCATTCTGGGGCCACCTTTAATGAATAGAATAAAGTCAGCACTAATTGTGAGTTCAATTTGTGGTGGTGAAATTCTACCAGACCTTCTTTCTTTCTCCTTACTGCATCTCCTTCACCACTGCACAAACTATGCACACTATTTATCCATTCAGGCAAACTAGATTATTCTGTAGTAGCAAACAACACCCACATCTCAGTAGCTTTAAACAACAGAAATTGTTTTTTGCTCATGCTCCAGGTCCACCGTGGGTTGGCTGGAGATTCTGATCCATGCTACTCTCACTTGGATTCCGGTTTCGATAGCAGAGGAAAGCAAGAGCATGGTGAGTAAGGTACTAGTTTTTTTAACTATACAAGCAGATTGACCTTTTTCACTCTTCATTTGCTCAAGTAAGTCATAGGGTCACACAGAACTTCAAGGGAGCAGAAAATTTCAATCCTGTCACTTTCCAGGGAGATTTCTTTTAATGCACAAATGCAAACTATTAGTATAATCACCGAAAGTATGCAAAAAGTGGGCCACTTCCAGTTTAACTTTCTGTTGCTCTTATCAAAGTCAAGTCTGCAATCATAGAATTGTACCAGGTTCTTTCAAGGCTCCAAAGAATCAGCATGGAGCAGTGGAAAGGCACAGATTTTGGGGGTCAGGTAAGCCTAGATATGAATTCTGGATTTGACCATTATGAACTGTTTGACCTCAAGTTACCTAACTTTCCTGAACATCAGTTTTATCCTCAATTCAATGGGAATGATAGCCATGACTCACATCATTGTTTTGAGTATTAGGCTTGATATATTAAAAATACTTATGGAATACAGTAGAGTTCACATAAATGGTAGTATATCTTTATATCGATATAGACGGTGTTGTTTAGATAAGACATTTCTAACCTTATCTACATGGCAAACTCCTGTTCATACTTTAGAACTATACAGATCTCAATGCCTACCACCTTCAGTTTGCCCTTCTAGGAAAAATTACCTTGCTCCCCAGTGCCCTACTCAAGAACACAATATGAATAGTTCTTGTATAGGAGATAATAGTGAATGGATCAGGAGTGAATTAACCCCCTGAGCAGTCCATCTTAAGATTAGCTGGTGGCTATGAAGTGGACATGGGTCAAGGGGTCTGTCTAATATGCTGGTATCCTCTAGGATCTGATCTAGAAAATATGGATAGGATTGATCATAAGTAGTACATGGTTAGTCTGTAGTAAGAGAACTGTCAGTATGGAGAGGGCCATGGAGCAGGAGGACAAAGCAAAAAGTCATCAGACTATGAGTCTCTTGAGAAAGAACAGTGAAGGTAATTGGTACATGGGGCCTTTTTGGTTCCGTGGGATTTTCTAGTTCTAACTCTAGTTAATGTGCATCTACACACAATCTTTCGGGCAATGCATGCTGAGCCTCTGCTTCTTGCAATCAACTCAGAGATGTATTTTTGTATGTTATCTTTTGGAAGGTTTTCTGACCCTTCCTAGGAGTAGCTTCTTTGGGATCCCAGAATATTTTGTACATCCATCTTTTATGGAATATTCCAATAAGTTATAATATTTTCCCCAATATAATGAGAATTTCTGTCTTTATATTTCTAGCACATAATCTGTGCTCTGGGATATACTAGGTGATCAGTGAGTACTGATTTATGAATAATGAATGAATAAATAAACAAATTCTTGCTTATCTTTCTCACAGAACTCAGAAAAGCACAAAACTTCCAGGTTAAGCTACTTAAAAATAGTGTACCTGTATTTTTTTTTAAATTTTATTTTATTATGTTATGTTGATCACCATACATTACATCATTAGTTTTTGATGTAGTGTTCCATGATTCATTGTTTGCATATAACACCCAGTGCTCCATTCAATACGTGCCCTCTTTAATACCCATCACCAGGCTAACCCATCCCCCCACCTCCCTCCCCTCTCGAACCCTCAGTTTGTTTCTCAGAGTCCACAGTATCTCATGGTTCGTCTCCCCCTCCAATTTCCCCCTGCCCCTCATTTTTCCCTTCCTACTATCTTTTTTTTTTTTTTTTAACATATAATGTATTATTTGTTTCAGAGGTACAGGTCTGTGATTCATCAGTCTTACACAATTCACAGCACTCACCATAGCACATACCCCCCCCAATGTCTATCACCCAGCCACCCCATCCCTCCCACCCCCCCACCACTTCAGCAACCCTCAGTTTGTTTCCTGAGATTAAGAATTCCTCATATCAGTGAGGTCATATGATACTTGTCTTTCTCTGACTGACTTATTTCGCTCAGCATAATACCCTCTAGTTCCATCCACGTCGTTGCAAATGGCAAGATTTCATTTTTTTGATGGTTGCATAATATTCCATTGTGTGTGTATGTATATATATATACCACATCTTCTTTATCCATTCATCTGTTGATGGACATCTTGGCTCTTTCCATAGTTTGGCTATTGTGGACATTGCTGCTATAAACATTAGGGTGCATGTACCCCTGTGGATCACTACATTTGTATCTTTGGGGTAAATACCCCGTAGTGCAATTGCTGGGTCATACGGTAGCTCTATTTTCAACTTTTTGAGGAACCTCCATACTGTTTTCCAGAGTGGCTACACCAGTTTGCATTCCCACCAACAGTGTAGGAGGGTTCCTCTTTCTCCACATCCTCACCAACATCTCTCATTTCCTGACTTGTTAATTTTAGCCATTCTGACTGGTGTGAGGAGTTAGCTCATTGAGGTTTTGATTTGGATTTCCCTGATGCCAAGTGATGTTGAGCACTTTTTCATGTGTCTGTTGGCCATTTGGATGTCTTCTTTGGAAAAATGTCTGTTCTTGTCTTCCCCCCGTTTCTTGATTGGATTATTTGTTCTTTGGGTGTTGAGTTTGATAAGTTCTTTATAGATTTTGGATACTAGCCCTTTATCTGATATGTCATTTGCAAATATCTTCTCCCATTCTGTCAGTTGTCTTTTGGTTTTGTTGACTGTTTCCTTTGCTGTGAAAAGCTTTTTATCTTGATGAAGTCCCAATAGTTCATTTTTGCCCTTGCTTCCCTTGCCTTTGGCAATGTTTCTAGGAAGAAGTTGCTGCGGCTGAGGTCGAAGAGGTTGCTGCCTGTGTTCTCCTTTAGGATTTTGATGGACTCCTGTCTCACATTTAGGTCTTTCAAACATTTGAGTCTATTTTTGTGTGTGGTGTAAGGAAATGGTCCAGTTTCATTCTTCTGCATGTGGCTGTCGCATTTTCCCAACACCATTTGTTGAAGAGACTGTCTTTTTTCCATTGGACATTCTTTCCTGCTTTGTTGAAGATTAGTTGACCGTAGAGTTGAGGGTCCATTTCTGGGATCTCTATTCTGTTCCATTGATCTATGTGTCTGTTTTTGTGCCAGTACCATACTGTCTTGATGATGGCAGCTTTGTAATAAAGCTTGAAATCCGGAATTGTGATGCCACCAGCTTTGCTTTTCTTTTTCAACATTCCTCTGGCTATTCGGGGTCTTTTCTGGTTCCATGCAAATTTTAGGATTATTTGTCCCATTTCTTTGAGAAAAGTTGATGATATTTTGATAGGGATTGCATTAAATCTGTAGATTGCTGTAGGTGGCATTGACATCTTCACAATATTTGTTCTTCCAATCCGTGGAATGTTTTTCCATTTCTTTGTGTCTTCCTCAGTTTCTTTCATGAGTATTTTATAGTTTTCTGAGTACAGATTCTTTGCATCTTTGGTTAGATTTATTCCTAGGTAACTTACAGTTTTGGGTGCAACTGTAAATGGGACCGACTCCTTAATTTCTCTTTCTTCTTTCTTGTTGTTGGTGTATAGAAATGCAACTGATTTCTGTGCATTGATTTTATATCTTGCCACTTTACTGAACTGCTGTATGAGTTCTAGCAGTTTTGGGGTGGAGTCTTTTGGGTTTTCCACATAAAGTACCATATCATCTGCAAAGAGTGAGAGTTTGACTTCTTCTTTGCCAATTTGAATACCTTTTATTTCTTTTTGTTGTCTGATTGCTGAGGCTAGGACTTCTAGTACTGTGTTCAATAGCAGTGGTGATAGTGGACATCCCTTCCGTGTTCCTGACCTTAGCGGGAAAGCTCTCAGTTTTTCCCCATTGAGAATGATATTCACTGTGAGTTTTTCATAGATGGCTTTTATATTGAGGTATGTACCCTCTATCCCTACACTTTGAAGAGTTTTAATCAAGAAAAAATGCTGTACTTTGTCAAATGTTTTTTTCTGCATCTATTGAGAGGATCCTATGGTTCTTGTTCTTTCTTTTATTAATGTATTGTATCACATTGATTGATTTGCGGATGTTGAACCAACCTTGCAGCCCAGGAATAAATCCCACTTGGTCGTGGTGAATAATCCTTTTAATGTATTGTTGGATCCTATTGGTTAGTATTTTGGTGAGAATTTTTGCATCCATGTTCATCAGGGCTATTGGTCTGTAATTCTCCTTTTGATGGGGTCTTTGATTTTAGGATCAAGGTAATGCTGGCCTCATAAAATGAGTTTGGAAGTTTTCCTTCCATTTCTATTTTTTGGAACAGTTTCAGAAGAAAAGGTATTAATTCTTCTTGAAATGTTTGGTAGAATTCCCCTGGGAAGCCATCTGGCCCTGGGCTTTTGTTTTTTGGGAGATTTTTGATGACTGCTTCAATTTCCTTAGTGGTTATAGGTCCGTTCAGATTTTCTATTTCCTCCTGGTTCAGTTTTGGTAGTTGATACATCTCTAGAATGCATCCATTTCTTCCAGGTTATCTAATTTGCTGGCATAGAGTTGCTCATAATATGTTCTTATAATTGTTTGTATTTCTTTGGTGTTGGTTGTGATCTCTCCTCTTTCATTCATGATTTTATTTATTTGGGTCATTTCTCTTTTCTTTTTGATAAGTCTGGCCAGGGGTTTATCAATCTTGTTAATTCTTTCAAAGAACCAGCTCTTAGTTTCGTTGATCTGTTCTACTGTTCTTTTGGTTTCTATTTCATTGATTTCTGCTCTGATCTTTATTATTTCTCTTCTCTTGCTGGATTTAGGCTTTATTTGCTGTTCTTTCTCCAGCTTCTTTAGGTGTAGGGTTAGGTTGTGTATTTGAGACCTTTCTTGTTTCTTGAGAAAGGCTTGTATTGCTATATACTTTCCTCTTAGGACCACCTTTGCTGCATCCCATAGATTTTGAACAGTTGTGTTTTCATTTTCATTGGTTTCCATGAATTTTTTTAATTCTTCTTTAATTTCCTGGTTGACCCATTCATTCTTTAGTAGGATGCTCTTTAACCTCCATGTATTTGAGTTCTTTCTGACTTTCCTCTTGTGATTGAGTTCTAGTTTCAAAGCATTGTGGTCTGAAAATATTCAAGGAATGATCCTAAACTTTTGGTACCGGTTGAGACCTGATTTGTGACCTAGGATGTGATCTATTCTGGAGGATGTTCCATAGGCACTAGAGAAGAATGTGTATTCTGTTGTTTTGGGATGGAATGTTCTGAATAATCTGTGAAGTCCATTTGGTCCAGTGTGTCATTTAAAGTCTTTATTTCCTTGTTGATCTTTTGCTTAGACGGTCTGTTCATTTCAGTGAGGGGGGTGTTAAAGTCCCCCACTATTATTGTATTGTTGTCGATGTGTTTCTTTGCTTTTGTTATTAATTGCCTTATATAATTGGCTGCTCCCATGTTAGGGGCATAGATATTTACAATTGTTAGATCTTCTTGTTGGATAGACCTTTTAAGTATGATCTAGTTTCCTTCCTCATCTCTTATTATAGTCTGTGGTTTAAAATCTAATTTGTCTGATATAAGGATTGCCATCCCAGCTTTCTTTTGGTGTCCATTAGCATGGTAAATGGTTTTCCACCCCCTCACTTTCAATCTGGGGGTGTCTTTGGGTCTAAAATGAGTCTCTGATGGGTCTTGTTTTTTTATCTAGTCTGATACCCTGTGTCTTTTGATTGGGGCATTTAGCCCATTTACATTCAGGGTAACTATTGAAAGATATTAATTTAGTGCCATTGTATTGCCTGTAAGGTGACTGTTACTTAATGTTGTCTCTGTTTCTTTCTGGTCTATGTTACTTTTAGGCTCTTTCTTTGCTTAGAAGACCCCTTTTAATATTTCTTGTAGGGCTGGTTTGGTGTTTGCAAATTCTTTTAGTTTTTGTTTGTCCTGGAAGCTTTTTATCTCTCCTTCTATTTTCAATGACAGCCTAGCTGGATATAATATTCTTGGCTGCAAATTTTTCTCATTTAGTGCTCTAAATATATCATGCCAGTCCTTTCTGGCCTGCCAGATCTCTGTGGATAGGTCTGTTGCCAATCTAATGTTTCTACCATTGTAGGTTACAGATCTCTTCTCCTGAGCTGCTTTCAGTATTTTCTCTTTGTCTGTAAGACTGGTAAGTTTTACTATTAGATGTCGGGATATTGACCTATTTTCATTGATTTTGAGGGGGGGTTCTCTGTGCCTCCTGGATTTTGATGCCTGTTTCCTTCCCCAAATTAGGGAAGTTCTCTGCTATAATTTGCTCCAATATATCTTCTGCCCCCCCTCTCTCTTTCTTCTTCTTCTGGGATCCCAATTATTCTAATATTGTTTCATCTTATGGTATCACTTATCTCTTGAATTCTCTCCTTGTGATCCAGTAGTTGTTTATCTCTCTTTTTCTCAGCTTCTTTATTCTCCATGATTTGGTTTTCTATATCACTAATTCTCTCTTCTGCCTCATTTATCCTAGCTGTTAGAATCTCCATTATTGATTGCACCTCATTAACAGACTTTTTGATTTCGACTTGGTTAGATTTTAGTTCTTTTATTTCTCCAGAAAGTGTTTCTCTAGTATCTTCCATGCTTTTTCCAAGCCCAGCTAGAATCTTTATAATCGTCATTCTGAACTCTAGTTCCAACATCTTACTAATGTCCGTATTGATTAGGTCCCTGACAGTCGGTACTGCCTCTTGTTCTTTTTGTTGAGGTGAGTTTTTCCGTCTTGTCATTTTGTCCAGAGGAGAACAGATGAATGAGAGAACAAAATGCTAACAGAGTAACAACGACCCCAGAAAAATATACACTAAACAAATCAGAAGACCTGAAACCAGGGGAAAAGACAGGGAAAGAAAGAAAAAAAAAAAAAAAAAAAGAAAGAAAGAAAAAGAAAAAGGAATATGATCAAATATGATCAGGCTGGTGAATAGATCAGTGCCACATACTAGATTTTTGGTGTATTTTGGTCTGTTAAAAGAAACTGCCTCCCAAAATTTTAAAGAAAGAAAAACTTATATATGTACAAAAATAGAGGTAATATAATGAACAGATAGAAAATACTGTAAAGGTAAATATAAAAGAATTTATAAAAGGAATTGATAAGAAGTTGGTTGAAAAAAGAGAGAAGAGAAATTAAAAAAAGAAAAGGGAGAGAATTTGATCAGTCAGGAGACTAGAACAAAGCCATACACTAGAGATTTAGGGTATATTTTGGTCTGTTAGAAGAAACTGTATCCCAAAATTTTAAAGAGAGAACAACTTACATATATACCAAAAATAAGGTTAACTACAATGAAGGGATAGAATATGACTCTAAAAATGAAAAATAAAAAATACTTTTTAAAAAAGGATTGATAAGATGTTCGTTGAAAAGGGAAAAAGAAAAGTTCAAAAAAAATAGAAAAAGAAAAAAATAAAGAAAATTTAAAAAATTAACTTTGAAAGAGTAAAGAATCATGGGAAAAAAAGCCATGAATTCTATGTGCTGTGTTCTCCCAGTGCTGGAGTTCTGCCGTTCTCATTGATCGGTAAACTTGGTCTTGGCTGGCTGTTCTTGATGATCTTCTAGGGGAGGGGCCTGTTGCCGTGGTTCCCAAATGTCTTTGCTGGAGGCGGAATTGCCCGCCCTTGCCGGGTCAGGCTAAGTAATCTGCTTGGGTTTGCTCCCGGGAGCTTTTGTTCCCTGCAAGCTTTCCGTGCAGCTTTAGAGGACGAGAGTGAAAATGGCAGCCTCTCAATCTCCACCCTGGAGGAGCCGAGAACTCGGGGCCCCACTCCTCAGTGGAGCTCCAGAGAAAAGCAGTCAATCACTCCTGTCTCCCCGGTCTCTGGCAGCACTCCATGCTCGCCTGGCCTGTGACTGAGCATTTCTGTCTCTGGCACATGACCCCATGTGGAGTCTTCAAACCCAGCAGATCCCTGCGGTGCGCTCCTGTGCCGCTCCTCCTGGGGGACGAAGGGGAGTCGCCCTGGATCTGCCGCTTGTTGGGTCCCTGCTGGAGGAGTAGTGGCCCGACTGTGCCGCGGATCACGGTCTCTGGCAACCCCGAGCTGAGAGCCCGCTCCTCGGCTCTGTCTCTGCAGCCGGCTTCCCCGCCCCATACCTGGGAGCTCTGCCGCACTCAGGCACCCCTGGTCTTTCTGTGACCCTGAGGGTCCTGAGACCACACTGTCCCAGTGAGGGTTCCAACCCCCGCTTAGCCACTGAAGCGATGTCACTCAGCCGAGCCCAGCTTCTAAAAGTTCCAACGTTGTGCTCTGCTGCTCTATCACTTGCCGATAGCGGCTGACGGAGGCCCCCACCCCGCCGTCTATCTTCCCGAATATCACCTCGGATTCACTTCTCCACACGTCCTACCTTCCAGAAAGTTGTTGCTTTTCTGTTCAGAGAGTTGCTGCTATTCTTTTCTTCGATCTCCTGTTGAGTTTATAGGTGTTCAGAATGGTTTGATCACTATCTAGCTTAATTCCTGGGACCAGATGAAATTTAGTTCTCCTACTCCTCCACCTAGTGTACCTGTATTTTTAAATTAAGAGTGATTACTTTACACTGGGTGTTATACGCAAATAATGAACCATGGAACACTACATCAAGAACTAATGAAGTACTGTATGGTGACTAAGGTAACAGTAAAATAAATTTAAAAAAAAGTGATTACTTTTAGCTTCATTCCCGAATAAATGGCATTAGTTCATTTTGTTTGGGTGAGAAAAAGAGAGGTGGAAAAGTAGTCATGAATATTTCCTTTACTGTTCATTCTAACCTGAAACTGACATGGGCATTATGTAACATGTTCCTGCTATATCTTGTGAAAATGGGAAATTGTGAACTGCACTGAAGGAAGAACAAAACTTTGGTTAAGTGAATTGTATAATTAAATTCTGCATCCTAACACTCCATGAATTTATAGGGCCTATTGTGTAATAAATTTACAAAAGGAAGAGCATTGGAGTTATTTACGACAGATGTTCACCTAACTTAAAACAGGAAGAGTATATTTACTTCTATGTAGTTACTACAATGTAATTAAAACCATAAAACCACCTTATCTGAATTTCAAAGCCAGGGAATATTTTTCCTTTCCTTGGTCTTATTGACTGCATTGCTTTTCACTGATCATGCCAGGATTATAGGCAAGGGCTGCAGGTTGGCCATTCTAGGCTTGCCAGATACTTTAGTAAGATTTTACTTATTCCTTTGCTCCCTTTTCAGTGGAATGATGATATAACTTTCTGAAAAACTGTGTTTGTTGGCAGAAACAAACCGAGGATATGGCTGATGACGAAAATCACTTTCATGCCTATGTTCTGGGAGTGGGTTAGGAAGGAAAATGAGGGTGTTCAATCAGCAGATGCTAAAGAAA
This sequence comes from Mirounga leonina, assembly GCF_011800145.1. Classification (NCBI taxonomy): domain Eukaryota; kingdom Metazoa; phylum Chordata; class Mammalia; order Carnivora; family Phocidae; genus Mirounga; species Mirounga leonina. Next base: position 8,238,723 of record NW_023270871.1, read on the forward strand.
AAAGATCTGAGTTTTATGTGTGGGTAGTTAGTGTGTAGATCACTGCTATCATCTTCCAGACGGTGGAGAAGCAGAAATATAAGTGTTCTTTAAACTTCAAGTTGCCATTCTATATGACTCAACATACACTTCTAGAATGTGGATGGAGAGCCTCGACAGTGTAACTTTTACCTTTTACCATGCATGATAAAGATGGTCTTAGGCTGCTCACCTTCCATGGTCAATCTGCTGAGGGAAAGTATTTGCAGGAAATAGTATGAACCCATGGGGAAGTATGTCCAGATGTAAAATTTCTGCTCCATTTAATTCCACTCATTCCACCCATAATCATTTGTTTGTTATAGGAGATTTCTGATTCCTCCATAATGGCTCACCTGGATCAGGGCAATATTATTCAGGGATTTTACAACATGTGCAAACTCTTTTTGAATTAATTTTCCAAGTCTCTTGTGACTGGTCCCAATTTGGCAACAGTATTCATATATATATATATATATATATATATATATATATATATATATATATA
>NW_023270871.1:8239258-8243142 GCF_011800145.1 Mirounga leonina
TATATATATATATATATATATATATATATATATATATATATATATATGAGCCTATATATATATATATATAGGCTCAAGGTCTAGAGTTTGGGGTTTGTTAATTTTAAGAATTTCCTCTCTGGCAACTCCCTTTCACTTTTCAGCAAACAGAAGTACTGCAATCATCAGAATATTATTTAAAATAAGGAGAGGGATATAAGAGTTTGAGTTATAAGGTTGACTTATGACTCTGAAAAGAACTTTTAACAGCAACATAATTAGAGAGTAAGGCAAAAGCTTAGAATCTGTCTCATTCAAGGTCTCTAAAGGCTCACAGAAAGACTAGGAAAGTTTTTACATGTAAATGTGGCAGTTATTATAGGATGTAAAGGTCATTACATAGCTACATTATACAAAAAAAAATTAGGTAAAATGGAGACATACTATTGGCTGCCATTTTAAAATTTCTTTTTAAAAATATTTATAAAAATTGAACTACAGAGCACAAAAAACACATTTCAGAGCTTAATTTTGCTCATTGTTACCCTGAAGACCTCATCAAACATCCTCATGTCTACTGCATTGGGTTGGACGCAGTATAAAGATAAAGAAATACAACACTTTCTAATCAAAGAATTTGGAGTTGTAGCTATGACCTTGTGAAGCTTTATAACCTAGTGTTTTAGTCTTTTTCTTTTCTCAGTTGGAGCCTGTAACTAACTTGGCAGAATAGAGGGAATGGCCAGTAAGATAGAGTTCAGGTAGTATAGTAGTGTCTTCTCTATCTTGGCATTTCATTTTATGGACAGATTCTTTATAGATACCTTCACAGAGATCCTTTATTTTAGGTGGAGATCCATAAATAACTCTTTTAAGATCCTTTCCTTAAAAAAAAAACAACAACAAGATTAGGGATAAAAAGAGGCTTATATTTTGTTATATAATATATCAAACCAGTATCTAGATATATTTGAGGGAATCTATGATCCAAGTTTGGGCTCTAAAATTCCACTTCCTTTCTGGATATATCTTCAATGAACTAATTCATGTGGTACAATTTGTAATTTTCTGTGTTAATAATAATTATCAAATCACCACCAACTTTACATGCAAAGGAAATATTTCTGATTCCTGTTATCAAAGGAAAAAGTAACCACTATCAGTGACAGTTTCTTTTATATGCAGCATTATTATAAATTCCCTTGTACTCTTTCACGCATGTTTTTATAACACATTTTGGCTAACTGCTTTGATTGTGTATATGAAGGCAAATGAGAATTTGGTCAGGAGAATTCCTTTAAACATTAACGATTTTTTTTTAATTTAAAAGGTTTAAAAAATACTGGGGAGTGGTAGCTATAGGGATGCCATTTTGCTATTAGGTTGGTGTTGCCTAACCAAACATACACAATTGTTTCTTGCCAAAATGTTTGTCTATAATCATGTAGATTTTATTGAAATATCTTATTAGTTTTTCATTTTATTTGATGTAATAAGATTGAAGGCCAAACATAGCTCTATAAAATCAGGTTTTATTATCTTCATGTTTGTTAAGTCTAAATTCCTTTCCTTAATAGTGCTTAAATACAATTAGGTTTTTGAGGCTTAAATTCCTTTTTTTAATAGGAGTGGTTATGGGGTTTATGTTTTTCCAAACAAAAGATAGAGCAATAGTTGAATAGTTATAGTTGAATATCTGAGGTTTAGAGATAAAATATATGTCCTGTGGAATACATGAGAAGGGCTCTGACTTCCAGATATGTTGATATCTAGTTATATATGAAAAGCCTAGTTCCTGTCTCTGATCTTCCTTATTCATTCGGTTTCCCTGATTTCTCACCACCATCTTATTTCTATCAGATACCTAATCTACGTTCAAGACAGATTTGCGTCAGTGTCAATCTCGATTTCTAGGAGATGCGTGTATGTAATAAGAAATGGTGTGCTCATATGCTAGAGCCACACAGTTTTTAATATTTGGAAAATTACTTAATTGTTTTTTATGCTCTTAAAATGGACGAGGCACTACTTAGTGCTAGGGATATGTGGATAGATAAAAAAAAAAGTCTTCTGGTTTTAAGAAAATCACAGTCTGAGATAGAGATATAAAATGCTAATTACAATACCCAAGCATGAAGGACTGTAAGAGATCCATAAATTCGCCCTTTTTTGTGGTGACGTGATTGAATATTGATAAATTTGTATGAGTCAGCCAAGTACAAAATTCTAGAACATAGAAAAAGATGAGAAAAATTTGCTTGTGGACGTTGATGAAAGTTTCACAGAAAATATATTACTTAAGTAATTACTTATGTTTTTTCCCACTGCTCATTCTAAAGCAGTACCACTTTATTAACTGTAATTTTATAATATGTTTCAACACCTGTTATGGCACGTTCCTTTCATCAAATTTCTTTTTAAAATAAAAGATTCATGGTTTGTCTTGTTCAGAATTCTTTCAGAAGAAATTTTGAATTATTTTGTCAAGCTCTGTTTCTCCCCAACAGCTCAGAAAAAAATCCCACTGACATTTTGTTTGGAATAGATTGTTATAATTTTGTTTACTAAAAAAGGAACCTCTTTTACTCATTGCTCTATCTAAGAACATTGGATATTTTTCTACTTAAAAATTCTAAGGAATTATTTGCTTTTTCTTATTTCTAAGTAAGCAATTTCTAAGTATTTTAGGTCTGATTTAAAGTATAAAGTGAGTCATTTCCCATATATTATCTCTTGTCGTTACTGATAAATAATCTTGTATTCTTTTTCAAGAATGTATCTTACATCCAGCCACTTTGTTGAATATTCTTATTAATTGTTATAGGTTTTGAGCAGATTTTCTTGGCCTTTCTAGGCATACAAACATATCAATTTCAGATAATTATAAAAACTTATCTTTTATTTCAATATTTATACACCTTACATGTGTCCAGTGTCTTATTACTTGGTCATATATCCCAGACCAATAGCAAATTATTTTGTTTTTAATTTTTGAAAGATTTGGCATCAGGACGTTTATGTTCTTTTTTTTTTTTTTTAAAGATTTTATTTATTTATTCATGAGAGACAGAGAGAGAGAGAGAGAGGCAGAGGGAGAAGCAGGCTCCCAAGGAGCAGGGAGCCCGATGCGGGACTCAATCCCAGGACCCTGAGATCATGACCTGAGCCGAAGGCAGACGCTTAACCATCTGAGCCACCCAGGCGCCCAGGACGTTTATGTTCTATGGAAAGTGTCTAGAATGCAGATATTCTCATTTCCAATGAATTATGATTAGATTAAACTGAAACAGAATACTTATTTTCAAAATTTCATGTGAATATGTGATTATTTCTTATTTATTAGGCTGTGAGGTAAGGGAGTGCTAACAGTTAAGGGCTAGTATTATTCTTTATATAAAAGACTTACTTTAGTTAAAGAATTTTTTAAACATAAAAGATTGACTTATATGATGTATGAATTAATAAAAACTCTTTATATCTATATAGCTTTCCCAAATTTAAAGAGGCTTTCCTATACACAGCCTCATTTATTGTCAGAACAATTCTGACATATAGGAAGAACGTTATTATGTTCGTTATATAAATGAAAACTGTAAGGTTCAGGGAGCTTAGGGAAGGAATAGACTAAATAATTCTGTGGGCCTTTCAATTCCAATTCAGTTATTCCACAACTTGACTAAAGTCCATGTGGCCAGAAGTGATAGCCCTTTGTCTAAAAATTACATTCTTTCTCTTTTATCAGTTTTCCTTCCATCCATTTTATTGCCTAAACTTAATGTTTGAAATAGATAGCAGATCTTCAAGACCCAAGCATCAGATATATTCAGTCACTGGATACTCATTGAGCACTTAAACCTTGCCATGTCCCAGAGATATGGAGAAACATCAGACGTGGCCTCAGCCTC
>NW_023270871.1:8243152-8281128 GCF_011800145.1 Mirounga leonina
CCATATGAGCAAAAAGGGAGAAGCACATTATTGAAAGGTGAAATGGAATGTGAATGAGTGTGGAACAGTGGCTTTAGACCTGAACCAAGGAGAGCTATTGCCAATTAAGGAAAGATTCATATTCTTCAGGGCCTTTTATATATAGTGAATAAGCTTGCATTCTGTCCTGATACTGATAACAAGCCAAGAAAGCTTTTGAATAAGGAAAAGCCAGGATCGATTTTGCAGGTGGGAATGATAACTCTGGTATGAGATAAGTGGTGAGTAAGTGAGAGTGATGTGCAGGGAAGATAAAGACAGAAAGCTCTTATGAGATGACTGCAATACAACCTTCAGTGGAGATGATGAGATTTTGAACATAAAGATGTTAGGAAAGGCATATTCAGACCACATTTCTAAGTGAAATTTGGTTTATTGGATACAGAGGAGGAGGAAGATTATGTTGACATTTCCAGCCATTGGGTAGATGGTTTTGTCTTTAGCTGAGCTACAGAAAAGGTGAACTCTTGGTTTAGCAGAGTCAGGAAACATAAGAGTAAGTGGTTTATAGAGAAAAATAAGGGCTTGATTTTGTGACAGACTTTGAAGCACTGGTTTTCCCTCATGCAGAGCTGGAAATATGTTTAGAGTTCAGTAAATATGGGCTCAGGAGTTGAAAATATGTTTAGAGTTCAGTAAATATGGGCTCAGGATACGGAAAGTGTAGTAATGGTGAGCAAATGGTAACACAGAGAATGTGAAGGAAAGTGGAGAATAAAAAGCAAGCAAATGTAGTGAGAAAGAATGGATTAAGAAATAGGAAATGTACAATCAGGTCAGAGTAACCAAAGGAGGAGAGAGTTTAAGAAGGGACACATTTGGTAAATTCAACATTCATTCCCTGATTTTTTTTTTTTAAGTGTCTTAGAAAAGTTTGAAGTGAAGATTAGAACGAGTCTTCTCTAATGTAATCATCTCTATATCAAACCAACAGTGAACAGACTTCACACTCAGGTAAATAATTGAGTTATTCCTCCAAATCAAGAATCACAGAAAAATGCCTCATGTGCTAAATTGTCTGATAACAACTTAGTAGCTACCCTGACTCCCTTCTGAGGTTTCCTTTGCATTTGCCAAGAAGTCAGGAGCTACAAATCCCAGATTTCTTCATAGGGGTCTGCAAATGGGAAGAATAGAATTTCTTCATAGAATCTGCAAAGGGGAACCACTCAGGTGAGATTAGGAGGGTGGGAAAAGGGAGAGACTATTTTCTCCAAGAAGAAATTGCAGTCATAAACATGGAAGAAGATTTCAATAAGTAAAATATGTTTTTGAATGAAAACACAATATGATAAAAACATAAAATCTTTAGAATTTATGTAATAAAATACCATAGGTGTTTTTGGGGGTAGAAAAAAGATGATAAAGTGATGATAGTGAAAAAATAAATTAAGAATACTCAACAAAGAATTAGAAGAAAAATGAGGGAAAAGTTGCTGTATGAGATGACAAAGAATACTTAGGAAAATACTTCTATATATTGTCTTATAATAGGGTAGTAGTTATCAAAAAATGGAATATAATAAATTGCCTCCAAACAGACTCAGATATACTTCATAAATGTTTGAAAAAGAAAACCAAAACTGGTGGCATCACAATTTTGGACTTCAAGCTCTATTACAAAGCTATAATCATCAAGACAGTATGGTCCTGGCACAAAAACAGACACACAGATCAATGGGACAGAATAGAGAGCCCAGAAATGGACCCTCAACTCTATGATCAACTAATCTTCGATGAAGCAGGAAAGACTATCCAGTGGAAAAAAGTCTCTTCAACAAATGGTTTTGGGAAAATTGGACAGCCACATGCAGAAGAATGAAACTGGACCATTTTCTTACACCATATATAAAAATAGACTCAAAATGGATGAAAGACCTAAATATGAGACAGGAATCCATCCAAATCCTAGAGGAGAATATAGGCAGCAACCTCTTCAACCTTGGCTGCAGCAACTTCTTGCTAGATACGTCTCCAAAGGCAAGGGAAACAAAGGCAAAAATTAAGTATTGGGACTGGAGGAAAAGATGGCAGAGGAGTAGGGAACCCTATTCCAACCAGTCCCCTGAATTGAACTGGGTATCTACCAGACCACTCTGAACACCCACGAAATCAGCCTGAGATGTAAGACGATATATCTGGATCTCTACAAACAGAATATTGCAGGCGGTTGGTTTCGAGGTATGAAGCGGGGAACCGTGATTCCGCAGGCAGATATCAGAAGATAAACGGAAGAGGGAGGGAGCCTTCAGGATCCTGCACTGCAAGTGGGCGAAAGCCTCCTGTGCTGGGGACCAGGTACACACTCGCAGAACGGTAGCAGTGGGGAAAGGACTTTAGGGCAGCCCCCTGGACTGAAACCTGGAGCAGTGGGGCCACGCATGCGAACTGGGGACAGCTGGCAGTTCTGGAAGCACAAAGGGCAGAGATGTGCCTGGACCTGAAAGCAACGGCTGAGAGTGCCGCTGAGGGGCTCACAACCCAGGATGCTGCAGTTTTTAGCAGCACAGACAGAAATGGAGATAGTGTGGCCTGAAGAGCTCACTGAAGAACAGACTGCAATCTCTCTGTTCTGAGGCAGAGGGTTGGAAACAGTCTCTTCTGCTCTCTTGGAAGAGACATGGAAAGCCGCCAGGGAAAGCTGCCAGAGAACAAAAGCCCCCAAAACTGGTTTTCACTGAGCCCATCCCCCCCCCACTGGAGGCAGGGCAACTCTGCAAACAGGGTTGCCTGAGTAACAGCGAGGCAGGCCTCCCCCCAGAAGACAGGCTGGGAGAACAAGAGGCCAGCAACCCTAAGGTCCCTATAAAACAGGTGCATCTTGCTTGGGTTGTGGGCAGTAATTTGGATTCTGTACATTCCCTCAACTACCCCTCAAGAGAATGACTTGGAAGAGGAACCCCCAAAATAGGAAAGACTCAGAGACTGTGACTTCTGCCACAGATTTACAAATGGATACAGAAATAAGCAAGATGTCGGAAATGGACTTCAGGGTAACATATATGAAGATGATAGCTGGAGTGGAGAAATTGATTAATGGCAACATAGAGTCTCTAAGGGCAGAAATGAGAGCTGAACTGGCAGAATTTAAAAATGCTATCAATGAGATCCAATCTAATCCAGATACTCTAACAGCTAGGGTAAATGAGGCAGAAGAATGAATTCGTGATCTAGAAGACAAATTGATAGAAAAGAAGGAAAAAGAGAAGGCATGGGAGAAACAGCTTAAAATCCATTAAAACAGAATTAGAGAAATAAGTGATGACATGAAATATTCCAATGTCAGAATTATTGGGATCCCTGAGGGGGTGGAGAGAGAGAGAGGACTAGAAGATATATTTGAGCAAATTGTAGCTGAGAACTTCCCTTATTTGGGGAATGAAACAAACATTCGTGTCCTAGAGGCAGAGAAGACCCCTCCCAAGATCAAGGAAAACAGACCAATGCCCTGGCATATAATAGTAAAACTCACAAATCTTAGAACCAAGGAAACCATCTTAAGGGCAGTTAGGGGGAAGAGATTCCTTACGTACAGAGGGAGGAACATCAGAATAACGTCAGACCTATCCACAGAGACCTGGCAAGGCAGAAAGGGCTGGCAAGACATATTCAGGATACTAAATGAGAAGAACATGCAGCCAAGAATACTTTATCTGGCAAGGCTGTCATTTAGAATGGATGGAGAGATGCAGAGCTTCCAAGACCTGCAGAAACTGAAAGAATATGTGACCACTAAGCCGGCCCTGCAAGAAATATTAAGGGGGGGTTCTATAAAAGGAGAAAGACCCCAAGAGTGATATAGAACAGAATTTACAGAGACAATCTATAGAAACAAGGATTTCACAGGCAACATGATGACCATAAATTCACATCTTTCAATAATCACTCCCAATGTGAATGGCCTAAATGCTCCCATAAAATGGCACAGGGTTGCAGATTGGATAAAAAGACAGGACACATCCGTATGCTGTCTACAAGAGACTCATTCTGAACCTAAAGATACATCCAGACTGAAAGTGAAGGGATGGAGATCCATCTTCCAAGCCAATGGACCTCAAAAAAGAAAGCTGGTGTAGCAATTCTTATATCAGACAAATTAGATTTTAAGCTAAAGACTGTAGTTAGAGACACAGAAGGGCCTATATCATTCTTAAAGGGTCTATCCAACAAGAAGATCTAACAATTATAAATATCTACGCCCCCAACATGGGAGCAGCCAACTACATAAGCCAACTGTTAACCAAAATAAAGAGTCATATTAATAATGATACGTTAATTGTAGGAGACCTCAATACTCCACTCTCAGCAATAGACAGATCATCTAAGCAGAAAATCAACAAAGAAACAAGAGCTTTGAATGACACACTGGACCAGATGGATCTTATAGATATATACAGAACATTCCACCCTAAAACAACAGAATACTCATTCTTCTCGAGCGCACATGGAACTTTCTGCAGAATAGACCACATATTGGGTCACAAATCAAGTCTCAACCGATACCAAAAGATTGAGATTATTCCCTGCATATTCTCAGACCATAATGCTTTAAAACTGGAACTCAATTACAAGAAAAAATTTGGAAGAAATTCAAACACTTGGAAGCTAAAGACCACTCTGCTCAAGAATATTTGGGTCAACCAGGAAATCAAAGAAGGACTTAAACAATTCATGGAAACCAATGAAAATGAAACCAATGAGACTCGGTCCAAAACCTATGTGATACTGCAAAGGTGGTCTTAAGGGGGAAATACATAGCCATCCAAGCTTCACTCAAAAAAATAGAAAAATCCCGAATTCACAAACTAACTTTACACCTTAAAGAACTGGAGAAAAAGCGACAAATGATGCCTAAGCCATGTATTAGAAGAGAAATAATTAAGATTAGAGCAGAACTCAATGAATTAGAAACCAGAAACATAGTAGATCAATTCAATGAAACTAGAAGCTGGTTCCTTGAAAGAATTAATAAGATCAATATATCACTGGCCAGACTTATCCAAAAGAAAAGAGAAAGGACCCAAATTAATAAAATTATGAACAAAAGGGGAGAGATCACGACTAACACCAAGGAATAGAAACAATTATATGCCAATAAATTAAGCAACCTGGAAGAAATGGATGCCTTCCTGGAAACGTATAAACTGCCAATACTGAAACATGAAGAAATTGACAACCTGAATAGGCCAATAACCAGGAATGAGATTAAGGCAGTGATCAAAAACCTCCACCTGTACCTCTGAAACAAAAAATACATTATATGTTAAAAAAAAAAAAAAAAAAGAAGATAGCAGGAAGGGAAGAATGAAAGGGGGAAATTGGAGGGGGAGATGAACCATGAGATACTATGGACTCTGAGAAACAAACTGAGGGTTCTAGAGGGGAGGGGGGTGGGGGTATGGGTTAGCCTGGTGATGGGTATTAAAGAGGGCATGTACTGCATGGAGCACTAGGTGTTATACGCAAACAATGAGTCATGGAACACTACATCAAGAACAAATAATGTAATGTATGATGATTAACATAACATAATAAAAACAAAACAAAACAAAACAAAACCTCCCAAAAAACAAGAGTCCAGGGCCTGATGGATTCCCTGGGGAATTCCCTGGGGAATTCTACCAAACATTCAATTCTCCTGAAGCTGTTTCAAAAAATAGAAACAGAAGGACAGCTTCCAAACTCATTCTATGAGGCCAGCATCACCTTAATCCCCAAACCAGGCAAAGACCCCATCAAAAAGGAGAATTTCAGACCGATATCCCTGATGAATATGGATTCCAAAATCCTAGCTAATAGGATCCAACAATACATTAAAAGGGTCATCCACCATGACCAAGTGGGATTATCCCTGGGATGCAAGGGTAGTTCAATATTTGCAAATCAATCAATGTGATAGAACACATTAATAAGTAGAGAGAAGAACCATATGGTCCTCTCAACTGATGCATCAAGATAAAAAGCTTTTGCATAGCAAAGGAAACAGTCAACAAAACAAAGAGGCAACCCACAGAATGGGAGAAGATATTTGTAAATGACACTACAGACAAAGCGCTGATTTCCAAGATCTATAAAGAACTTTTCAAACTCAACACCCAAAAAACAAATAATCAAGTCAAAAAATGGGCAGAAGACATGAACAGACACTTCTCCAAAGAAGACATACAAGTGGCTAACAGACACATGAAAAAATGTTCATCATCTTTAGCCATCAGGGAAATTCAAATCAAAACCACATTGAGATACCACCTTACACCAGTTAAAATGGCAAAAATTAACAAGACAGGAAACAACAAATGGTGGTGGGGATGCGGGAGAAAGGGGAACCCTCTTACACTGCTGGTAGGAATGCAAGCTGGTACAGCCACTCTGGAAAACAGTATGGAGGTTCCTCAAAAAGTTAAAAATAGAGCTACCCTATGACCCAGCAATTGCACTCCTGGGTATTTACCCCAAAGATACAGATATAGTGAAAAGAAGGGCCACATGCACCCCAATGGTTACAGCAGCAATGTCTACTATAGCCAAACTGTGGAAGGAGCCGAGCTGCCCTTCAACAGATGAATGGATAAAGAAGATGTAGTCCATATATACAATGGAATATTACTCAGCCATCAGAAAGGATGAATACCCAACTTTTACATCAACGTGGATGGGACTGGAGGAGACTATGCTAAGTGAAATAAGTCAAGCAGAGAAAGTCAATTATCATATGATTTCACTTATCTGTGGAACATAAGGAATAGCATGGAGGACATTAGGAGAAAGAAGAGAAAAATGAAGGGGGGAAATCAGAGGGGGAGACAAACCATGAAAGAGTATGGACTCTGAGAAACAAAGTGAGGGTTTTAGTGGGGTGGGGAGTGGGAGGATGAGTTAGCCTGGTGATGGATATTAAGGAGGGCACGTATTGCATGGAGCACTGGGAATTATACGCAACTAATGAATCGTGGAACACTACATCAAAAACTAATGATGTACTATATGCTGGCTAACTGAACATAATCAAAAAAAAAAAAGAAGAACCACCTGCAGAGGTGGAGGAGGGGAAGCAGCAATAATAGTACTGTGAACAAATGAAAATATATATGACAAGCAGTGGGGATTTTGTAATATATGTGGAAAGGAGATAATATATTTAATAAATAAATAGCACTTTAAAGTTAGTAAGAAATTGATGAACACACCATTTGTAAAATGGGCAAAGAATAATACAAACTGGCAGTTCTAAAAAGTAGAAATTCAAACGGCATATGATAACACAGAAAGCTGTTCAGTCTCATATGGAAGAAACTGTTTTGGTTGTCTTCATTCACGTCCTCAAAACTGCCCTAAGAGTTTTCTCCCAGCGTTTGAATTATGTCCAGTTAACTGGACCAGTGATGGATGGGCATGTTTCTTAAGCCAGACCAGTCAAGGTCCTTTACCTACAAATTTTTGTGTAAGATACTAGGCAATGCTTACCTAAAGCTTTCAAAATAGATCTACCGATAATTCTACAACTGAGATTTTTCTTCTAAGTGATCAGTGTTATACATAAGAATATATTTAAAGATGAAACAACAGAAAATAATTTAAATGTTGAAAAATAGCCATTGGTTAAAGAAATTATGACACCTTGATATAATAGAATCCTATGGAGTCTTTAAAATTTATGGTTTGGAATAGGGACCAAAATTCCAATGCCAATATCGATGAGGCCTGAAATATGTATGAGTGAAATGAATTGAGTGCAAGTATATATGCATATAGTATGTGAATTGTGGGAACCAGGGTCAGCTAGAATGTGTGTGTCCTATCTGAAGAGTAAGTGGCTACTTGGTTCTAGCCATTTTTGTCCCCTCAAGATGTAGACTGAGTATGGTTTGATCTTTTGATTTTCCAAGAGATGAAAATTTAAGTTAATTTTAATGTGAAAATCTCGTACTTTATTAGCTCAATTAAAAAATAAAATATTTGTGGCAAGCAAATCCAAATGGTATGCTAAATTCATCAAAGAGGTCAACTATTTTCTGTTTAGAAAAATATTCAATTCCATAGTTGTGTGTCCAGTATATTTACTATCTGTTCCTAAGTTTGAGAAAGCTATTAAAAAAATAGTATCAAGAGGGATTTCTCATAAAGTCAGGAATAAATCAAGATATCTGCTCGCTATGCAATTATTCTGGAGATTCTAGCCAAAGCAACATTAAAAAACTAAAGCAATAAATAAAAATGTAAATAAGCAAAAGAACAATATATATTGAAAAGTTAGTATTCTTCCTTTTTATAGATGTTGTAACCCAGTGATTCAGTTTCCAAGAGTTATTCTTGAGGATATAGTGGGTTAATTCTACAAAAATATATATTCAAGGAAGTTAATCTAGATATACTAAACTACAAAAATGGAAATAATCTAAATGCATAACAAAGATGCATGGGTTAAATAAATTTGATGCATTCCTACAATGAGATAAAATACATTAAGATACTATATAAAAGTATATGCATATATTTTAACAAGAATAAATATAACTTTTTAAAGTGAAAATTATTTTATAAATATTATTATAATACACATCAAGCTTTTAAATTGCTTATTTCTAGTGAGTGGGATTTGAATTTTCTTTATTTTTTCTGATTTAGTTTTTATAAGACATGTACTCCATATATCATTAGACAATGACACTTTACATTTTAAGTTGCAAGTTTTAGTACTTTAATAGTAACAAAAAGATTTAACAAAGTAGATTTAATTTTACTAAAGAATCTCCCACCTATTTAGTAAACCATAATAAATCAAATCACTAATTTTTTGAAGGACGAGATCCTCAAGAGTGTCAGATAACTCAGAGAAGTCAGGAAAGATAAATACTGAGGAGTGTTTGTGGGATTTGGTAAGTAGTAGGTCAATCACTGTGACCTTTACAACTCTACATTAAAAGGGAGAAAATTTGTTCCTAAAATCAAAGAGATGTCATTTTTTCCTTGTCTAAAGCAATTTGTTCAGTTTTCATGCTGCTTGATATGGTAAAGAGTATTGAGAATTGTTTTTGTCCCTTAACCCACATTAAATATAATTCTATAATTAAACTTTGAAAGAACTTATTTTGCCAAGTCAGTTAACAGGAGGTACTATTATTGTCCATAAATGAATAATACTTAATGATCAAAAAGCATGCTAACATTAAATATCTTCAGTGCTTATTAATGCATTGTTTCATTTATCCAGTCAACAAATATTAAATGGCTACCAGGTGCCAGGCGTTCTGGGATTATATCTAAGAACAAAACAAACATGTGCTTCTGGAACTTACGTGCTAGTAAGGAAGAGATAGACAATAACAAAAAAGTCAAACATGTAGTCGGGCTACTGGTGGTAACGCTATGAGGAAAAATAAATCCTGGAGGAAGGGCAGCTTGGTCAGGGGTCGAGGCTGAAATATGAAGTAGGGCAATCATGGTATGTCATACTGCGGAGGGACCTTGGAGCAAAGGCCGAGTCAAGGTGAGGACAGACCTGGTGAAGTTTCCAATTTCTGTCTTGTTGCCATGGCAGGTCATTGAAGGGTTGTAAGCAGAAAGGTGGTTGGCACTTTTGAACTAGGTTTAAAAAGGGCTCAGTCACAATGCCATGTTGAGAATAGAGCCTGGTGGAACATGCAGAATATTCTTCATTGCCCCTCCAGATCCATCCTTGGGTCTTCCCTGCCCTATATCCCTGGGCTGACCTCCACATCCAAATGAGTGTGTGCAGAGGGAGGTGTTTGTAGGAGGTCTGTGGGAGGATGAGAGAGAGGTTTGGGTATTAGCCTCTTCTGCCCTCTCTGCCAAATCATGGTTTTGGTGGTGTCTATCTTATCATAGCTCGTGTCCTTTAAAAAAATTAAGGAGCATAGGCTTGAAAGACTTAATGTGTCATGTTTGATTATATTAAGGTCCAATTCCTCTCGGTATTATTTTTAATCAGAGTTTTAAATGTCCCTTTTAAAAGCCGCCCCTCAATTCATTTCTTCTTTTATAGAGCTGCACGCCAATGGCTATACAACAGGTCTCGTTTCTACTGGAGTTTCTTTGGATGGATCTCTTGTTGATCACATGCTTGATGGTAGCAGGGGAAAGCCAGTGCCCTGCCCTTGCCGTTTGGGGAGGTCTGTACAGCAGTGCACCATGGCACTCTGCCCACAGTTTTACCCATAAGAAAAATAGATACAAATAATAAGAAACAGCTGTTTCTTTCCTACATTGCCCCACTGCAGTATTTAGCCTATAACTCCTGCTCATGGACCTTATGTTCCACACTAAACCTTGGGAAAAGACTGCTGGTGGGTCAAATTGAGTATGTTCATTTCCCTTTTTTACTGTAGGGAAGAAAACACAGTATTTTCCCCATTTAGGCAAGTCTCTCTGTGGCTTAAATTTACTGGTGGCCTTTAAATAAGACCAGTTCCAGAGTTAACCTTTCTTCTCCCCATCTGGGCTCAGTTATCATTCAGGTTCATTTTTTCTTTTTTTTTTTTAAATTGGTTTTCTCATTCTTGGTCTGCGGCTGACTTCCCTCTGGGAGGTTGGCAATACCGCCCAGTAACTGGAGTGAGTGCCTGATTAAAGATTGTAGCTAATGACATTTGGGATGGACACAGTGTTGTTATGCTTTCATGTCTCTCTTTTTTTCTTCTAATAGTTTCTTATTAGTTAAAACCTTAAGTAATGCATGTGAGTTTCTTGGAAATGTTAAAACATTTCTTTTTATCTGGTATACTTTAATGCCAGATTGTGTGTAGGCTAGTGACCTAGAAAAGCCATTTCCTGATATATGGTGTGTAATTTAGCCAAACTGGTTTGATTACATTACTGGGTATGATTTAGGCCCATGGAAGAGTCAACCAGCAATTTGATTGAAGCCATACTCTGCCTTGTCATCCAAAGATCTGAACAGAAGCCTTAATTAGGCTGGTTGATTAAGCAAAAATCCAATTTTAGTTGGTTACCTGGAGGACAATACCACAGGAGTCAATATGGACTTGAGCGTTACTCTTTAAAAAAGAGAATAGCAAGAGGGGAACACCTGTATCTTCTTTCCTATTTTTTTCAATTAATTTTGCAATGATACAGCATCCATTTTTGATCAAATGATGGAGACTGTTATTGAATCATTTTTCGAGTCAGAAGGAATCTGAATTCATTTGAGTCATGTTCTATCTGCTCTTAGCTAGGGGGCACCCACCTGAAAAACGGATGTGCTTTTTATTATTGGTGCTTGGGGCACGGAGCAAATATTGGAAAGGGACCAGAATAAATAAATCAGAGTTCATTTTAGTGATGCTTTTGGGATAGTAATCTTTTCTGCTAATAATTTACTTGCCAAAGAGTCAGAATGATCTAGATTATGAAAATGTCTCTTAATGAAATAAAATAATTTGAGAAATGCTATTCATTTTCACCATCAGAAGACATGGAATGGAGAACCTTTTAAAGTAGTTTTTCTCCTGTTTATCACTTCCTTCTTTTACTCTCACTGTTTTGGCTTTAGGTCTCCTTGAGCTCTTTAGGAATGACATCTGCCAGCTTGATACAGACAGCTGTTTTTGGATTTACCTGTTCAGACCTTCATTGGGAACATTGCTGAAGTGTGGTCTTTTTGTTGGCTACTTATTAAGAACATAGCCAGATTATTTTTCATATGACATGGAAATGGAGACATTATACCAACTGTTACCTTTTAGTCTTAATTCTGAAGGCTTAATTCTAATTAAAATCTTTATTTTTGATAAAAGAAGGATCTTTTCTACTTGCAAGGACTTTTTGAGATGCTGTACTTGAGATTTTTGTCTGATTTGTTTTGGTTTTTGATAGGGAGAGAAAGCAGAAAGTGGGGAAATATAAAAATCTTTGTGTTAACTTTTTCCTGACAATGTCCAAGTTTCGGTGGATAAACACCAGAATACTCTAAAAGATAAAATATCTGATTTGTTCTCTCACAGAGAGATAAAAGGAAATGTCAGATGTGTTAACAGGATATATTCCACAAAACTTTATGGATATTATATTTAATGCCGTATTAAATTAATGGGATGTATTAAGATGTATTGTAACTAGCCCTGTGCTTGGTTTTAGACCTGTGTCTAGATTTGCGACTCATAATCTAGGCTAATCACCTCACCTCTTTGCAGATAAAATGACAGCAGAAAAGATGAATTACTCTCCCAAAGAGATCATTAAAATTTATCCTAGTTCATTCTGGACTTGAATCTGGATTGAATCTACCACCTCCCACCCTACTTACTCGGGGAACCACACTGAATAACATCCCATAGAACAAAAGATCTGCACCAAGCTATTTAGGAAATACTGGAATAGAAGGTCACTCTATTTAGCTTTAACATTTATGGCTCCATGTTTTTATATAATAGCTAAATTAAAAAATTTCCTATTGTTTCAGTCTAGGCACCTTTACTATTTATAGAATTTCTTTAAATGGATATAGGAAGAGAGATTTCAGGATTGGGCTTTTGGCTAACCAAGATGGGAAGAGTAGGTATCCTTCCATTTATCTACCCGTGTTTCTTGTAAAGATGTTAAATAATATTTCTACCAGTTAGAGAATTACTTTGGAATCAGAGAGGAATTAAGGTTTAATATTAACTTGTTTGACCAACCACTGGCCAGTCTCCTTATGGAAGAAGAGAGCAAGAGTTTTAACTTATTTTAGAACTCTTTTTGAGTGTTATTCTAAAGTGTTTTACATATTTAACTAAGCCTCAAACTACCAAACATTTTCAGAGATCCCTGGGTTTCCTCTCTTAGCGTTTTACTCTGGGAAGATAGATATTATATGATGGCTTTTCTTTTTAATCCATGTTAAAGTCATCATGATAAGTGGGCCATTGTAAAACTTTTTTAAAAGGAGATGATGTGACTGGTCTAATAAGGTGAGTGGGTGGAGGAAGGAGCTTAGTAATACTGACCATAATTCAGTTAGGTTTGTAATCAAGACTAAATGGAGATCAAAAAGGAGGAAATGGGGATTTAGTCTTCACACAAAGAAAATGTTTCAAAAACATGGGATAACTGGATGAAATTGAATAGGCTACAGAAAAGGGGTAAGGAAATGGCAGGAGTGGACACAGATGGAAAAGAAGAATTCTGAGAATAAGTGACTGGCTTTCTGTTTGAGAGATGTCCTTGCTATCCAGTTTTAAGTGGAATTTTAGAAAAACTCAAGTATCAGTGTGTGTAGAAGCACCCAAGAAGTCTAGTAAGGGATTAAATCTGTTAAAAAAAAAAAACCCAAAAACTAAGAACTTGTGAAAACTACTTTTTCCCTCTCCTCCTGGAGCCCTCATTCCCAAATACTGAACAATTCCAAGTTCAGTTTGGAATAATTGTTTCTCATTTTCTCTAAATGAATAATTAGATATCTTATTAGTCAACCATGCTTCTGAATTTTCTGAATATAATGTTTGGAACTATTCAACCTCATAGATAAATTAAATATGCTTTATCTTGATATTTAGATTTTCCTTTTTTGCCTATGGCAGACATTTCAAACAGTTCGTGAAGATGTATCATGAAAAGGAGTCTCCCTACAACATAGTACTTTGGTTGCCCATTTTATTTTACCAACAGAAATTGAAAAACTTTTACATCAAGCACTTATGTACTTACCACATAGTCTCCTGTTAACATTTTACTATACTTTTGTAAACACAAATGTATCCATCTCTGCACCTTTTCATCTAGCTTATTTTGGATGCATTTCAATGTAAATTGCACATATATTTCCTCCTAAATGTTTTAGCATTAACTAGATTTTGAGACTTATTAGTATTAGACTTCAGTAGTTTTTACTTTTGATGAATAATTTATATACAGTGAAATACACTACCATTAGATTATGTTTGCTGGGTTCTTACAAATGCCTATATGTATATAATCCAAATCCATTTCCAGGCACAGAATATTATCATCAGCCAGAAAGTTTCCTCAGGGCACTTTCTAGTCAATCTTCACTCCCACCTTCTTAAAGGCAACCACTGACATTCTACTTTTGTCATTCTATAATTTCCATGTAAATGGAATCAAACAGAATGCTGTCTTTTATGTATAGCTTTTTTTCTGTTTCCATCTGCATGATATATTTTAGTTTAATCTGTCAGTATTTTTTTTTTTTTAATTGCTCAGAGTGCTGAACATACCACAGTTTGTTCATCCATTCTTGTTCTGGTGGACACACAGCTTTTTCCTGTTTTGGGCCATTATCAATAAAGCTTCTATATTTTAATTTTTTCGTGAACTTATGTTTTCACTTCCCTTAGGTAAATACCTAGGAATGGAATTGCTGGATCATTGAGTACATATATTTTTAGTTTTATGTGAAACTGTCATACCTTTTCCAGAGTAGTTTTACTGTTTTCTAATGCCTCCAAGGGATATATGAAAAGTCCAGATGCTGTGATGACAACACCTGATGGTGATAGGTCTTTTAATTTTAATCACTCTGATAAGTGTGTAGTGGTATTTTTATTTTAATTGACATATTCCTAATAACTGACAATATTGAGCAGTTTTTCATGGGCTTGTTGGCCATTTTTTTGTTGTTATTTTGGGTTATCTGTTTTTGAGCTGGAAGAGTTATTTACTGAAACTGTATAATAGTGCTTTATCAGATATTTTCCTCCTCATTTGTAGCTCACCTACATATTTCCTTAACAATATGTTTTAATAAGTAGTCATTTAAAAATATAAAGTGAAATTTATTTTTTATTTTTTTACATACGCTCCATGCCCAGCATGGAGCCCAATGCAGGGCTTGAACTCAGACCCTGAGGTCAAGACCTGAGCTGAGATCAAGAGTTAGATGCTTAACTGACTGAGCCCCTGTATATATTTTTTTAATGGTTATTGTTTCTTGTGGCCTAAGAAACTTGTAGACCAAGTCCCAGGGCATAGGAGATTCTCTTACATTTCTTTCTAAAACCGTTATGGTTTTTAGGTTTTATGTTTGGGCTTAGGACCCATCTTGAATTAATTTTTTATATGGGGACATAGGGCCCCAAATATATTTAATGCGTTCATGCTGATTTAGGCTTAAAACTGATCTTGAACTATATT
This sequence comes from Mirounga leonina, assembly GCF_011800145.1. Taxonomy (NCBI): domain Eukaryota; kingdom Metazoa; phylum Chordata; class Mammalia; order Carnivora; family Phocidae; genus Mirounga; species Mirounga leonina. The sequence goes on from NW_023270871.1 coordinate 8,258,285, forward strand.
GTGAGCTAAAAGTCTCATTGTCTCTTTCTTCCTCAGTAACATAATGTATTTTCTCCAAGTTATTATTTCCTTTCTGTTTATAGGTTGCAATCTCCTGTGACTTGGGAGATCAGATGGTCATGCTTGGGATAATCATTTATTCATCCCATAAACATTTATGGAGTACCTACTCTGTAGGTATTGTGACAAATGCTGTAAATAAGAAAAGGGAAAAGACCTTGTTCTTCCCTCAAGAGAACACATAGAGGTAGATAGGCAATTGTAATAAGATTGAGAAAAGATGGTAAAGACATGCAAAGAACTGCAAGGGCACAATGAGCAACACCTAATACAGAGTTTTAGAATCAGGAGGTTTCTTATAACAGTTGATTTCAGAACTTTGGCAAGAAAGATGTGATTTAATTGTACAATAAGGGGTTAACAAGACTCTTGCCCTCAACACCTTATTGTCAAGGATAAAGTATAAATAAGATAAAGGCAGATAACTGTGAGACAAAGCATCTAGAACTAAAAAAGATATAACATTTAAAGAATCTGAGACTTCAAAATGGAGAAAAAATGTCTTCCAGAGTACATGGTGTTTATGTGAAGAACTTCATTGGGGAGGTAGCATTTGAGCTGGGTCATGGGGTTGTTCTGGAGATTAAATGGGTTAATAAATAAACAATGCTTAGCACAATACCTAATACGTTTTAAGTGTTGATAATAGTCATTACATTATTATTATTGAAAGACATATAGGACCTGAACATTTACAATAATGAAAAACATTTTATGCACATGACAGAAATGTTAAACTATTTAAAGGGTTATGGAGTGAAAACCAAGCTTAGAGAATAAAAGTTGAGGAAATATTTATGAATTGGAAAATAATTTGCTTTCACTAGGTTTCAGTAATGTTGGAAAGGTAAGACAGGCATAGCAGATGGAGGGTTTAGGAAAGCAGGTTAAGCGTTGGATTTTATTTTGGTTGTGATGGGAGCCATTGTTAGTTTTTTGTTTTGTTTTGATCCACAGGGGGAAGAGCAAGAACTACACACATCTTTGTGAAAATCTAGGTTTAGGGAATGGCAGGAGCCAGATAGAGACATAAGGAGTGATCACATGGATAGAAGAAGAACCTGTTGTTGTCCAAAAGTAGTTGGTCAACAATTTGATGCCCCTGAGAGGCTGAGAAAGACGGAAACTAAACAAACAATTTAGATTTGGCAGTTTGCCTGTACTCTAGCGATCTTTGAAAGAACAGTTTCACAGAGTGATGAAGGCTGAAGCCAGATTTTAAGGGATTAACAATAGTTTAGTATTATAAGTATACAAGTATTACAAATATAGTGTATTTGGAAAAGTTGAAGAGTGAAAATAAAAGTAAGGAGAAATTTGATAATAGCTTGAAAGGGGAGTGGAAGTAAGCTTAGGCTTTTTAGGCTGAGCCAGGAGGAGAGAGGTCAGAGTGAGCACACATGAGTGATGAGACTGTGTTGAAAATACATCATTGAAAATATAGGGATTTTGGGGCACCTGAGTGGCTCAGTTGGTTAAGTGTCTGCCTTCAGCTCAGGTCACGATCCCAGGGTCTTGGGATCGAGCCCCATTTCGGGCTTCCTGCTCTGTGGGGAGCCTGCTTCTCACTCTCCCTCTGTCTGCCACTCTCTCTCTCAAATAAATAAAATCTAAAAAAAAAAAAAAAGAAAAAAGAAAATATAGGGATTTTTCTTTCTGGGAAAAATGTCCAGAGGAGACAGAAAGAAAAGAGAATAAAGGCATAAGTGTAAGAATTGGCATTGAAGAGACATTTTGTTCTCTGACAGGTAGAAGGAGGGAAAGACAATAAGTGAAGACAAAATAATACTAAGGAAATGTTTGTGGAGGGGAAGGGATTTGAAGAAATTCATGTAGACACCTTATCAGAAAGTGGGAGGCAAGGCCATCCAGAAAGCACAAGTGTATTAGAGCTGAGGAGATGGAAATTGCTTTGAAATGAATTCTGTGGTAAGTGTGTTAGAGAGGTTTATTAGTTCTCTATTGCTATGTAACAATTATCACAAGCCAGGAAAAGGGCTCTTGGCAGGGACCACATTGGCCTGCACCTTGATCTTGAATTTCCAGCCTATCAGAACTTGAAGAAATAAATTTCTGTTTTTTAAGCCACCCAGTCTGTATTATGGTAGCTTGCACAGACTAATACAATGGGAGTCAGATTTCTCATGATGGGAGTAGGAAAAGAAGCTGGAATTAATCCTGTGGTGTTGGACTGGAGGTATGTGGTGTGATATATACAGATGGATGGAAAAATAGATATAAATGTAGATGGATATTCTTATACATATTCCTCAGTTATGTCTACTGGGGGCGTTGAGTGGTGAAACACCAACACTCATATACATGTGTAGCACACAGATCTTCGTTTCTAAATATAATTCTCACCTGTAATGAACTAAGGCATCTTGGAGAAATGCTTGGTTTCAAGGCTGGGGCAAGCAAAGTACAAGATGAGCATGGAAAATGCTCAGAAAGTGATATAGACAGAAGCACTGTGAAGAGGCCCCCATTAGCCAAGTATTGGGATGATTTGAGCATCAGAGTAATGCTAGTAATGGGTTATAATCCATTGAATAAAATAGGAAGCCATTTGTCTATATAAATATCAATAAACAAATGCGTAGATATATGGGGAGAAGAAAAGCTCTTTGTTGCAATAGAATGTCAACTAATAAATGTAGGTGGAATGATGGAATTAAGAATCATCTTTTGTCAACCATCATACTGACAATTGAGTCACAAAATAGCAACAGATGCTAGGACTACTGGGTGAAAAGTTGATGAGGAACGCAATAATGACTCAGTCTCAAAGATTTGTTAATTACAAGGGAAAAAGCCTCAGGGTGGAGAAACCTGGGGAACACTATCTCTATCAAGGGATACATCGAACCAATGTACCATCTAGTAGGATATAATCAGGAGAACACTGCATCACTTCCGTAATATTACTGCCCAAAACGTATAACCTGGAAACATCAGACAACCTAAATTTTGGGACATCCTATAAAATGATTAATTTTAATTTTTGAAAGTGTCAAGTTCATGAATATCAAGGAAAGTCAAGTCAGTATTTCAGTTAAAAGAGAAAAAAAGACATTGATAGATGTACTATGTGGCCCTGGATTAGATAATTTTGCCATTGAGAATATTGTTGGGACAATTGCTGAAATCGTAATGGGGTCTGTGGATTACATCCTAGCAATGTATCACTGCTAATTCCCTGATTTTGAAGGTTGTATTGTGTTTATGTAGGCAAATGCTCTGTTTGTAGGAACTGCACGCTACAGTATTCCAGGGTTATGGAGAATGATGTTTCCAGCTTACTCTCAAATCATTTAGAAAAAATGTTCTTTGACTGTAATTCCAAATTTTCTGTTAAAATTTTTAAATATTTAAAAAAAAAGAAGTGCATAAAATTCCAGGCATATGCTATATACAGGAAACATGCTTAAAACATAATGAAAGAATACACGTAGTGAGGTAGAGGAGAAATTCACTGAGAAAATACTAATCAAAAGAAATCTGATGTAGCAGTATTTCTGTTACATAAAATAGGCCTTATGGGAAAAAATTTTATCAGGGATAAGGCAGACCATAATATAGCAGTAAAAGACAGCATTCACAAGGAATACATAATAATTCTGAAGGTATATGTGCCTGAAAACATAACTATCCAGTTCAAGCTAATAGTATTATAAGGAGAAATGTTCAGTTTCTCAGTGATAGTGGAATATTAAGTACACACTTCGTGTGTGAGAGAGAAAAAGAGTAAGTAAAGATATAAATTTGAACTACACAATTAGCTAACTTTAATGGAGAGGTATAATGGATATTTATAGAAGTCTGAACTTTCAAATTAGAGAATTTACACTATTCAAACATGTATGGAAACTTTACAAAAATTGACCCTTTGTAGGCTGCAAAATGGGCTCAGTAAACACAAATAGAAAATATACAGACCATGTTTTTTATCAATGTTATATAAAATGGAATTAATAACCAAACCTATATATATATCTATAGGTCTATCTATCTATACATATGTACATATACATATGTATCTATCTATACATATCTATATATCTATCTAGAAAACATTTCAGGCAACTGGGTGACTCAGTCAGTTAAGCGTCTGCCTTCAGCTCAGGTCATGTTCTCAGGGTCCTGGGATTGAGTCCAGAGTCAGGCTCCCTGCTCGGTGGGGAGTTTGCTTCTCCCTCTGCCCCTCCCCCCGCTCATTCTCTCAATCTCTCTCTCTCTCTCTCAAATAATAAATAAGTAAAATCTTTAAAAAAAAGAAAACATTTCAAAATGTAATAGCTATTTTCAAGTTTAAGAAGTAAGAAATATCTAATAGAGTTAACCCAAATATATCAAAATGAAGAAAATCATAGATGTTTTTTAGTGACCTACAAAGCACCAAAATAGTAGAATAATCAAGAGGTTGTTCTTTAAATGTATTGATAAAATATATTTGCTCTACAAAAATAGTTAAGAAATAAAGAAAAAATACAACTCAATCCCTTAAGCATTGTTAGGAATGAAACAAGGAAAATTCGAGACCAAAGAGACTGAATAAATCAGTAAATTCTGTGAAAACCTTACAGAAAATTTTATAAAACAGGCAATTTTCTAGACAAATATAATGTTATAATGTAACAAATACAGTTTACCTACAAACCCATTAAAGTATTCAAATCAGTAGTTTTCAAATCTCTTATCAAAAAAAGCATCCTACCAGGGAGTTTTAAACATACGTAGGTCAGGTAGTTCCCGGTCTCTGTTCCAGAGCCTACAGAAGCAGGGGAAGCTCTCCAGCTCATTTTCTGTGGTTATACTGGGTGCTTCCTCAAAGGACTCCCAGCTTCTCCTTCACCCCCAACTCCATCTCACATCTCTCTCTTTTAATTTGTAATCCGTCTCCTAGAACCATGAATTCCCATATTAAAAATGGCCTGGCAAGTTGCAGTTTTCATTTCAATTAAGCAATATTAATTGGGTGGTGTATTGCATCGTGGGCCCTGGGATTGTCTTTGGAATGAAAAGACATCTACAAAGCAGATTGGCTGCTAGCGAGGTGCAGTTAAAGCCTCAGTCTTGGGTGAAAATACAGTTGACAACTTACAAACTCCTAAATCATGAAGTCATCTCTGTATGTTCCTCCTCCTTGCCTTTTCCCAAATATTTTGGACTCTTGTGGACAGAGTTTTAAACACAAAACAAATGACAAAGACCCATGAGATAAACAGTGGCAAACTAATTGCATCTGTGTAGCACGAAGCCGCACAATCCAGAGAAGAAGCAGGACTGTGATTTCAGTGACCAGGTTTATGCATGTAGTTTTGCTACTGAGTTACCTGAGGCAAATTACTTGGCCTCTCTGTGCTTTAGTGTAAACAGAGCTGCTACTGCTTCTCCTGTTGGTTTTGCAGTATTGCTGAAAAGTAAATGGAATAAAATTAAGTAACTGACTTGAAATCCTTTTTGCAGAGTATAATATGAACAGAGTGGGGTTACTGTTATTGTCGTCAGGATCATTAATGTACAGCATTTAACATATTTAAGCAGAGGATATTTCTATTTTAAAAACGAAGTTTGAGCCAGATTTTGAAAGCAAGATGGGCATAACTTTTCAAGGAAAAGAATTTTGGGGGGCAGTATTATATCTTTTCTAGTTTGCTTGTCTTATAGTGTATAATTCACAGTACTGCGACCTTCAAACATTTAACTGCGATTAACATATACTGTGACCCAATAAAGACATGCAGATATGTCTGTATGGCTATATATGTCTCTCTTTATGTCTGTATATATATCAATATCTTATACAATGTATGAATAAAAGGTCTCCCAAAACAGTATTTACCTTTTCTATAGTGGGTGCAGTCTGATATTTTCTATTCTACTTTACTATATTCTAGTTAATTCTATTTCACTTTTAAAAACTGCCTTTCATGACCTTAGTTTGAAAACTGGTGTTTAAATATATCATTTCTCATATCCGTATCTTTTTTGAAGACAACTCCAATGAAAACAACCTATTAATGCTAATGGGATGGGGCCAAGCAAAAGCCAAATATTTCTTCTGTTGGATTCCAGAACAACAAGTACTAAAAATTTATGTTCTGTAGTTGAGGAGTTCTGATTGTGCTGCATCCAGACTTTTAAAATTGTAGCACAGAAAGTTGGTGAAAAAAAAAAAAAAAGCCACTAGACCTTCCAGTTTCCTTTCAATGACCTTTAGTAGGAAGAATGACTGAAGGGAATTCTTAAGGATGAGCTCTCAAGTAAGATGGGAGGGCGTTCTACTCTGTTATATTTTAGAGTGTGAGCTTATTAAGTCCAGCTGAAATTTTTGGAACTATCATCTCTTTTTCAAAAAGGGAAATTACCAACCAAAACTTACAATTAGGCAATTCAAAGCTGGGATACCTCCATATTTTTTCTTAGTCACCTTAATCTCTGGAATATACAAGTGGTGAAACTCAGAATAGTTCCTAATAGCACAAAATATTAAACTTTTTATAAAGTGAGAGGATTTCATTTGCTTAGAATTAAATTTTTATTATATATTAAATTTCAAAATTTTAACATATATTGAGCCAGAAAGCAATAAAATTTGCTTTTTAAAAAACTTGAGGAATCACAGCATAAATATACAAAATTATCAAATAATTGAAATGAGAGGTACTTACTCTTCTCTCTTAGAAGAAAAGCCCTTATAAAATGCATTAGATTTGCTTTGAGCATTTTTGAAAGGTCATGATAATGTACAATTATTATGTTCCCTTTCTATTGCTAAATACCAGGCTTTTTATTTTACACACTGTTTTATCCTTGCAATAGTGATATGTGATAGGTAATAACAGATGGGAAAGTCGCCTCTGGCTTGCTCCTCTGAAACCTTAGCCCTTGACTTCATAGTGTGCACAGTTTTCAGAAACCCAAGCATTAGTGTAGCCATGAGTCCCAGATACGATGATCACAGACATTTTTCCTGAGTTGTAGACTCACAGCACATGAGTAGGCATCTACCTCAGCGTGTCCTGAACTAAACGCCTCATCTGTTCATACTGGCTCCCCTTCCCCGTCCCAAAAGTGAGTCTGACCTCCTGGCAACCTCCTTTTTCCTCTTCTCCATGAATAGCCCCCCTCAATCTACCTAAGCTGGCAACCTGGGAGACCCTTCAATCCTCTTTTCTCTATACATCTCCATTCCACTCACATTGTCTCCTGAATTATATTGGCTTCCTTGGAGGGCAGGTATTGTGGTGAGCACTGGGTATTACGTGCAGCTAATGAATCCTTGAACTCTTCTCACTTATTTCTGATTCCAGTTTTCACTCTGCTCCTATCTGCTCTCTACACAGCAGCTAGAGTGATCTTTATATCTTTCACATTATCTCTGATCACATCTTTCTTGCTTAAAATCCTTCTGTGGCTACTCATTTTCAGAAGAAAGCCTGTGATCCTTAGCCTGATATGCAAAGCCACTTATCTGTAATCTTATCTCTCTTCATTCCCACTCCCTCTGTACCTAGCCTTTCTAAATTACTACCAATTCCTTGACCAGCTATACTCCCACCTCCAAACCTTTGCTTCTATCTCAGCTTAAAACGCTTCCCTCCAACCCTCTGCTTTAGGAACACCTTGCAAGTCCTCTTAAGGTCCTGGACATACATATATGATAGTTATTCTCATATATGTTATAATCATCCATCTTCCTACCTGCATTAGACCAGGGCCTCCTTTAGGGAAGATCCTATTTTTTATTTATCTTTGCATTGCTAGGGTTCAGCATAATACCTGGCACATAAAAAGAGTCAAACTAATATGTTGCGTGAAGCACAATAATGCAGAAGATTTTTCATGTGTGAGCTGCTTCATTCAGCACACTAAAAAGTAATGAATGACTTGAAAAGATTAAATTAACTTCCAAAATATGTTTAATTTACTTACAGGACTTTTGATTCTAAGAAAATCACTTATTTTCAAAACTGAACCTCTTATCCTGGGAAGGGATATTTGATTTAAAACTAGAATAATTATTATTATTTACCTTGTTTTGAAAAATAGGTGGTAAGAGAAGAAAGGCCAAGGAAAAATAAATACATTGGGTATTCACTTTAATATCAAGAAAGAATGGAATCTTTATAGGAGTCTGGCAAGATCTCTGCCTAGGAAGGTATGAAGCAGTAGAAAAAGGACAAATCAGGAGTTCACAGGACATGAATGAAACTATGAGCCTCAGGTGCAGCGGGGTCTAACTCTCATCAGTAACATGGGAATGAAAAAGCTGCTCATCTGGCATTATTTGCCTCTGATGAGGCTGGGAGGAGAAAAATTATCTGAGGCCATTTTGTAAACTACACAGTGCTATCAAATATAAGATTTGTGACCCATAGGTTAAAAGATAAACTATTTTGTGGAGCTTTCCTGAATGCCCACCAGGAGTACAGTATCACTGGGTGAGAGGTTCTCATTATGTGTCGTCTACGTCTTTCCCCTCTGCAGTGTGAGCTCCCCAAGCATAAGAACCACGCCTTACCACCTCATAGCTCCAGGGCCCAATAGGATATCCGGGATACAGTGAGTGCTCTGTACATGTTTGCTGAATGATTTATCAAAATTACTGTGAAGTGATTGAAGAGCATTCATGACAAGTCATCTTTATGGAAAGACTTGGATATACTTTTGGTATGACTATAGATGTTTTGATTGTTTTAATTAACATTTCAGAGAATTAGAAGAAGAAAAATAGTTAAGGGTTAGTCAAAATCATGAAAGAAACATGGGGTTACTCCAAAGAATTCCGTATCTTTTTCTGCCCTCAGAACCTGATTATTTTCTTATTCACCATCACTTCATTCCTCTTTAAAGTGATACAGAGAGCAGACTTTTTTTTAAAATTAAACTTTTTTTATGGAAAATTTTGTTTATAGAAAAGTTGCAAAGATATAAAGAATTTTCATATATTCTTCACCTTATATCATGCTTCCATAATGTTAACATCTGACATAATCCATTTATTTTTCATTTAAAATGAAGTAGAAAGTAATTTGAGCAATTCTTTGGTGGGAATGTCTGAAGAATTATATGATACCCATTGGAAGTTATGGAAGAGAACATTTTAGTTACAGTGCCAGACTTAGGAATCACTGAGTCAATCATAGATAATTATAGTATGTAGAAACATCTGAACTTAGAACTTTGACTCTGTAGAAAAATAACGAGTCTGAAAGTAACCTCTGTGGATATGTTACTTGAGTCAAAGCTGTTCTTATAGTAATGGATCAAATAGATATTACTCTTTGGAAAGTGCCGAAGAAAATTTGAATAATTCTATTCACTGTACTTTAGAAAAGAATTGAAACAAGTCTATATCTGTATCTAGATGTGTGTGTATATATACGTACACACACATTTAACTAAAGATCATGATTAAAATGAAAAAATGTTGACATATACAGGCTTATTGATAGGAAAATCTGTAAGTTCACACAGTGGCAACTTGTAAAAATATTTATTTTAGTTTGGTTGAGTATATGTAGATTTTTACTTATATTTTGGCACTGTAAATTTCCTTGAAATATAATCATTTTGGATTTATGGTAAACTTAAGTATTATTTGGCTTCCTTGCAATGGATGATGTAAAACAATAAATTATCCAAGCAAGAATTAGTATGTGTAAGTAGTCGTTCATAGTATATAAAGACAGTAAAATGTTTCATATGAAATAAATACATAGGGCTATGTAAACAGATTTTTGCTGATTTTTTTTTACCTTTTAATATACTCCACATATATCCTTTTCCCTTTACTACATTCTTACTGCATTATTCAAGGTATATAATATTACCTGTGGGTTTAATACTCAAATATTTTAGGTGAGGCTGCTTCTGGAGTCAAGACGACATATAATTTAATAAAGGAGGAGACCTGGTGAATGTATTCAAATTCCATGGTGTTTTCCCCTTCCTCTGATACACTTAAAAATATAAAGATGTCAGGTGATTTACTCAATGAACTAAGGTTTTTGAGTGGATGTCAGTATGTGTCACAGGCCTGAGAACAGCATCAATTGAGTTTTGTACCAAGATATACATCTACTACTCAAGGGAGAGAGGCTGCTTGCCCTGGATTCACTGTATGATCTTGAGTGAGTCACCTCACATTCTTGAACCTCAGTCAACCCATTTGGAGAATTAGGTGAAAGCTAAGCCTTAGTGAGAAACAGATGCTACATCTGAGATGAGTTTTCTTGTGTAAACAAGTAATTCCAAAGTTTAATTCCAAAGAAAGTCGCTGTGTGGATGGCCATGATACATCTGAGGTAGACAGTTGGGTTAAGGCTTTGGAATAAAGGTTTCTGAATAGAAATTATAGCATCATAATTTTGCATTTGGGTTTCTTAAAACCATTTTCAGCTAATTTTTATTCCATACTATTTTAAAATATAGACTGTCATGATTTTTATATAAAATTTATTTAATGCTTTTGGATCATTTTTATATAGTAAATTACACTTCTAACAGGTCAATTAAGTTGTCAAGGTAGTCAAATAACTCAAAATAGTCCAGTTATTACCTAGTGACAGTCAATGAAAGTTAAGACCTCTTCTCTTTGGGATAAAAGTTAACAACCAAGGGATTTAAAGACATGTGGTTTTAAAGACAACAGCTAAGTATGCGTTTTGGTTTAATTCCCAGTAGGTTACTTGTCACTTTGGTAAATTCTTACATTCTAAAACACTTTGCCAAAAAGGAGATAGATAACTTAATAAATAGAAAAGAATTCCTTAAAGGAAAGAAAAGTCCTCTAGAGAAATGCTCGTCGAAGTTGTATGATTGCTTTCTCTCCTCTACAACTGCTACTTTTGCTGATGGAAATTGCTGTGAACATCAAAGTAAGATCTGTGGTTCCAGAAACTCTCCAAGCTTGCCGTAGCTCTAAACTTATATTTCCTGTGTTGACTTCATGTATTGCTGTCATCCGTACACATTTCAAAGCTTCAGGTTAAATGTGCTGTGGTTTCCCATTGCCTAACTTTTTGTATTTTAGAGTGGGAATAAGTAACATGTGACTCAGCAAGCTAATGGATACTGTTGAGAATTCAGTGTTGGCCAGTTTACGATTCTCTGGTTTGTCTTTTGGCAGCTGTGGCAGTCTTGCATTTGACATTAGCTAAGGGAGCAGTAGCTTGGCCTTTAAGTGGAAAACAATCCAGGAATTTCAGAGGAGAGGAACTAAAGAACAAGAGGCCTGGAGCGATTATCTTCTAAGGAGAGATGAAAGGCCCTCCTGTTCTGTGCTTTTCCCTGTTGTCTGCACAGAACTCTTGACTCCAGTGTGAGAAGAACCTATCTGTGGTAGGATTTGGTCGTGGGTTTCCTTTGTAGCTAAGTCTCATTGAGTGAGACACAAAGTCACTGTTGGCTAGAGTGTGATTGTCCACGAAAGACCAAGAATGTGATGGGCATAAATCTAAAAAGTTGGGGGAGGGGAAATGAGGGAAAACCTATATTTAGACTTAGTATCTAGAGAAAATATCTATTGGAAACATCAAATTCACTAAACGTCTTGGGAAAGCAGGCTAGATGAAAGTAGTAAAAGATCCATTATTTTGACATTTAAAACTATTTTGAATGAGTTCTCATCATGAATAATCTTGTACGGGTCTCCTTTGGAGAAGCTGGAGTACAAATATTTTCCTCTCTAAACTTTTTTTTGTGAGTGGTGTGAGATCTAAATGCCAAAAAAAGAAAAAAGAAAATTATCTATCATGTTTTTCATATATATATATATGCATATATACATATCTATCTATATACATACATTTTCACATATGTGTATATGTGTATGTATGTATAACACCCTGAAATGTACACACAATATCCTTCCAGGCTCTTGCCAAAGAATATTATTTCAAGGTGTACAAAGGAGGAGTAGCTTTTGTTCCATAAAAGGCCAATTATGGGAACTGGAACTCTGACCTCCCTGCGTTTCTGGAGTTGAAAGTGAGATTGATGAACATAAAGCAAGACATGCATATGGGAACTTGTATGAGTTGGACCTATATGGAAATAATTTGTACTTTTTTCATCTGGCACAGAGTTCAGATCCTACCAATGTTTTGTGTGGTAAACATGTTTAAAGAATAAGGGAATTATGTAACAGAAAAGTTGGGGAGGATAAATTGATGTGCTAACTTAAGCTCTGAAGGATTATAAGATAGGAATTAATAGTATTAAGTGTCCATTATTCAACTCCAGTGAATAAAATTGCTCTTCTGAGGCCACCTTCAGTGGGATTGGTTTTTATACTTGATCAGGGTGAAAGCTGAAGAATCCAAGAAGTTTGTAGAATACATGATTTGTAAGGGTTGTTCATGAATAAAATTTTATAGAAAACAAGTCTTTAGAAGATGTTTATTCAGCTATCTCCTGTTTTTAGACTGTAAAAAAAAAAATCTGAATTTCTACTGGAATTCTTGGCAGAAGCTTAAGATACTTTCATATAAGGTTGTGAAACATGCCTCCTTAGTTGTATATCTAATTTTGAGCAAAAACTTTCTGCCTACACAAAGCTCCAAAGTCAATATTTGGTATGTATATTATTTATGCTCTGATGTTCAGAGTGTATACAAAACTGAGTGTGTAAACTAGAATACATTTTTATTTGATAAAATGCCAATCACAAAGGGGTTGTTGATCTTAAAATAATCAATGAGTTTAATGTGACTGAAAAACTTGTTGTGCTGTATAATACCTAAATAGTTTTATATTTCCAAGTTCTAATATTTTTAACATAGATTTTAGTATTTAGAGACTTTTCTCTGAAGAATTCAAAGCTCTTTGATTAGTATCTCATCCAGCAATTTCAAAGGTAGAGAATTTCGAGAGAAACATGGGAGGATAAGCTAAGAGATTTCTCCTTTAAGAAAAATAGAATCTTTTAAAATCAATACCTTCCTCTAACTTTTTTCTTCCTCAGTATTGATAGCGAGCACCTCTATGATTTTTGGAATTAAGAAACAGTAGGAAAAGTGTTTTGCTCAATTAATAACTGCTCTACCTCAGCACTAAATTGAAATAGACTCTTTTACCTCCATTCAGTGGTTCAATGAGTACTTCTCTGCCCCAGAGAAGAGCTAGGAGCATGAGGTGACTGGTGGTTTAACTGGTATAGTTAATTTCATGATACTGTTTTTCTTCTACTTTTTTTCACCCAACTTTCTTTTCAGAAACATCAAATAATTACGGAAAAGAGGATTAAAGTGGTTTTATATAACTCTACCTGGTCGCCAATCCTCCTGAGCATGCCCAGCTCTTTACTTCTTTCTCCTCTTAGTGAAAGACATCAGTTTTGTTTTCTTGTTCAGAACCCAGCCACTTTTTTGGGGGGTGGGGAGGGCAACAACTCTCTGGTTTTCATTTGAGGAATCCCTTTCTCCCATGCTCAGTCCATGCGGTTTAGGTGGGATTACTTTCTCCACTCAGAGCCATCAGTGGCTATATGATCCAGATTTATCCATCAGAACATTCTACTCCTCTGACTGCAGTGATATCCAAATCAGGTTAATGATATTCAATTCTGGAACTTCTGTTATAAAGATTGACATAAAAAAAAAAGTTCTTTCCATCAGACTTACTAAGATGTAAGGAGATGCCCTCGTAAGGGGAAAGATTACTTGCCGGTGAGGGCAACCCAGGGGAAAGGAGAGCTATGTGTAGAGGAATGACTACTGCTAATATCATGTGAGTACCTGCATGTAACTATACCTGGAGAGAACTAGTCCTGGACCTTTGAGCTTTGAATATTTTCCTTAATTTATTTATTTAGCTTAGTTCACTTTGGGTTGAGTTTCTATCATTTAGACCAAAAGAATTCTTCTCTACATTATATTCCAAAATCACTAATATTTAGTATAATATAAAAATACCAATATGATGCTTATGATGTTTATCTGTGAGCTAGCTGAAAACTTTTCACAGTCTGTCAAGTGTGCATGCTGAGAATGTCATCTTCATAGTAATTTTGTCCTGTCATTTTGTAAAATTTAAAATATAATTATTAAAGAATCACAGAATTTTCAAGGTGCCCTGTGCCTGTGTGGAGGCTCATTAATCCCTTGAAAACTGTTTCAGCATCTCAAAAAGTGTATAATAAAAAGTAATATAATAGTCCCTGCCTCGCTGGGATTGATATGCAGATGATAGGACATAAGGCATGGGAAGAGTTAAGCCTAGTGGAAAGCACACATAAAGTGTTTAATAACTGTCCACAATTTTATGTTTAATGCCTGACTCCGCTTCCTGGAATAGGAGTTCTTCGAGGACAGGGACGGTATCACATACACTGCCATGTCTGTGGTACCGAGCTCCATGAGGTTATGAATTGAGTTCATATTTCTGTATACTGTTTAAAAAAGTACTGTTTCTCCAAGAAATCACACACCCCCTCATGGAAGAATTCTACATGCAAAATCTGTACTGCAGTAAGAAGTGGGTCCTGGGATTTCTGCTGTTGTTCCTCATACATTAAGGCACTGTAGGGTTTAGCTGAAAAGCATGATCCTCTCCTCACTGGAGACTTTGTTGAAAGTGTTTCCACTGCATTAGATGGGAGACTGAAATTAATGGAAATCTAACATACATCAAGGGACCATTTTCTCTGAAGGATAATAAAGGTTAAATAAAAGAATCGTGCTAAATATATGCTTGTTTTTCTCATAAAAGGTTTGGTCTTTTGTCTGAAGAATATTCTAAAGGGAATGAACCACTGTGGGCAAGTTGGCCTGGTCTTTATCCACTTGCTCAGCAACTGTCTTATTTTAGATAAAAGGTAGGGATTTTCTTTAGAAACATAAAGTGTCAGGCATTAACAGGGTTTTTATTATTTATATTCTGAGCTTCGTTATGGTTGATGCTGTGTCATTTTTTCCATTATAAACCCCTTCTTCTCAAGGGGCTGTAACTCTCCCAATAAAAAGAATGGCTTCAGGCAAACACTGGAAGCATTTGCTCTCTGCTTAGGAGGACTTTTGTTTTTCCAGGTCCTGAAAATGAAAATCCATTAAATTCTTTTTAAATTATGGGAGTGTTAAAGTGAGAAAAAAAAAAAAAAACACCCCAGAAATTACTGCTTTCATATGTGTCTCTTTACTACCGGGGCTCAGAATTTGTTTTGAACAGCTGAAGGTCCCCTCTGATTATATTAGCAGCCCTTCCTTTATTATCTGAGATAATTCAGTAATGTCCTTGTCCACTGGCTTCCTCAGAGATGCTTGCTGGAAATGGTCTGTTGAGTAGTTTGTATGGGTCATTTCTCTTTCCCTGATGGATGACCCAGTGTCTCCCAGAAGAAAGCATTTCCTTCAGAACATGGTCAGCTTCCCTCAGGGAAACACCACGGTGAACTGCCATGCTGAGGACGATGGACCGATAGTGGACCATGCCACTCTGAAGATGGTGGTGTGTTGAAACAACTTAAAAATGTCCCTCCATATTGTGCTCCCAGAGAAGTACTGATCTAGAGACTGTCATGGACTCAGGTTGTGGGCTATAGATAAATTTAGGCTGAAGGTGAGGTCCTAGAGGTACATGTCAAAGGCTCACAAGAAGCTTAGTGTCTATCCATGGCATGATTGTGAGACTCTGGTTATGCCAGTGGTCCTAAGTTGCAGGATATGGCTGGGGATGACCTCTGTAGCTGAGCTATACCTAAGAGTCCCCAGCATCATTAATATTCTTTTCTTCCTCTGCTTTCCAGCCCACTACTATCTCATAATGAGTATTTTAAAAACAGGATTTCCAGTAGTTCAGTGCTTCTGGAATACACACACACACACACACACAGACAGAAATCCATTAAGTTTCCTTTAGCTACTTCTGTCCCAAAATAGCTTAAAAGAAAGACTGTAATTTTTAGAATGTGCTGCATTCTGGAATGTTCTGAAAAGATTACTTTTAGGAATAGATTATAGGCAGAGTTATAAAGCAGTGACAATAGTGTTGTGAAAGTTTGTTGTTCATATAGGAAAAAAAGAAATTAGATTCCTATGTCACATCATACAAAGGAAGATATAGGTAGAATAAACATTAATTTTTTTCTAAAAGTTTTTGCAAGCAAATACAGGAGAGAGTATCTTAGAGAAGACATAGGACTATAAAATCATCATATAAAATGCCAAATTTGATTGTTTCAAAGTGAGCAAATTCTAAAAAAAACACACACCTGACGAAGTTATTATTATGCATTATTTTAGATGCATATAGCTAGCAAGATGTTATTACCTAGGATATGTAAATAATTCCTCCAAATCAACATAAAAATAGCAAAACAAGTGAAAAAATATGCAAAGGGTATAACAGGCAATTCATAGGAGAGGAACAAGCAATAAACTTGAGAACTAATGTGCTACTTCACAAATAACCAGAGTATGCATAAAAACAAAAGAGAGATATTATTCTAAAACTATTAGATTGTCAAAAATTGAAAAAAATTTTTAAAGATTTTATTTATTGAAAATTTTTTTTTATTAAATATCACTGAGGATGGCAGAAATGAGAACTATCATATGCTACTAATTGGTAAGAAAAAAACTATTTGGAGAGATTTTGACAATATCTAGTAATGCTGAAAATGTGCATATCCTTTGAAACCCACACATTTCACTTAACATATGCTCTTGAGAAACTCTTGCACTTATGTCTAAGGAGATGTGTACAGGAATGTTTATTGCAATGATGCTTGTGTTGGTGAACAACTGAAATCAACCTAACTGTTCATTCATTGTTTTAAAAATTTATCTGTGTTGATGTTTATTTCTTGTAACTAGAGTATTCCACAGTATGAGTATATCTCAATTAATTTATTCATTCTTCTTTCAATTGATTTATGAAGTGGGGAAGAATAGGATCAAGATCACAGGAATTACCATTGTTTTGCCATTACTTCTTAAAAATAAGGGATTTGAGAAAAGTGTGAAAAAAGGTTAAGATTTAATAAAGCTGGATAAAGGAGTTAGATGAGTGGCTTCTTGAGGCCTTCTCATTCCTAAGATCTTAATTATCCAATATCATTCAAACTATACCCTCTTCTCAGAAGTCTATCTAAGGCATTTAACTATGACTCTTGGGTAACTTTGTATGACTTAGTAACTCTCCAATTATACTGTGTCCATTTGCATATTCTATATCAATTTGGACTTGGTGATTCATTATTTTCTGGGTCTTTTAGTCAAAGAATAATAGAGCTAGAAAAACCTACTTTTTCCTATTAATAAAATAAGATTGAGACCTCGAGTATTTTCATGCATATGTGCCTTGGCTATCAAGCTAGATAATAACTATTTTCAGAATGAGGGACTTGCTGTTGTTTTTTCTTTCATGGAATAGAACTGTGACCTGAGGCTTAAAGCATTTTAGGAAAATCAGACAGGGAGACTGTTAAGGGAGACTTTCTCTAATATTAGCTCTGCATTTTCTGCCATCCATTCAGCCCTGGATTAATCGTTAAGCAAAATAAGCAGGTGCACCAAGGGAAGGGGTTGAGTTTCTCCCCACTCCAGCTTTTATGCCCTTTACTCTTTCACTGCTTCTCTTGACGTTAGTCCATTTTTTGTATTACCTTCATCTGCCATAATTTACTTTAATCTGTTATTATTAAACATTTTCTTTGTCATTGTGAGTGACTTACGTTTGGGTTGAAGGTGTTGTCAGATAACACATTTATTTCTATCTCATGGCTTGAGAGTTTCACTTATATCCAGTGTAAACGTAGCTGGTGAGTCTGGCTAGCATTTAATTTGCCAGCTGATTAGTATATATGATCCTTAAGCTCTTCCTCTTGAGCCGTGGCTGAGAGGGCACCGTTTTTGGACTGTGCTGAGGGCATCATTTGGTCTTAATGGAGGCTTGCATTTAGTCATTAATTCATCTCCAGTGTTTGGAAAACCAGGCAATTATGCTGGCACTGAAAATACGTGTTGGAAAAGACTCACCCTTGCTCCTTTCCAAGTTTATTATATCCTAGGGGCCAGGCTGATAAGAGGAGTCACAATAAGATGTATTCATATTGCTGTAGTCTGTTTAGTCAGTACTCAGTCATGGATCAGACTATAGGTGGTAGCAACATTGACCCAAACGTCTTCTTTCCAACAGAGTTGATGCTACAGCAAATCAGAAAGTGAAACTTAAAAAAAAAAGTTTTATTGAGGAAAAAAGCCCCTACAATATACACTAGGCCACAGTTATTTACAAACATATATATTTCAACTTTTCTGTTTGGAGCACTAGTTCTCAAACCATAATTGTCTAATTCCATCTTCTGTCATGCATGCATCCTCCTTGCAACCAAAGGTAATTATCTCTGAGTACATGAACCTAAAATTTGGACTAGGAGTGCCTAAAACCACTCTGGAAGTGCTGAAACCACAATACGAGAAAGAATGAGCACAATACCAGTGTGGGTTGTTAGGCATAAACAACAAGATCAGAATAGAAACATGAATCAGTAGCTGTAAATAAGATCTGTTTTAACTTTGTTACAATTGATAGAAGTCCATCAATTCACATCTAATCTAATTGTTTGAAAGAGCAGTTTAGAATTTTTTATCTTTAAAGCTAGGCCTGGGTTATGATGGTGAGTGTGGAGGAGAGGTCTTTTTGGGGGTTTCTTGGAAACCAATATCTTTATTTTTAAATGTAAACCCTTTATCCAAATACACAAAGTCTTGAGCTGTAATAAAAGGTCAGTCTGATCATTTTAAGTCATCCAATACTTTCCATTTATCAGGAGAGGTCGAGGTAAGTATGATCCTTGCAGAATGAGGAGAATGGGCCTCAGAGATATTCTGCGACTTGCCTAAGATTGCACAGCTTTTTAGTGATAGAGTGAGGAGTGAGCCTAATTTTTTCAGATGTGCCTAAGGAACAACCATATCCAAAGCCTGGGTCCTAGAGGCGGGGCTCTGGGCTATTCACATCTTAGTATTGGTTAGGGACCAGTCATAAATAAAGCCAACAGCAAAAATTTTAATGTAGGGAATTTAATACAGAATATTAGCTATGGGTTAGAAGAGCTTGAAATAGCAACTTGGGGAAGTTGAGGAAACTCCAAGGTAAGCACCTACAGAAATCCACCCTTACTCAGAGGGCTAGAGGGGAGATAGGAGGAACTGAGGCCATGTGGTGGGAATGGGAACCTTGTAGGAGGGAGCCTTTAATGGGGGACAAAAAGCAGGACTACTGAAGATGTTTCTGGGAGACAGAGTGAGGGGAATATTAGATTCTTCTTCCAATAGCCTATAAAATGAGCTCAGTGGTAAGCCAGTTTGTAAGAGAGTGGGAGTCCATCCCCCTTGGAACATAGTAGAGCATGAAGAGATCAAGGGCTGGGTCTGAGGGAAATGACCATCATGCCTTTTCCAATGGAGTATCTCTATGTCTAATCTCACATGTGTGCTTTGTATCTTAAGGAGGTTTTATTGAAGAAGGGATTCTATATTCAAAAAAACCCCAAAAGTTTAAAATTCACTATACTAGACCAACTCACTTTTAAGAAAATATACCTCTAGTATAGCATTTCTATGTACCAAAGTACTTTTGGTTGTGTTCCTTCTTAGAATGATGAAATTGTTTATAATTAAAGTGAAGAAATTGAAGCTCAGAGTAATTAATAGACTTCCCCCAAAAGACATGGCTAGAAGGCTCAGCTGCCAGGACCAGAAATCTGAGTCTTGGGCTTCAAATTTGCTAGAGTCACCATTTCTAAATTGTGTACAAAGGCATTTAGTGGTCCTGCAGCAGATGTATAGGGACATAACTAAATATTTTAAAAATTCAAGGGAAATACAGTAACATCTTTTGGACTCTACATGAACTACTAACAGTTTAAACATTAGATTGTTATGTTCCATTTGTTAATGTTGTATCTTTGTGAGGCTGGGTTTTCTATGATAAAAAGCAAGGACTGTGTGAAAATCATTTTGGAACAGGAAATGATGTAGCAGTGTTTTCTGACTCCAAGGTTTGAGGTGTTGTGTTGTGCTCAACAGGCACTGAGTTGTTAGGAAATAAGTACTTACAAATGGTTAGATCCTAACCACTGAATAAATAGAACTGTTAGGTATTTCTTTTACCTTAGGGTGTGCTGTGAAAAAGTTACTGTGATATTAAGAACACTGTAAACTGAGAAAGCATCTCTGCTCCGGTGACATTACCCATTAGTACGCAAAAGCATTAACATTAATAAGCTGAGATTGTGGGTGGAGAGAACTCTCAATTGCCTGGACTGTTCTTCCAGAATCTACAGCCTGTGACCACCACCTTTGTTTGCTTTTATATGAAGAGGGATGCAGGCTACAGTGGAGTTTAGCAATTGAAAGCCAAGGTCATCCTTATAAAGAAAAGAAAGCTATGTGCCTCCTTAGACTGTTCTTAACTTGGGCCTCAAGTCAGTGAGTGGAAATTCTGGAAGATAACCTGCTAGTTTATCAAACTCTGAAAGACCACATGCAAGACCAGCATGGCACATCATTTCTAACACCTATCAGGGCTTGCTCTTATCTCAACCAGTCTTTGCTGTGTGCTCACTTGGGAAGCTTAACTGTGCAATAAGGTTGCCATCTCTTTAATTGTCACTCAGATATTAGTTTTTTTCCCTTCCAAAATGTAATTCTTGAAATGATTTTTATATCTTGAACACTTCATCCTTATCTCTGTGTACAGACCTCTAAAATGTGCCTTATAATGAAAACTACACCTGACAATAAATTCTGCAAGAACCATAGACATCTTAAAAGGGCAAAGAAAATAGGGATTGAAATATGTAAGGGATGTTATTTTAAACAAAAATGAGTGAAACTGACATCTCATAACATTATAGAGTGGTGGGATATTTTGTACCTTGGAAACTAGAGAAATTAAAATCTCAAGATCAAAAGATGAGAGATAGAAATCTGAAAGAGTTCAATATTCTACGAATGTATGAAAAAATTTTCTTGTGGTGAGTTAGGGTGGAACTAGAATTCCTAATAATTGCAACAAAAATACTCCCTTGAAGATTTTTAAATGTACAATACAGGTGCTATGTCTTTATAAGTGTGAAAACATTCTCAGCCCTAGTTACTAATCAGAATCTTTCATGGAACTTTAAAGAAAATGCAGAGGTCAGGGTTCTGCACGAGACCTACTGAAGGCCCTGAGCTAAGGCTCTTGAATCCATATTTCAAAAAATACTTGAGGGACAGCTACTGAGTTAAGAGATTACTGAGTTAGATGCAGTCTGGTTTAGAACTACAGACCAGTAGCATTGGTATAACCTGGGAGCTTGTTAGAAATGCAGAATCTTAGGTCCCACCCTAGAACTACTACATTAGAATCTGTAATTCAGCAAGATTCCTAGTGATTTGTTTTCAAGTTCCAGAAGCGTGGTCTGGGTGAGACAAACCATACTGGGATTCAGGGTTCTTGTATGCCAGAGCTCTGTTACTTACCAGCTTATACAAGCTATTTATCCTCTGTGAGTCTATTTCTCCAGCTAAAGGAGCAGATACAATTATACCTATCCAGCTTACCCTGGGACTGTTGTAAGGATATGAATGGAATATGGAAAATATGTGGAAGTACTTCAAAAGATTAAAAGTGCACTGTTTATATAAATTGATACTCTAATGTGGTCAATAGAACCACAGATTTGTAGAGCTACTTGGTTCTTCAATTTATTTCACCTCTATGTTTTGAGCCACATCCTTGATTGCCACATGGTTAAACCCCACTCACATTTGCTTAACCTCCTACTAAAAATGCCCAAAGGTAGCATTACTTTTTTTCTTACATTTTTAAGTCATAAGGAAGTAAGAAATTCAAGTGAAAGAATAGCTCATTTAGTATCTGTGGAGTATCTGGTAATATGCTGCATATATGAATGTAACTCTATGTATGGAATTTTGTGAATTAAGGATTTCAGTAAAGCCACCTTGGCATTATGAGTCCTATAGTCTCTTGGGTCATGGATAATTAATGTTTGATTCATGGTTTCTTGATTAATGGGTCATGTTCTTGTGATAAGCTGCTCTGTGCCGTTAGGTGATCTTAGTACTGGAGCTCTGTCATTTGTGTCTAGGAAATTAAACTACAAGAGTATAATCTTTAGAACTTGTCTGGGCCCTGTTCTCCAGCCTCCTTTGCTCCATTGTGACACCTGATGCCATTTGGAATCTCCTTTTTGTGCCACGTTTTTACCCCTAGCTCCTCCTAACCTTCCTCCTACCCCTACCCCCAAAACACACCTATAAGATATCCTTCTCTATGAAGCTTAGCATTCCCTAAATATAAGCCTAGGTTTGTCTCTAACTCCACTCCTCACTTGTGACTACTGAGTCAGCTGTAATCCCAAGATTCTCTTCTGTTATGTCTGTGTGCGGGTCAGAGTATCTCTGCTTGTACTTGATGTTCTGCAGTATGTTTTTGGGTACTTGCAGTGCTGGATGCTAATTCTAATAAAACTTTTCTTTGTCTCTTCTCCCATACCTTTGATTTTATTTTTTCTCTTTCTTCTGTCTCTCTCTCTCTCTCTCTGGTTTTTTGTTTGTTTTATTTTATTTTTTTTTGTTTTTGTATTTTCCCCACCTGAAGTTGCATAATACATTCCTTGCTCCATGTACACTCAGCTTATCCTTTCTGTTGTTTCTCCTCTCCTTCAGCCCATTCCCTGCTGCAGCAGCTGCTGCTGCTGCTGCTGCTGCTTCTTCTTCTTCTTCTTCTTCTTCTTCTTCTTCTTCTTCTTCTTCTTCTTCTTC